>NW_025048801.1:948983-1262224 GCF_016746365.2 Drosophila yakuba | reverse complement strand
AGATAAAGCATTGCTCTGATCAAAATTATATAATAAGATAATATTTAAAGAGATATTGATATTGGGCTTATTTCGTGGAGGCAGAACCATAATATTTTAAAGGGTTAAAGGTTTAAAGGATAAGGAGGTCGACGAGTTGCTACAAAAGGGGTGCATCGAGCCGTCTAGGAGCCCGTACAGCTCTCCCATAGTGATGGTGAAAAAGAAGACGGGTCAGTGGCGTTTGTGTGTGGATTTCCGCCAAATAAACGCAAAGTCCGTGAAGGATGCGTACCCGATGCCAATGATCAACTACATTCTGGATCAACTAAGGGAGGCGAAATACATAAGCAGTCTGGATTTGAAGGACGGGTACTGGCAGATTCCGTTGGCAGCAGCAAGTCGGCAATATACGGCATTTACGGTGCCGGGAAAGGGCCTGTTCCAATGGAAAGTAATGCCGTTCGGACTGCACTCCGCATCGGCAACGTTCCAGCGGGCGTTGGACCAGGTGATAGGACCAGAGATGATGCCACACGCATTTGCGTACCAGGACGACATAATTGTGATCGGACGGACACTACAAGAGCACAAGCGTAACCTGAAGGAGCTGTTCCGGAGGCTGAGGGCGGCAAACCTGAAAGTTAACGCAGATAAGTGCAAGTTCTTTCGAAAGGAGCTACAATACCTGGGCCACCGGGTGACGGATCAGGGCATCGGAACGGATCCGGAGAAGGTAGCGGCAATAGCTCAGCTAAAGCCCCCAGGAAACGTTAAGGAACTGCGACAGTATCTAGGAGTGGCGTCGTGGTACAGACGTTTTGTACCGGATTTTGCAACGTTGGTACAACCACTGAACGCACTCCTAAAGAAACAAGCAAAATGGGAATGGACTGACGCCCACCAAGAAGCATTCGAAGCCGTCAAAACTAGGTTGGTCGCCGACCCGATCCTGGCATGCCCCGACTTCACACGGACGTTCGTGCTACAGACGGACGCCAGCACACAGCACTCCGAGCAAGGCGAGCGGGTGATATCCTACTCCAGCAGATCGCTGAACGGAGCGGAGAAAAATTATTCTGCAACAGAGAAGGAATGTTTAGCAATAGTGTGGGCTGTCAGGAAATTAAGACCATACCTGGAGGGCTACCATTTCAAAGTGATAACGGATCACATGGCCCTGAAGTGGCTGAACAGCATCGAGAGTCCGTCCGGAAGGATCGCGAGATGGGCATTGGAGCTCCAACAATACGACTTCGAGATTTCGTACAGAAAGGGCCAGCTGGACATCGTCGCGGACGCCCTATCGAGGCAGCCGCTGCAGGAAACGAGCCGCAGGATAACGGAAGAAGGGCAACCGGACGAACAGCAGGAGTGCAAGTGGATAGATGGGATGCGAAGGAAAATGAAGCAGGAGCCCCAAAAGTACCCGGACTACCTGGAAGAGGCCGGCCAATTGTATAGGCACATTCCGCACCGGGCAGGACACGAGGATGTGGTGTCATGGAAGCTGTGTATACCAACCAGGGAGAGACAGCGCGTCATGGCCGAGAACCACGACATGCCGACGGCGGGACACCTGGGAAGTCGGAAGACTATGGCGAGGGTGGCAGCCAGGTACCACTGGCCAGGAATGCACCGAGACGTCAGGAAATACGTAAGGAACTGCGAGAGCTGCATGAAATACAAGCCCAACCAACTGCAAGCAGCCGGGAAAATGCTGACACAGGTGCCGGAAGAACCGTGGGCCACCGTATGTGCGGACTTTGTGGGCCCATTGCCGAGGTCAAAGCACGGCAATTCGATGCTGCTGGTCCTGGTGGACAGGTTCTCCAAGTGGACCGAGATCGTTCCGATGCGTAGGGCGACCACCGAGACGCTGCGAAAGGCCGTGCGAGAGCGGATAGTGGCCAGGTACGGAGTGCCAAAGGTCATGACCACGGACAACGGAGTCCAGTTCACGAGCAGGGCATTCAAGAGGTTTTTGGAGGAGCTGGGTGTAAAACACCAGCTCACGGCTCCATACACTCCACAAGAAAATCCGACCGAAAGGGCCAACAGGACCGTGAAGACGATGATCGCGCAGTTCACGGGGGCCGATCAGAGGACATGGGACGAGAACTGGCCAGAGCTGCAGTTGGCGGTGAACACGAGCGTGGCAGAAACCACTGGATACTCGCCGGCATTTATAACGCAGGGAAGAGAACCGAGGCTGCCGAATGCGTTGTTCGACGAACAGACGGCCGGAACGGGCAGATGTCCACAGACGCCGGCGGAAAACGCGGGAAAACTGAAGGAGATCTTCGAACTGGTGCGGAGGAACATGGAAAAGGCAGCGCAGGATTAGGCGCGCCACTATAATCTCCGGAGGAGGCCGTGGAAACCCAAGGTGGCCGAAACTGTGTGGGCCAAGGAGCACCACCTATCAAAAGCAGCTGAGGGCTTTGCGGCAAAACTGGCACCGAAGTTCGACGGGCCGTTCAAAATAAAGAAATTCACGTCGCCGGTGATTTGTATTTTGGAACACGCCACAACGAAGAAGACAAAAACGGCTCATATTAGCGATTTGAAGCCGGGAAGCGCGGGCGCCGGCGGGCCAGAGGACAACGAGAGCGACACACCACAATAAAACCCTTTCGCGAAGAAGGGGGGAAGACGATACAGGGTATCGAGAAGTCGGAAGTCGCAGTTAATCACTCACACACACACACACACACAAAAGGCCCGTTGGAGCGTGAGAGTTGTGGGTCAGGGGAGGGTAAGGGCACATGTTGCTCACAGCAAAAAAATAGGTGCGAGTCATCTGCAGCAGCCAACAGGCACGCGGGCCAGCGAGCGGACGCGGGGCCAGGCACGCGGGCCAGCAATCGGACGCGGGGCCAGGCACGCGGGCCGGGAAATCGACGCGAGGCTGCCGCAGGCACGGAGACGGAAGAGGAGGCCTCCAGGGCGCTTGAGGACCAGGGGCAGCCGCCCGGAGCATGTAGGGGCATTCATCCGAGATCCCTGAAGAAGGGCCTCCAGGGTGCCCGTGTCCAGGGCCGGCAACCCTGGAGCATCAAGGGGCTTCATGGCATGTCCGAGGAGCTGGAAAAAGAGAGGATGAGTAAATATGGCGGCTTTTACACTAAATTCCGTAACTTACCTCCATTGAGCTGCAACTCCGAAATCCACGTGTCTGGAGAAAATCGGGATGGGGGCGCTACGATAATAGCGGTCGATCGATAGTGAGATCGATAGCGAACAACAAATACTGGATTTTATATTGATTTTCAACACGCTGTCACACTATTGACAGCAATCGGCACGACATCGGAACATCGGAATTACGGAACATGAAGTGGCAACGCCGGTCGCCAATATCGATAGCTCGATCGCGCACTCAGCGATGGGACAACATCGGTAGGAATCGGAAGTGGCAACGCCGGTCACCAACATCGATAACTCGATCATGGTGAGTATCGGTGGAGTTGCCAGAGATGGAAAGCGCTCATCGGCGGGAAATTTAAATGCGGAGCTGGCGACCAGAGGCAGACGGCAACAAATACAGGAAGCTGGAGAAGGGCGCGAGGATCAAGATGCCGAGTCAAGATGTCGAACGACAGGGTCTACTAGGCTGAGGCTGTCGGGTTGAGATCAAGGAGGCGCCGGTCGACGTGAGGAGTAAGGAACGGTGAGGATCAAGATGCCACGTCGAGATGCTCGAACAGGCTGAGACGTAGAGGCTGCGATCAGGAAGGCGCAAGGGTGTTCAAGATGCCAAGTCAAGACGCTGAACGACGGGGTCTAATAAGCTGCGACTGCCAGGCTGAGAACGAAGGGCGCAGGGTCGACGAGTGGAGATCGAGGAAGTTGCCTATGCAAGGAGGAGCCAAAGCAGAGGACCGCCGGAAGCAACATCCTTTTCAAAAGCTTCCGAAGAAAGGGGGAGATGTGAGGAGTCTTAAAACTCCTCACAAATCCGGGTGCAGGAGATCGGCGTAGCAACAGCGAAGACGGCTGGAATGCGAGAAGAGTCAAGGGCGGTCAGGTCAAACGGTAAATAATGGACCTTGGACCCCGGCAAAGCGGAGAGACCGTGAATTAACGGTACCGCGCTGGACCTTGGACTCAAACCCGCCAAGGGCGTAGGGGTCATACGGTAACGGTGCGGACTTTGGACAGGCACAAAGAGGACGCACCGTGAACTAACGGGACATGTTTGGACCTTGGACCCGAGCGAGCCGTGTGCAAAAGGGGAAATAACGGGATTCCCGCAGCCGATATAAGGGACGGCGCCGGCGCAGCCCGGGACAGTCAAGAAGAAGTACGCGAGGGCCTTACAGCCAGACAGTCAAGAAGAAGTACGCGAGGGCCTTACAGCAATACGGAAAGCGAAGAAGTACGCGAAGAGTCGATACCGAGTGACAGTGAAACGACGGGAACACAAGTGCGTCAAGCGGGCATCCAGAGTGGATCGCCGCACGTGAAGATCAGCGAAGGACGAGCGAACACAAGGACCTAGCGTGGTCAGAAAGGGACAGTGGAGTCAGTGGTCGCAACGGTGGTTCGGAGGGAAGCGCTAGCTTAACTCGTGGACGATACACCCTGCCCCATAACATCCTAAGCCCCGGTCGAGCCCGCAGGCTATCCTTCGGCGAGGACCTAGCGTAGTCAGAAAGGGACAGTGGAGTCAGTGGTCGCAACGGTGGTTCGGAGGGGAGCGCTAGCTTAACTCGTGGACGATACACCCTGCCCCATAACATCCTAAGCCCCAGGCGAGCCGGTACGGATCCCCGTCGGCAGCGACGCAGGCGTACGACGGAAGGACGACGAGGGCGCAACGACGTGCATCCAGCGGCGAGGATCACCGAATCCTGGTCAACAAGTGACGATAAATAAAAGTGGTTAAATCTGAGAATCTGTCTTCTTCTTGGTCGGGCAATCACACAAATCATAAATTTGGTGGGACGAACAAACAAAATCTCTGAGCTAGCCGTTGCATTTCGTAGCGAGCCGAAATAAGAAAAACAGTTCGTTACAGGGCCCTACGGAGATTCGCCTCCAACTTTTAGAAAGATATTATTTCCGTCGGATGTCCAGTCCAAACTTCCTCATGTCAGTGTTGCAAACCCTAAAAATACGAGAGACACCCTAATAAACCAAACTTACAACCCACGCCTATTCCTAACTACCCGTGTGAAATACTTTACATCGACATTTTCGTGCTTAAAAAAAGGTTATACCAAAGTTGAATTGATAAATTCGGAAAGTTTGCCAAATTGTTCCACCTGCAGTCAAAGGCATCCGTGCCTTTTCGAGAAACTTTGGTGAAGTCTCTACATTACTTCACTGCCCATAAAGTCTTGGTTTCGGATAACGAGCGAGAGCTACTATGCCCGACAGTGTTTAACTATCTTCGGCATCTGGACATCAATCTTTTTTATGCTCCAACTCAGAAATGTGATGTAAATGGACAAGTCGAGAGTTAGCCCTCTACGTTCCTAGAAATCTATCGTTGTCTTAAAAATGAGCTGCCCACCTTCAAACCCGTCGAACTGGTACCGATAGCGTTGGACCGCTATAACACTTCCGTCCACTCAGTAACGAATCGAAAACCAGCAGATGTTTTTTCCGACCGCTCGTGGAGATTTCCTGCGGCAGACTTTAGAAGATATCAGGGGCTTAATCGAGCATAAGCAAGCTAGAAATAACATGGCTCGGAATAAAAATAGGAACGAGCCCAAGTCTTATAGCCCGGGAGATCAAGTTTTTGTTGCAGATAAACAAAAGAAATGACGATATTCAGATGCGAAAAGGTACAGGAAGACTACTAGGTAACAGTTAGAACCAGATCAGGAAAAACTTTCCACTTTCTGATCTAAGGAATTAAGACGTAATTTTCACTTATAAAGAAAAAAAAACGCGAAAAGAATAATAAAATAAATAAAAATAGTTAGTGGCAAGCTAATGAAATATTCCACCCATTCATACACTAACTTTATAAACCCATCAAACAAAAAATCTCATAAGAAACACATTAACAATATTAAGATTATATAAATCAATATTAAAACAAAACAAAATATATAAAACAAATTTATTAAAAAATATAACAAATTACAAAATATAAAAATAACAAGAGAGAGCGCTATAGTCGAGTTCCACGACTATCTGATACCCGTTACTCAGCTAGTGGAAGGGAGAAGGAGAGTCTAAAACACAGTTTTTGGCGGTTTGTAGGCGTTATAGTGGGCGTGGCAAAAAGTTTTTTGGCAAATCGATAGAATTTTACAAGACTAATTGAAAACATATCAAAACATTTTTCAAAAGTGTGGGAGTAGCAGCTTTGTGCGGTTTGTGGGCGTTAAAGTGGGCGTGGCAAAAAGTTTTTTGGCAAATCGATAGAAATTTACAAGACCAATACAAAAATGAAATAATTTCAAAACATTTTTCAAAAGTGTGGGCGTAGCAGCTTTGGGCGGTTTGTGGGCGTTAGAGTAGGCTTTCCGGTTGGAAAGGGGTTGGCTTGGAAATGGATAGCTGGATCTCCAGATGCTGCTGACTGGAACGCCGTCTTAGCCGCGCAAGGGATAGCATCGAGGAACAGCGTCCAACAGTTAAGGATAAACGCACGCCTGTTCGATGCAACACACGAATCCATCGAGCAGTTAAACAACGTCATCGCAAAGGTGAATGCGGTGGACAGCGTTTTGTACACTACTACGACGGTGCTACACAAATCCATCATCCTATCTAATCAGGTTTCCGAAGTCTTCAGGGCTTGCCAGTTTGCTAAAACCGGCATAGTCGGTTTTATTTGTACACTACTACGACGGTGCTACACAAATTCATCATCCTATTTAATCAGGTTTCCGAAGTCGTCAGAGCTTGCCAGTTGGCTAAAACCGGCATAGCCGACTTCAATTTATTGGATCATGGCGAGATTGAGACCATACTGAGGGAAGTGGACAACTTGCCATATAAGAATGTGATCGAAGCCATCGAATTCTCTCGGTCAACCGTTGTAACCAATGGAGCCTTGTTGCTGGCGTTCCCTAACGTTGCGGTAGGAAAGCAGATTATACTGGAACATCATAAGCTAGCCGTAAGCTCGAGCGAAACTTATGCGGTCCTGGGAGATTGCCTTTCCATTGGCAATGCCACTGTTTTCCGGGAAGAAGAACTGCAAGAACTGGAGGAGGCTAGCTGTATCCCCCCGTTAGGGGGCGGCCAGGCTAAGTGCTCATATCAAAGAAATAACCAACGGTTAAGCAAGTCGACGATGGAATGCTCTTCCTGACCAACTTCAACGGAACTACGACTTGACCGGCTCCTTTATCATCCAATTCGACAATGAGACAATAACGGTCAACGGCCAAAACTATTCAAGTTACTCGGTTACCTCTTTCCTCACCGAGGCGGCACTCGCCATCTGTATACTCTTAGGTTTTTATTTCCTATGGAAGAAGCTGATGTCCACCAAAGGCATGACCAATAACCGCGAGATTGGCGCAAACTTAGAAGCGTTGGGCTAAACCGAGCCAGGCAGGGCTCATTAATGTGCGGGACGCATATCTTGAGGGGGGAGGAGTTATGAACCCTCTTCTTGCGCTCTTCGTCACACCCCCTCCCACCGGCCTGTCTCACACGCGCTTCCTCCGCTTGCGCCACTTGACGGTCACTTAACCCTTGCAATGCCCACATCAAAACGCTGACTTCGTTCCCCGCCCTTATCCATCAACACGACAAAGTACCCACGACCCGCCGGCTGCAATGTGATGCGTCTGCAGACGACACTTAGTTTCAATCGCAACTAACAACAACACTTGTTGTTATTTGTTTGTCGCGATCACGCTGTTGTTATGGTGCAGCGCAGCCGCCGGATGTTGGATAAGCGACGACCAACTTAGAATGGCTCGTATCTCGGCCACTTACCCAACTGCTATGCGGGGTCGCCCCTCACCCTGGGCCAGACGCGAACGCTGCCCACGACTCTGGAGCCATAGCTCTGGTGAGAACCAGGCCCAGCCCCAGCCTTCAGTCTTTTTCGACACCGCAAATCGGACACAAGCCGAACACCAATTGTATCCTAATTAAGTTAAACTCTAAGAATTTTGAGTAAACCAACTTATAACGTGAAGCTGAATCCAGTCGACTATTCTTCTTGGCGATCTTCTCCTGCAGAACCCACCGCATGTTAACACTTATATCAAGGTGAGGTATTCGGCAACGAGAGCCGAACATCCCCGATGCAAGTTTCACTTGCATTAACTTATATATGTGTAGATGGACGACCTTTGCTTAGTGTGTATTCTGCCTTGTTTATGTTATGCCAACACAAGAGCCTTTAGAGCGACGTTTGTAGTCGTGAATAGCCAATAATTTTTGTTAACGTGCGCACCGGGTGATGAATTCGATACTCCCTGCTAAAAACAAAGAATGGTCAACTTCTTATAATCTTTTTATGCTAGCCTTTATTTTTTGTATTACACATTACACAAGGCACTAGCCAACAATTTATTAATCAATAAAATTATGCTATTACTTTAACTACAACAAAATGAGAAGGTAAACATTTCCAAAAGGGGTGCTGAAGGGAGAAGTGGAGTAGGTCAAAAACGATGACATAACGTTTGACGGACAACCTTGACAAAAGGAGATCGTATTGCGTGGCCCGCAGCGATCCATCAGGCATGCGGACGCATGAAGGGGAGGGAATGTGGCCGAAACATTGCCCGATCGTTTTACGATGAAGCTACAGCTTGTGGGGCAGTGAGGACTGCTGACTAATATTTATTCTCGTTATGTTGGAGAGGTGAGCTTACGCTGGCAACATGGTGCCTAAGCATCAGATGCCCCTCCCTCGGCCTTAGTCCTAACCCAGGACACGGGCTATGATACGCCGACGTAACAGAATTGGCGCCTAACGCAAGGATTTTTCATATTTATTAAGGAATATTGTAATTAGGTTCAACGAACTAGATTTCTGTATTGGGAGATTAGGGCACCTAAATAGACATAACTTCCATCTTTTAATGTCCTAAATTAATTAGACTTCTTATAAATTATTATTATTAGACTTAACTACAATAAGTGCACGCTTATTAACTGTTTCACCATTTATCATAAGTTAAAGTCCCCAACTTCTGCAACTGAGAACTCGAGTAAATGGTTCAGAATAGAGGTATGACTTTGAGATAACCCTTGTTTATCATCCTTTTAAAATCGTAAGTCCTTTGTTTTGTCATTAGAAAAATTGTTTTGTGAAAATTTCCTAAATCAAAAATGTGGGAGATTTCCTTGTTATAATATCAACTAAGTTCCGATCGACGTTTTTTGTAATTAACGTAAATATAATTTGTGGGTGGCTCACGCTTCCAAGTAGGCCAAGTAGCCAGGTCGTTCGAGAAGGTTGAGTCCAAAGAAGATAGGGCGGAGGAGGAGATATAATGGTAACGCATTTAGCGGTGCGGTGCGGCTATATCGTTTATTTGACGATCCAGTACAAAAGGGGTGAAAAACTGAGAGGAAAACGTAAAATCAACGTTGCCGACGAACTAGGCTAAGGAGCCAGGTCGTTTGAGAGGATCGAGTCTTTATGGCTTTCCATGAATAATTTTGGGCGGGGAACGATTTTAGTTTCTTTGATTCACGCTGCCGACGTACTAGGCCAAGTAGCCAGGTCGTTTGTGAGGCTCGGGGCCAGGGAAATAGGAATACTGTTGTGGATGCCGAACGGATCGGTCAAATAACAGCAGGTTGTGGAGTCCGCAAATATCGCTCAAACAGCCTGATTTTCCGACGACGGGCGGGAGGGGGTTTTTGGAGATACACTGTCTTAGGTGGACCAGTTCACATACGGAACCATGTAAAAGCTCTCCAGGAAAAGGTGGGCCAGTTCACATATGGAACCAAGTAAAAGCTGCCGTGGAAAGATGAGCTATAAAATTTGTTAAATTTATGTTCCATCTTTATTTTATATTAATGTGGGAATAAACATAAACAAATTGCAAACCAAATTGATATACATCTGTAGTAGACATAAAATATTTTATCTACTAGTGTGTACATTTATGTTTTCTTAAATAGCTTAAGAATATATATTTTTTACCGCCATAGTAATAACAGCAAACAAATTCTGAACAAACGATACTTACGAAAAGAAAATGAAGGGAACAATAAGAAGCAGCCAAAGAAGCTCGAATCACTATACCCGTTACTCGAAGAGTAAAAGGGTATACTAGATTCGTTGAAAAGTATGTAGCAGGCAGATGGAAGTCTGTATCTTAATCTCAACATTCTAGCTTTTGTAGTTCCTGAGATCTCAGCGTTTATACCGACGGACAGACGGACATGGCCAGATCGACTCGGCTATTGATCCTGATCAAGAATATATAATTTATATGATCGGAAACGCTTCCTTCTGCCTGTTACATACTTTTTACGAATCTAGTATACAATTTTACTTTACGAGTAACGGGTATAATGAAGAAAACTACTACTTGCACATCGCTTTCGCTGGCTCAGCGTTGTCGATGTTATTGTTGGCGCATCCGGTCTTGGATGGCATTTCGGCGTGTCGTTGCACCCCTCTGACTTGCTCGTGTTAACTTGTACTCTCCCAATACATCTAGGCTGCCTAATTATGCTAACTTACTCCAATCCCACAATCGGCCATCCTGAATATTCATTCGCCCCTGAGTGAACTAAATTTTTTTTTTATATTAGGCTGGAGTCGTTATTATTTTTGGCCCTTCATGATTCCCTTCCTTTATTACATCATAGCGAACGTGGTTTAGTTTTTTTGTAATTTTATACGGACCGAATCCATACTGGGTTTTCTTAATGGCTACCAAATCTCCTTCTTTGTATGCATTTTCAACCCTTCTTTTCCCATTAAAGTTTTTCCTATTATTGTGCTGCACTTTCTCTATGTTTTCCTTCGAATGTCTTTCCTTTCATCGTTTAATTCTTCTAGTTCCAAATCTTCTAGTAGGGCCTTTATATCTTTCAGCTTAAGACTCTTATTCAATACTGTCCAATCTCTAAATGTACTAGTGGCTCGAGGTGGAGTATGGTTTATAAATTGTTGAACTCTATATACGTGACGATACCAATTTACTGGGTTTTTTGACACATTCTGCCGAGCATCAGGATGCCAGTTTTATGTATTCGTTCGACTTGTCCATTGCCTCTGGGCATACCTGTCGCAATGTGGAGTAGTTGAATGTCTTGCAATATTCTGTGAAGGATCCTAAAGTAAATGCCGTTTCTCTGTCCGTACCTATTCTGCGAGGGTTCCCAAAAACTGCTGCTTGCTTCTCAATTTTTCTATAACCTCATCATCAATTTAGAAAATCCATCGGCGACTGCTAATATGGTTAAACTTCTTATTTGTATCGGTAAGTGGGTCAACATGGTCGATGTGGTAAGTTCCGAGCGGTTCTTGACCCTTGTCGATCGGCGATAGTAACCTTTTATTTCCGAAGTGACCCTCTGTGTGTGCTGTAGCAATGATCGCATCACCCTTCGAGTCGGGAACAAATATCAGCTCAGTTACTGGATCCTTGGAAAGGATATTATTTTTTATATAAAAATCTTCGTGCTCCTTATTACTAGCCAATATAACTTTGACAGCTTTTATTCAGTTGTGCTTCGATCAAGCGTGATTTTGTGGAATCCACGATAAGAAAGCACAACGGCTGAGTGCATCAACATGTCTCATCTTCGTTCCGACTCGGTGCTCCACTCTAAACTCGAATTCCTGCAATGACAATGCCCATCCTGCAACTCTAGGAGGCAGATCGTCTTCTTTGATGTGTGACGATCTATCAGTGCTCGGATGGCTCGAGGATGGCCAGGAGTCGTCTCAGATATTTATTTGATTCAGGTGGGGTGGCTGGAAGAGAATCCGACCATGGTCCCAGAGGAGAAGACGAGAGAATGATACAATAATTGGGTTTATTCGTGAATAAGCAAAGTTTTCACAGTCGCTTCAAAGTGGCTGCAGTCCTCGCGGCAAGATCGGCGGCTGGTTGTCTCGGGCGCGTCTGGTTTCGTCCCTAAATTGTACAGCTCTGCGATGGATACGGGTGGATGACGGACTCACGAGATAGCCGCTTAATAATCGTCGAGTCACGTAGCCGCTAGCTCCTCCACTGCCTGTGAACGGGAGATAATTGGGAGAGACCGCCCGGATCTACCAGTTAACAGTTTAAAGGCTGGTTAGCTCTGCCAGTGGTGAGAACAGATTCGAGGCATAGTGGCCGATGAGGACTGCTAAGTGTGAGAAGAGTTTAAAGGCCAATGAGGTCTGCTAGTGATATACGCGGACCGGGGAAGTAGACATAATACGCAAAGACTACTATGGTAAGTTAGTTACCACGTCGTTGCCCGCCTCCTATGGCTCTGTCGACTCCTTACCGCTGATCTTACTGCGTTCCTAGTTGCTCCTCCTGGAGGTCTTGTCGCCGATCGCCTTATATAGTGGTTTGGCGGACGATAGTGTGTGGCCGTTTTATTTCGGGCCAGTGTGACCCTTCGCGCATGATCTTGGCGCGCATTGTGTTTGAATTTGAATGCGGGTTGCGCGTTTTACTTGAAATTAATAACTTCATGTTTTTTCTCTGCTTAAATACTATGTGCGCGTTTCGGCGCGTCACAGTCTTGCCTAGTTGCGGCATCCTGGGGCTCGTGGTCGCCCGCAGCGTGTGCGCCTCTCTCTGTCTCCCGCCGGCCGTTCTCGCCGTTGTGGTCTCGGCGGGTGGTAACGGCGCGTCCCCACCTGGTCTTAGTTGGCCCATTTTGGGCGGTGCTGTCCATTTCCGAGCTCCGCCTGGCATTACCGCTGCCTCCACCAGCTGGGTTCTGCCCGTAGCGGGCTCCATCTCCCGGTGCGCCTTCCGAAATTTCCTTACGCTTTCCTGAAACCTTTGCATCTTGCTTGCGAGTGCGCTGTGTGTCTCCAGAAACGTTTGTACTGCTCCATCCGTAGTTTCCTCTACTTCCTCGTCAGTCGGACTGCCCTCCGGGTTTCCCCCACTCTCCTTGTTGCCCGCTGCCGTTATATCCATCTCCAGTTCGCCACACCGTAATACACTACCGGCTCCGACCAGAAAGTCCATTCCGAGCAGTACCCCTCCTGATACGTGTGCCAGTACCATGAATATTATGTGGAAAGATCTCCCTCCGAAACTGATTCCTGCCGTAAACTTTCCCACCGTGTTTTGCTTCCCTCCATTGGCCAGCGCACTATGGGGCGAACCACCACTTTTTGTGGAATTAATTAATAACTCGAGCAACATATTTAAGTTCTGTTTTTTGATTTATGTTCATGATAAAAATAGTAATATATTTGAGGAAAAATGGGCGTGGTCTTGCCTTCAAACAAAAAAAAACAACCCACATTTTTTTTCAGTGATCAAAAAAAATTTTTTGATCGAAAAAATTTAAAATATATTCTGAAATTAAACCAATAAAGTTAGAAATGGGGGTTGCTTACCTTGTTTTTAAAAAATATCGAAGTTTTACTTCTTGCTTCACAGCTTTTATTCTTAAAAATAGCATAAATATGTTTAAAAACTAATGTTTCCCAAAAAACATAAAATTCAAGGAACTAGAATTTTATTGTAATAAATATATTTATGTTTCACAACTATTGTTAATCGTCATACACGAATTGAAGCTTAAAAACCATTAAAAATGGCGTTATTTTTTGCATTACTCGTCGTGTCTGTTATCCATTTTTCGAACAATTTGCTGTTTTTCACTTTGAAGTTAGACCCTTAAAAGTTAAATTTTGGAGAAAGTGTGCAAAAGTGTGCATTTATACTAATAGCATTAACTAAGAATTGATAACTCTACAACATATAACAGGTTTTAGAGACGAAATGAGCCGGACTCACTTTGTAGCTCTATTTAAAAATTAGAATACACTACAAAAGTTGTGTTTTATTAGGGTTAGAACATACTAAAGATTATTGGGACACCACAGTTAATTTTAACATTCGAAGATCACAAACACATATTAAAAACCACAAGGATTCGACTGCATGATTTAAGTAACACTTTGGATAATTGTTTAAGCCCTTTTTGTCACTTCAAACTTGTAAGATTTTTCAGCGATTAACAAAAATTCGGTTATCGGTGTGCCAGCGCAAACAAAACAGCTGACTAAACAGCTGCTCACTGAGCAGTGGCGCCCTCTTTTAAAATTTCAAGTACGTAACATGATAGATTCAATTTAAAAAAAAATTTTTTTAACGACTTTTAAAAAATGGGTTTTTTCCACATAAGGTTGTCGTTCGCCCCATAGTGCAGCGTTATCTCGGACCGTTCTTCACTCCATTTGCCTTGTTTCCTCAGGTCTCTGTACCTGCCCATACTTATCGCACTCCATGACGCTCCCGTGTCCACGACTCCCTTCGTCCTATCCTTATCTTGGCCACTATCTGGAATCCGTCGCAGCTCAACTGGTCTCCCGTTGCTGGCTCTTGTGTCCCCCTGAGCCGCCAGCTTCACCTGCTCAGGCCTCCGGCGTTTCCCGACCTCGCTCTGCAGCGACACAGTGTTCTGACCTCGTTTCTTCCGCAGACCCAGAAGAACAACCTCGGCGGATTGTTACAGGCTCTTGCCGCGTGTCCTGTTCCGCCACACCGCATACAGATTTCCGATTGTACTTGCTGTTGGCTAAGTTGCTCGTCCCTTGTTCTTCGTCCCTTGGACTCTTCGATTATCTCAGAGGGCATTCCTTTGAATGCCGTAGCGAAATCCTTTTCTTTTTCTAAACACGACATCGATAGATTGGAGCACATCTTTTTCAATGATGGCTGCGTAGTCCAATGCATTCTGTTTTACTATGTGGAAAGTTGAAGTAAAGCATACGCCATCCGCCTAAAGGCTAATATTAAAGCCTCCCATTGACCTTAACTCACCTTTGCCAATGCCTCTCCGATTTTTAATTACAGGCTTTAAATCTTCAAAGCTCCTGAAAATATCCTCCCTCATGTCGCCCTTACAATCTCTGGCAATGTGGCATCACTGTTGGACTTAAAGCATTTTCTTTGGCCATTACTCTGTCCTTGTTTTACTGCCACCTCACATTTATCTTTTCGTAAATAAAAGTTTCGTCCTTTAATTATCCTGCCATCCGGTATGCCCTCTACAATATACGAAACTAACTTCTCCTTATCAAGACATCGATTTGCTGATCTCCATCATGCTGTACAAGTACTCAATGCTTGTCTCTGGTTGGTTGTTTTTGCCTTTGCCGCAGAAGCTTATGAATCTCAGCCGAGCATAATTGTATACCGAACTCATCTCTTAACGTGCGCTCTCGTCGAGTCGGTCGAGTTAGAACTCGACCTACCCTCTAATTCGGTTTATGCTTTTAATATAAGTCAAAAGTTGTTTAGCATAGATAAATCTTTGTAAATTGTCCCAGCCTATGAATACTGCAACGTCGAGAATTTGCCTAGCATCCGTTAGTGCGACTCTCGTCTCTTCTCTTCACTCCGTATTGCGTCACGGATTACGTCGTCGATTGCTCTTACGTCGGGTACAGCCGTCGCTGCTGCTGTTATTTCGTCGATTTGTTAATAAATATGTACTCATATACTCGTCGCTGCTGCTGTTTTTATTTCTTCGTCGTCCCCGTCGAAATTCACGTATTTTGTTATAGTGCAGGCTCGATCCTGCTCATGTCGTCGATGCCAATCTGGTTTTTGCGTCGTATGAACTCCTCTACTCGTTTACTGTTTCTCCGTTATTTGGTTTGATGTTGTCGTTGTCCTCTCGTTGTCGCTGCTGTGAAATTCGTCGTCTCTTTCGCCAGCTCTCGACACGTCTTCAAAATCCACTTCGAAAATTCGATTCATCAAAAGTTTACTGACTGTGTCTTTTATAATTTTTCCGCCGATGTATCTAAATTTTCATATACAGTTAGTATTAGCGAACTATTATTAGTTTTTTTTCTTGAACTTCCTGGACGAGCCCCCAATAAGTTGTAGGGATAGTACAAATTCAGTTTATTTATTTGGGTAATGTTTACAAGGTTTTAAATTATGACTGTAAAATGAAAAAACTACGACTCTTGGCGGTTGTGGTGGAATAAGAAACAGTGTGTACACTCCCAATACATCTAGGCTGCCTAACTATATTAAGTTACTCCAACCCCAAATGTAACAAATTACATATTTGACAAGCATACTCCGGGCCATTGTTAATCATTTTCAACATTCCATACAATAGGATTGTCATATATCTAAGGCTTGTGGTTACCGTTCACTTCTTTAAACTTTAAATTCACACACCAAGCAATTTACGATGCAAATACGAGCCAAATAAATTACAATTTTTTTTATTAATTAGATAAAATATTTAATTACTAAAGTAAACGACTATAGCGTTCTCTCTTGTTTTTGTTTAGGAATGCCTTACTCTTATAAACATTTTCGTTAATCTTCGATATCTTCAAACTGATGATTTCTTGTTGAATTTCATACACAACAATTTTAGGTATTGGTAAGTCCATGGGACACGCTACATCCAAGAACTGTATCGTCTCGTCTAAGTCATCCGGGTCACACAGGCTTTACGGCTGGAGGCTGTCTCTTAAGTGTTCAGCAAAACCGGCTGCAAACCACTCTTTGGCGAGTTTACTTGTATGTTTTGGATCATTGTCCTGTTGGAAAGGCCAAACCAGTGGCATGTCTTCGGAGGCATATGGGAGCATCACCTAGTTTTACATATAAATAACGATCCATGAAGTTTTTGACCCAATTCACTTGTCCAACTCGATAATACGAAAAACTTGCCCAAATCATAATCGAACAACCACCGTGATTAACCGTTCCTAATAAATATTTCGGGGAACAAGCAGGTAAGGGTGGTCGTCTAACAACTTCAAACGTATGGCTGCATGTTTTTTTGTTAGTAACCGCACTTTTCGTGGACTTCTTGAAATGTGAGGTTCTCATCAGAGAACTGCAAGAGTGGGATTTTTTGCCACCCTGATCACACTCAACAATTTTGAGTGCGGGTGCCACTCACACCGGTTTTCGCGGGTACATACAAACACCCGGTCAAAATATTCGGGTGTCTGCAAACACCCTGGTGCCTGCGCACCCGAATCAATGCGGCACCCTACGTCGCGGGTACCGATCACACTCGCCACTCATAACGAAGGGTAGAGAAGGCAAACATGCAGAAAAAGGCAAGTGCCTTTTTCTCGGAAACACCCGGGTGTCTTGGTAAACACCCGGGTGTTTTGGTAAACACCCGGGTGTTTTGGTAAACACCCGGGTGTTTTGGTGAACACCCGGGTGTCTGGTAGACATTTGAGTGCCTGTGGTAGGTAACATACGAAAAAGAAAAGTACATTAAGTACTGAAAAACGAAATATATTATGCCGAAAATCTGTAGAATTATGCATTCTATTTACAGAAATTTAACCAACACGAAATAGACATTTCTTTTTTATATCTTATATTATTTGCTTTGTTAAAATTTTTAATATTTTAATATTTAAATATTTAAATATGGTAATTTAACTTTGTATGTATAATTTTTCTTTTTAAAATGATAAAAAAAACAATAGAAATAGAATTGTGTTAATTAAGTATAAATAATATACATAATATATTATTTAATAATACATAAGTTTGTTTTTGTTAAGACATTAGATACATCAAAATGCAAAAACATGTGCACGACCTTTTTCTTGGGTGTTTCCATTCACCCTAAATTTTTTGGACCGTGTCTCGCTTCCACCCATACAATTTTTATGCATACAGAAAAGTACCTGCGGCCGATCCTTGCTTGCGCGTCACCCACCCTAAACTTCTTTGCACAGCAGACACCCGGGTGTTTTTGTGCAAGTACAAAAAACACCCTGGTGGCAAAACACCCGGGTGTTTGTCATTGCTAAATTTAGGGTGTCTCCAAACACCCGGGTGTGGAGACTCCCGGTGTTTAGCGGGTACACTTAGGGTGCCGGTGGCTTGCTGCAGTTCTCTGGTTCTCATCTCTGAGACGTCTTCTTATTGTTTCCAAACTAACATTAAGATTACTAGTTTTTTATTTTTCGATTTGCAAAAATTTTGTTCGCCACGACCACAAACCCAAAACTGCCACGCCCAAACTTTTGAAAAATGTTCTGATATTTTGTTATTTTAGTACTAGTCTTGTAAATTTCTATCGTTTTGCCAAAAAAGTTTTTGCCACGCATATTCTAACGGCCACTGACCGCCCAAAACTGCCCCGCCCACACTTTTGAAAAATGTGTTGATATTTTTTCACCTTTTCTAACGCCCTCAATTCCACTGTTAGTGTTGAAGAGTTTCTTTTGTACTTCCACTAGCTGAGTAACTTTTTTTAAGATTGTCGTTGAACTCGACTATAGCTATCTCTCTGGTTTTTTTGTTCTGAACTGGAATGGGCGGATAAGGTCGACTGTGTGGGGCCTTCTGCTGCGGCCACGTTGCCACCGACGGGTCGCGAATGAGACCTCCGGACTTATTAATAAGTACTACTCGAAGGCGCTTTTCAGCGCTCAGTTTGTGGAACCTCTTGCACTTCCAAAGAGGATGGATTCACGGATGGACATGAAAGCGGTAGGATGACACGAGGACAAAAAGCCATTTTAGGAAATTTTGTCTGTTAAGAAAATAAGCAAAACGGGGCTTAGTATGTGCAGACTATACCTTGGACCCCGGAATGGGGAATAAGCCCTAATCCTTTGTACTGGAGGACTTTTTGTTCTCCGCAGGTAGGAGAAAGACCTTGTGGACAGGGCGCTCTCATCGACTCGAATGCGGTCATCGGCTCTAGGGAAGGCAGAAACGATTCTGCCGAGCCGACATTCGGTTGATGAAAGATTGTCCTTCTTGACGACTACCATATCGTCAACATTACAGATCGGAAATTGACATTTATTGCAGATTATTTGTGGAGATTCTTAAGATACTCCTCTCTCCACCGTGCACTAATCTGCTGATGCTGAGCCTTGAGATGTTGCCATCAACTTAATATCGTCTTGGCTTTACCCTTTATATCGGGCTCAGCCATGAAAAGCAAAGGCCCTCCAATAAGGAAATGGCCTAGTGTGGAGCCAGTAAATCTGAGGCATCTTCGGACATCGGAGAGAGGAGTCTGGAATTGAGGCAAGCCGCGAGAAGCGTCTCCAGCTCCTCAATCGTGTACTTGCGGACTTCGAGTACTTCAACTTTATAAAAAAGGTTTTTGAAACTTTTCACTCCCGCTTTTCACAGACACCCCATATGTGGAGCCCCGGGTGGGATGAACCGCTACACGAATCACTAATGGCTTTGCATCCGTCACAGACTCTTTGATGGCTTGTAGGAAGTCCCTGGAATGTAAAATTGCTGTCATAATCCAAATGGACCCGCTGAGGATAACCACGTCTCGCCACGAAACGAACAAAGGCCTCTAGAAATTTCTCGGTTGTGAGAACAACGGTGGGTTCTAAATGGATCGCCTTTGAGGAAAACACACAAACATATCCCTTCTTTATAAGACACGCTCTCCCCGTGTAATTATACCCGTTACGCGTAGAGTAAAAGGGTATACTAGATTCGTTGAAAAGTATGTAACAGGAAGAAGTGATTGGTTTCGACCATATAAAGTATATATATTATAGATCAGGAACAATAGCTAAATCGATCTGGGTCTTTCCGTCCGTTCGTCTGTCCGTTCGTATAAACGTCGAGATCTCAGAAACTATAAAAGCTAGAGAGTTGAGATTAAGCCTTGAGTTGACCCATGTTGCCACACCCACTCTAACGCTCACAAACCGCCCAAAACTGCCACGCCCACACTTTGGAAAGAAGTTTTGATATTTTTTTACATTTTCTTGGAACTTTCTCTCGATTTGCCAAAAATCTTTTTGCCACGCCCACGTGAAAAACTAAAAAAAACTGTCAGTGTTGAAATTTCTTCATCGCACTTCCACTAGCTGAGTAACGGCTATCTTATAGCCGGGGAACTCGACTATAGCGTTCTCTCTTGTATTTAATTTCAAAGGGGCCGGCAGGGTCAATGCCCGAGTAAGTGAAGGCCCTCGAGAAGGAGACTCTATCTAATGGAAAATCTTCTTGTAAACGGTCAAATCTTAACGGATTCACCGCAGCCTTCACCAAATTCTTGATTTTAGGAATCCAATACTTCGATCGGAATACGATCAATTGAATACTGCCCTAGGGACTAATCTGGTGAGCAAATTGGATGAGAAGGCGAGACAGTCTACAGTCGTAGCGGAGCATTATCTGATGGCGTTCAACATATTGTAGGCCCCTGGAGGCAGTGCGGCGGCCGCATGCCCTTAAAAGGCCGTGTTCGTCCATGAATGGAAACAGATTCAGAAACGAACTGGACACTGGAAGTGGCCTTTTATCTGCCAGATGCTTTTGCCCTTGGCCGTATGCTCGGTGCTGCGCAATGGAGATCAGAGTTCTTTCTGGCTCTCGGATTTCTTCCCTAGTGGGCCGTGATTTTGACGGGATAGAGAATTTGCGGCAGCGCTCAAAGAAACGTCGCCTACGTGATCTTGGCGACTCTGTTGGCCACAAACGTGGTCCAGTTGCAAGCAGGCTTTCGTAACCAGGCTAAAACAATCGTGGAATCTGTCCAGAAGCGGATATTTGAACTGGCGGTTGGCATATGCGGAAGGATTGCTGTCACCATTTCAGTTAACAGCACGGCACCACAGAGCTCTAGCCGGGAAAGAGAACGGATTTCACCAGAGCCACACGTGTTTTCGCTGCTAGCAGACGAGTCAAGATCTTTTGCCCCATCATGACGCGTCATAGAATGTGGTGCTTCATGATTACCTCAGGCTGATAGTTGTGGAGGTCGGAATACTCATCTAAAAACGATTGCCACCTCTGAATCATTTCGGTGGAAAGATTATTGTCCCAGCCTAGGTCCTGCAACCACATCTCCTCCTTGTTTCACTGCCACCTCACATTTATCTTTTCGTAAATGAAAGTTTCGTCCTTTAATTATCCTGCAATCCGGTATGCCCTCTACAATATACGAAACTAAGTTCTCCTTATTAAGACATCGATTTGCTGATCATGCTGTACAAGTACTCAATGCTTGTCTCTGGTTGGTTGTTTTTGCCTTTGCCGCAGAAGCTTATGAATCTCAGCCGAGCATAATTGTATACCGAACTCATCTCTTAACGTGCGCTCTCGTCGAGTCGGTCGAGTTAAAACTCGACCTACCCTCTAATTCGGTTTATGCTTTTAATATAAGTCAAAAGTTGTTTAGCATAGATAAATCTTTGTAAATTGTCCCAGCCTAGCATCCGTTAGTGCGACTCTCGTCTCTTCTCGTCACTCCGTATTGCGTCACGGATCACGTCGTCGATTGCTCTTACGTCGGGTACAGCCGTCGCTGCTGCTGCTCTTTGTTATTTCGTCGATTTGTTAATAAATATGTACTCATATACTCGTCGCTGCTGCTGTTTTTATTTCTTCGTCGTCCGCGTCGAAATTCACGTATTTTGTTATAGTGCAGGCTCGATCCTTCTCATGTCGTCGATGCCAATCTTGTTTTTGCGTCGTATGAACTCCTCTACTCGTTTACTGTTTCTCCGTTATTTGGTTTGTTGTTGTCGTTGTCCTCTCCTTGTCGCTGCTGTGAATTTCGTCGTCTCTTTCGCCAGCTCTCGACACGTCTTCAAAATCCACTTCGAAAATCCGATTCATCAAAAGTTTACTGACTGTGTCCTTTATGATTTTTCCGCCGATGTATCTAAATTTTCATATACAGTTAGTATTAGCGAACTATTATTAGTTTTTTTTCTTGAACTTCCTGGACGAGCCCCCAATAAGTTGTAGGGATAGTACAAATTCAGTTTATTTATTTGGGTAATGTTTACAAGGTTTTAAATTATGACTGTTAAATGAAAAAACTACGACTCTTGGCGGTTGTGGTGGAATAAGAAACAGTGTGTACACTCCCAATACATCTAGGCTGCCTAACTATATTAAGTTACTCCAACCCCAAATGTAACAAATTACATATTTGACAAGCATACTCCGGGCCATTGTTGATCATTTTCAACATTCCATACAATAGGATTGTCATATATCTAAGGCTTGTGGTTACCGTTCACTTCTTTAAACTTTAAATTCACACACCAAGCAATTTACGATGCAAATACGAGCCAATTAAATTACAATTTTTTTTATTAATTAGATAAAATATTTAATTACTAAAGTAAACGACTATAGCGTTCTCTCTTGTTTTTGTTTAAGAATGCCTTACTCTTATAAACATTTTCGTTTATCTGCGATATCTTCAAACTGATGATTTCTTGTTGAATTTCATACACAACAATTTTAGGTATTGGTAAGTCCATGGGACACGCTACATCCAAGAACTGTATCGTCTCGTCTAAGTCATCCGGGGCACACAGGCTTTACGGCTGGAGGCTGTCTCTTAAGTGTTCAGCAAAACCGGCTGCAAACCACTCTTTGGCGAGTTTACTTGTATGTTTGCGATCATTGTCCTGTTGGAAAGGCCAAACCAGTGGCATGTCTTCGTTTTTGACCCATTTCACTTGTCCAACTCGATAATACGAAAAACTTGCCCATATCATAATCGATGAACCACCGTGATTAACCGTACCTAATAAATATTTCGGGGAACAAGCAGGTAAGGGTGGTCGTCTAACAACTTCAAACGTATGGCTGCATGTTTATACCCGTTACTCGTAGAGTAAAAGGGTATACTAGATTCGTTGAAAAGTATGTAACAGGCAGAAGGAAGCGTTTCCGACCATATAAAGTATATATATTATTGATCAGGATCAATAGCCGAGTCGATTTGGCCATGTCCGTCTGTCCGCCCGTCTGTCCGTCTGTCTGTCCGTATGAACGTCGAGATCTCAGGAACTACAAAAGCTAGAAAGTTGAGACTAAGCACACAGACTCCAGAGACATAGACGCAGCGCAAGTTTGTCGATTCATGTTGCCACGCCCACTCTAACGCCCTCAAACCGCCCAAAACTGCCACGCCCACATTTTTAAAAAATGTTTTTAAATTTTATCATTTTTGTATTAGTCTTGTAAATTTCTATCTATTCGCCAAAAAACTTTTTGCCACGCCCACAAACCGCCAAAAACTGTCCTTCGCACTTACACTAGCTGAGTAACGGGTATCAGATAGTCGGGGAACTCGACTATAGCGTTCTCTCTTGTTTTTTGTTGGTAACGGCACTTTTCGTGGACTTCTTGAAATGTGAGGTTCTCATCTCTGAGACGTCTTCTTATTGTTTCCAAACTAACATTAAGATTACTAGTTATTTATTTTTCGATTTGCAAAAATTTTTTTTGCCAAGACCACAAACCCAAAACTGCCACGCCCAAACTTTTGAAAAATGTTCTGATATTTTGTTATTTTAGTACTAGTCTTATAAATTTCTATCGTTTTGCCAAAAAACTTTTTGCCACGCATATTCTAACGGCCACTGACCGCGCAAAACTGCCCCGCCCACACTTTTGAAAAATGTGTTGATATTTTTTCACCTTTTTTTTTAGGCTTGTAAATTGAAATTTCTAACGCCCACAATTCCACTGTTAGTGTTGAAGAGTCTCTTTTGTACTTCCACTAGCTGAGTAACATTTTTTCAGATTGTCGTTGAACTCGACTATAGCGATCTCTCTGGTTTTTTGTTCTGAACTGGAATGGGCGGATAAGGTCGACTATGTGGGGCCGCTGGTCGCTGTTGGCAGAGTTTTTCCAATTCCGAAAAAAGAAGATGACGTCGGGTCGTTAACGCACTTTACTTTATTTTATTTCGGTGGTCGGATTAATACTAACTTAACCCTAATACAATGAAACCGCAGGACCGCGGAGTGGTGAATTTGCCGGTTGCCGATAGCGAGAAAAAAGCGGAGCGAAAGCCGCTCCCACTGCCGGTCAGAAATTCGCCCAGGTCAGAAATTCGCGGCGTGAAGATTCGGACAGTCGAAATTGGCCCTTGAGCCGTCGCTCAGCGCTCGAATGGTTGTCTGGATCCTGAGGCTGGGTTCGATCTTTAGGACGACATCCAGCTGGAAGCGGTATGTTCGGGACCGGATATGGGGCTTAGTATGTGCAGACTATACCTTGGACTCCTGAATGGGTGATAAGCCCTAATCCTTTGTAGTGGAGGACTTTTTGTTCTCCGCAGGTAGGAGAAAGACCTTGTGGACAGGGCGCTCTCATCGACTCGAATGCGGTCATCGGCTCTAGGGAAGGCAGAAACGATTCTGCCAAGCCGACATTCAGTTGATGAAAGATTGTCCTCCTTGACGACTACCATATCGTCAACTTTCCTGATCGGAAATTGGCATTTATTGCAGATTATTTGTGGAGATTCTTAAGATACTCCTCTCTCCACCGCGCACTAATCTGCTGATGCTGAGCCTTGAGATGTTGCCATCGATTTAATATCGACTTGGCTTTACCCTTTATATCGGGCTCAGCCATGAAAAGCAATAGCCCTCCAATAAGGAAATGGCCTAGTGTGGAGCCAGTAAATCTGAGGACATTGGAGAAAGGAGTCTGGAATTGAGGCAAGCCGCGCGAAGCGTCTCCAGCTTCTCAATCGTGTACTTGCGGGCGGACGTAACTTTATAAAAAAGGTTTTTGAAACTTTTCACTCCCGCTTTTCACAGACACCCCATATGTGGAGCCCCGGGTGGGATGAACCGCTACACGAATCACTAATGGCTTTGCATCCGTCACAGACTCCTTGATGGCTTGTAGGAAGTCCCTGGAATGTAAAATTGCTGTCATAATCCAAATGGACCCGCTGAGGATAACCACGTCTCGCCACGAAACGAACAAAGGCCTCTAGAAATTTCTCGGTTGTGAGAACAACGGTGGGTTCTAAATGGATCGCCTTTGAGGAAAACACACAAACATATCCCTTCTTTATAAGACACGCTCTCCCCGTGTAATTATACCCGTTACGCGTAGAGTAATAGGGTATACTAGATTCGTTGAAAAGTATGTAACAGGAAGAAGTGATTGGTTTCGACCATATAAAGTATATATATTGTAGATCAGGAACAATAGCCGAATCGATCTGGGTCTTTCCGTCCGTTCGTATAAACGTCGAGATCTCAGAAACTATAAAAGCTAGAGAGTTGAGATTAAGCCTTAAGTTGACCCATGTTGCCACACCCACTCTAACGCTCACAAACCGCCCAATACTGCCACGTCCACACTTTGGAAAGAAGTTTTGATATTTTATTACATTTTTGTTAATCTTGTAACTATCTCTCGATGTGCCAAAAATCGTTTTGCCACGCCCACTTGAAAAACTAAAAAAAACTGTCAGTGTTGAAATTTCTTCATCACACTTCCACTAGCTGAGTAACGTTTATCTTATAGTCGGGGAACTCGACTATAGCGTTCTCTCTTGTTTTTAATTTCAAAAGGGCCGGCAGGGTCAATGCCCGAGTAAGTGAAGGCCCTCGAGAAGGAGACTCTATCTGTTGGAAAATCCTCTTGTAAACGGTCAAATCTTAACGGATTCACCGCAGCCTTCACCGAATTCTTGATTTTAGGAATCCAATACTTCGATCGGAATACGATCAATTGAATACCGCCCTAGGGACTAATCTAGTGAGCAAATTGGATGAGAAGGCGAGACAGTCTACAGTCGTAGAGGAGCATTATCTGATGGCGTTCAACATATTGTAGGCCCCTGGAGGCAGTGCGGCGGCCGCATGCCCTTAAAAGGCCGTGTTCGTCCATGAATGGAAACATATTAAGAAACGAACTGGACACTGAAAGTGGATTTTTTTTTTTTCGCGCGAGTCCCACGGCCACACCTCCCGCCCAACCGATCGAGGGGCGCTGCCGTGTATCGTACGGCCCGAATCGCAGGAAGATAGACGCGATATAGAAGACAGTAAAGGACGAGGAAATATATGTATATAGTAGTAAGATCTAAGAATTCGTTAAGTATGTTAGTATTGATCGCTTTAAAAACGGAAGAGAGTCAGAATTAGAAATAATAGGATACAATCTATTATAGTCAGAACATAATACTCTGTAGGGATCATGCAACTCATAATTAGATCTACAATGATTTAAAATTAAAGGTACAAAATTTCTAGTAAATCTGCTCGGAACAGTGAAGTTTAGCCGACTAACCAAGTCGGGACTATCCACTTCACCACGAATAAGGTTAAAAATAAAGACTGTTCCAAGCATCGTTCTACGGTTAGCTAAGGAGGGTAAGTTAATTAACATTAATCTACTTGAAATCTAAGGTTTGCATCCCAATTAAGGCGCCGTAAGGCAAAAAGTAAGAAGTTCTTTTGAACCGATTCGATGCGGTCCGAGTAAACTTCATATTGTGGACTCCAAACAGGTAATCCATACTCGAGGATCAGACGGACTAGAGAAATTAATACGGTTTTGGTCATGTAAGGATCATCAAATTCCTTTGACCACCGTTTTATAAAACCAAGCACATCTCTGGACTTATTGACAATAGACGAAATATGGTCTGAAAATCTAAGTTTAGGGTCCAGAAGAACACCAAGATCATCATTAGCACCCACTTAAAGCACCCACTAAGTTGCGTGCATTGAGTTGGCACGATAAGAGGTCATAACTTTACACTTAGAGCCATTTACCAGGCACCAGGTTTGAAAGCAATCTAGATCGGATTGTAAGTCCAAATGGCGAGAAATGTCCTTATATTGCAAGCATAATTTTACATCATCAGCGTACATTAGTACACGCGAATGATTTATTATTAAGGGAAGGTCATTAATAAATAAGGTAAAAAGAAGCGGACCTAGGTGGGTCCCTTGTGGGACGCCGGATGTGACTCGGAGAATACAAGAAAGAGAATTTTTAAAGAGGACCCGTTGCGTCCTGCCATTCAGATAACTTAGAATCCAATTTAGGAGATCAACAGGGAAACCTAATAAATCAAGTTTTGTTTATTAAAAGTGAATGATTAACAGAGTCGAATGCTTTACTAAAATCCGTATAAATGACATCTGTTTGAAGATTATTTTTGAAGCCCTGTACTACGAAGCAGGTTAGCTCCAGAAGGTTAGTAGTTGTTGATCTGCGTTTCTTGAACCCATGCTGACATGGTGATATAACTGACCTACAAAGGTGCTGCAAATGAGGAGCGATAACGCTTAGCTTAGGGATAGCAGACAATTTGGAGATTCCTCTGTAATTGCTTGCGTCCGATTTGCTACCATTTTTATGGAGAGGGATCACAAAGGACTCCTTCCATATTTGGGGGAACTGTGTAGATTCCAGAGATAAGTTAAACAGTTTTAGTAGAGGCTTGCACAAGGCTTCCGCACAGAATCTAAGGACACAGCCAGGAATTCCGTCGGGACCTGGGGAATAGACAGGCTTAACTCGCTGAAGATCATAAAACAGTGAGCTTTCGTTTAAAGTGGGACAGAATATTAAATTTGACTTTGATACCGCGTAAGAGTAAGGTCGTTCAGAATGAGGTAACGTAGAATATGTGGTTTGAAAAAACTTGGCAAATAGATCGGCTATTGCCTGATCCGATGTTACCGAAGTATTTTCAAAAAATAGCGAGGAAGGGTAACTGGTTGTTTTGCGCTTAGTGTTAACGAAATTATAAAACTGTTTGGGATCCTGTGCGAACTGAAACTTACAACGGTTTAAATAATTCTTATAACACTGAGCGTTAAGCTAAAATCGGTAAAATTTAACCGAGCACTTACATATTTGGAAAATATAGATTGAGAACCGGAATTTTTAAATTTTATATAAAGTCTGGACTTAACATTTCTTAGATGTGTCAGCTCTTTATTAAACCAAGGAGGTTTTTTAGAGGTAGACGGATAGTACATCGGAACACAAGAGCTGAAAAATAATTTAATTGCAGTATAAAAAATATCTATGGCATCGGCCATTATGCTGCAAGAATATAGATCGGACCAATTAAAGCCAGATATAAAAAGATTTAGCCTCCTCTCTTTTATTACGGTACCTGTGTCGATTTTCACCTCGAAATATGGATGGTATGGATCTTCTGGTTGACTAAGAGGTGCTACTCTAGTCAGAAACACACTTTCAGGACTTTTAACAAAATATAGATCCAATAAACGACTAAGAGAATTTCGAATATAATTAACTTGCGACAACGATATGTCAAGCAAGCCGTCAATAAAGTCATGCTGTGCTATAGGCAGGAGAATATTCGACTGTTTTTCAGTGGACCACTTAGTGCCTGGTATATTAAAGTCACCTAGAACAACTAGTTGGTCCCTATCGGCCAGTCTTTTTAAAACGGATTGGATAGCGGACAAATGGTTAATATATTCAGGAAATTCAGAAGACGGCGGAATGTTCGAGCACGCAATATAAACATAGCTATCAGAAAATGACAGCTTTACGCATAAGAATTCTATGTTACGGAACTCGTCAAAAAGTACCTCCTCTGACGTGAGGGTAGACCTAACAGCAATTAGGACTCCACCTCCCCGCCTGGAGGGACGATCATGCCTGTATACTGTGTACATACCTGGGAGAACTTCGGAGTTAAGTATCTCCGGTTTTAACCAAGTCTCTGTAAACACAATAACATGGGATGCAAAGAAAAGACTATTAGAATACAAATTAGTTAGCTTACTACACAAGCCTCTTACATTTTGATAACAGATAGTGAGACTAGACTTTAGTTTTTTGAAGATACAGAAGTAGAAGTAGTAGAGGAGGATGGGGCAGTGATCTGGCCACTTGTGGGAAGTTTAATTCCCAATGGCCCTTTTTTTTTCTTAGCTTTAAACTCTTTCACAATCATACTTTCCCGCCAAAAATCACCAGAACATATGGTTGAGAATAGCTCATTTGGGACAGTTATCTTGAAAGATGAGATGTCCCTAGCATAAGAAAAGTTAAATTTTTCCACTTTTATGTTGTCGGCTTTTGTTTTGTCTTGTATATAAGACAGTACATCAGATGATGTTTGAAAGCCGAGAAACAAAAATTAGTTTCTTTAGTGTAACCACCGAGAGGAATTTAAGCACTGCAGGCTGTATTTCTGAAGTGCCAACTTGAGCCGGTAGTCCGGACTTTGTGGTGGTAAACAATTCGGGACGGGTGGAATCACCGGTTGAGAAACCAGTGCGGACAAAACGGAATCTGTAGCAATCCCAGGCTGGACTCCCTCCACAACCGATTGATCGGATTGCACCGATCTTTTTTAGCTGCCTATCTAAGCAACATTTGAGGGTTTGCTGCGATCGACAACTGATCAGCTGTGGAGTCTTGTTGATCACTTGCCGAAGGTTGCGGGGCATTCCCCTTAGGCAGCCTACCACCAGCGGCTTTCTTGCGCTTTGGAGATTCTTCTAATAGTTTGAGGCTATTAAATTGTGAATCAAGCGCAGAAAGAAGATCGTCAGCTCGACGAAAACTATCTCTAGCCACGCCAAAACTGCTGATCAGTCCTTTCAAGCCACCTTTAGTATGGCGCATAAAAAGCTGCATTTCATTCGCAACTCCTAGGCAAGTATCACAACAGTATTTTAGATTAGGGCCTTTAGCTAGGTCATCACTTGTTCGGTCGTTAAAACCAGCGCACTAAGTGTGCACCATTCTATCACATAGCCAACTGGTCATTTTTGACTGCTCAGGCTTTATTACCTGACGGCATTTGTTATGGAAGCAGACAACATTGGTTTCCATGTTTAATTGGGTTTTGACCACTGTACCAAAAGACAAAATCAGAAAATGTACCGCAAGAGCGCAGTGTGCACTTTAGGATTTTGTGTGGGATAGCGAGAGAGCGGGTGCACCGTGCAGTTAAGTACAAAAACAACACCAAACAGCACAACGGACAACGCACGAAAGAGAGAGTAAACAAAACGTAAAGACAGAAAGAGAACAGATTGAATTAATTTACTAACTTTAATTAGTACGGATTACGATATTGAATTATTAAAGAATTTGTTAAATTCCACCGCTGGATTTAGCAAAAAAAAAAAAATCGGAGCGCAGAAAAAAAACACGACCGTTCGCTTTGAAGCTAGAAGAGGATCACCGGAGCCACACGTGTTTTCGCTGCTAGCAGACGAGTCAAGATCTTTTGCCCCATCATGACGCGTCATAGAATGTGGTGCTTCATGTTTACCTCAGGCTGATAGTTGTGGAGGTCGAACAGCCTAGCGATTTCGGACAAAACTTCTCGCTTTGTATAAAAACTATTTCAGGAGGGACGAAATAGAACACCTCGGACTTTGCACTTCACCGAATACCAAGCGTCTCGGCCGTGCTTTCGGCATAGATGTCGAGGAACTCGCAATGAAGGAGGTGATGTGATTTGATGTACACTTTCTTAACGAAATCCCTGAGGAACTTAGGGCTGCATTCAACTCTCGAATGAATCTTTGAGCTTCGTTCACGAAATTCGCCCCTGCCAGAACTTAATGATGCGGCTGGCTTTTGGAAATGACACTTGGACGTCCTCTGCCAGCTGTTGCAGTACTGGAATGGCTATGAACGAGGCGCAGTTTTCGGGGTCAACTGTTGTTTGCAATTCAAAGTTTTAGAAATCTCCTTCCTTATATCGGAAAAGAATTCTTTAAAAGGGGATATGCTTTGGATCGACCCAGATCTGACGATACATTTTTGTATTGTCCGCATGAAAGATATCATTTAAGCTGATTCCATATGCCGACGGACTTGAAGCGTTAAATACAACGCAAACCTTTGTAGTGAAGCTTTCAGGCTTAACTACCGCATGATGAGGAAGATAGAAGCGCTTCCCACGCCGAAGCGAACCCCTCATTCGTATGAGGGGATTTGAATACGGTGGCTTATGCCTCGGTGACTTCTCGAAAGGAGACAAGAGGCAACTGCGACTTGAGACGTTGCTCTGTCAATAGTTTCGCCAATTTGTGCTGCGCATGACTGAGTAGCAGCAGTCATATTTAGCCTGGAAAAGGGGTATTTAGCCTGTGTCGAGGGATCCTTCTAGAGCAATGAGGTCTTAGCATGTTTCGCACTCTCTTTCCACTTGGTCCCATAAGGCTCGCACTTGTTGCAGACGGATTTGCAAAGTATGTATGAACGGAGAATCTTGATCAGGAGTGTTAATCGTGGCTTTAAAGAGCCTTTTGCGATCGCTGACGGCAATGAATTTGTGCAACGCTGCGCCAGCGGCCGATGACTGTTCTGAGGATTCCATCTTTGTGGTGCTAGATCGAGTTACCCTTAGGAATTCTGTCCCAACTGCAGAGGGATTTTCTTGGTTTTTCGCTAGTAAATACTCGCTTGACGCATGACATGATTCGTCGTTTCGGAGTGGATATCGCGGCTCTGCGAGCAGGTAGCAGAGTGTGGGTTTAGTTTAGTCCCTCTATGGGCATACTTAGCTCACCTTTGCCAATGCCTCTCCGATTTTTAATTACAGGCTTTAAATCTTCAAAGCTCCTGAAAATATCCTCCCTCATTAAGCACAATTCGCTTTCCAAATCGATCATCACTACAAATGTCAAACCCTTTGCTACTACCATTTTATATATTGACCCTTTTTCAGCATTGACTTTTAAGACATTCGCTTTCTCATTCTTGACGACAATATTATTTTTATTTTCCGCGCAGTTCTCCCTTTCTGGTTGCAGTGATAGCAAACTATGTCGCCCTTACAATCTTTGGCAATGTGGCCTTCACTGTTGCACTTAAAGCATTTTCTTTGGCCATTACTCTGTCCTTGTTTCACTGCCACCTCACATTTATCTTTTCGTAAATAAAAGTTTCGTCCTTTAATTATCCTGCCATCCGGTATGCCCTCTACAATATACGAAACTAAGTTCTCCTTATTAAGACATCGATTTGCTGATCTCCATCATGCTGTACAAGTACTCAATGCTTGTCTCTGGTTGGTTGTTTTTGCCTTTGCCGCAGAAGCTTATGAATCTCAGCCGAGCATAATTTTATACCGAACTCATCTCTTAACGTGCGCTCTCGTCGAGTCGGTCGACTTAGAGCTCGACCCACCCTCTAATTCGGTTTATGCTTTTAATATAAGTCAAAAGTTGTTTTGCATAGATAAATCTTTGTAAATTGTCCCAGCCATGGTTACTGCAACGTTGAGAATTTGCCTAGCATCCGTTAGTGCGATTCCCGTCTCTTCTCGTCACTCCGTATTGCGTCACGGATCACGTCGTCGATTGCTCTTATGTCGGGTACAGCCGTCGCTGCTGCTGCCCTTTGTTATTTCATCGATTTGTTAAAAAATATGTACTCATATACTCGTCGCTGCTGCTGTTTTTATTTCTTCGTCGTCCCCGTCGAAATTCACGTATTTTGTTATAGTGCAGGCTCGATCCTGTTCCTGATCCTTGCTGATTTCCGTCATGCTGTACAAGTACTCAATGCTTGTCTATGGTTGGTGGTTTTTGCCTTTGCCGCAGAAGCATATGAATCTCAGCCGAGCATAATTTTTTACCGAACTCATCTCTTAACGTGCGCTCTCGTCGAGTCGGTCAAGTTAGAACTCGCTAGTAAATACTCGCTTGACGCATGACATGATTCGTCGTTATATCGTCGTGGATATCGCGGCCCTGCCTTTTGAACCAGCGGACTTCGGTGCTGGCTTAGCGCGAGCGGGTAGCAGAGTGTGGGTTTAGTTTGGGTTCTTTTCCTACCGCACATGTCTTTTTTTTGTGTCCCTCTATGGGCATACTCAGTGTAAAAGGAAGAAAAAAGAAGGCAAGAAGACATTCACGCCTCAAAAAAAGTGGAGTAGAAAAAGAAATACCAAACAACCTGTCTCTGGATGGACAAAAGAACCGTCGGAATTCGAGTAAAAACCGGAATTGGAAAATTTTAAAGAAATCGCTTTAAAAAAAAGGTAAAGAGTAAAAAGGTGGAAAAAATAGCCCAATCTAGCTAATAATAGCGTAATTATTTGAATTCGAATTTAGAAATACACGAAAAATCATGACATACTACTGCGAAACACAAATAAAACAAAAAAAAAAAAAAACCAAAAAACCTTGTTATAAAAGCTGATAACTCCGGAGGAAAATTTTAAATAATAATCGCAAATTATTTAGGTTGGTTGGATTTTATCTTTAGACAAAAAATTTAAGATCAATTCGGGAAGAAACCCGTTAAAAAGGGCCGAAAATAGCCAAATAATAGAGACGAGAGAACTTGCAGTTGGGCTAGTCTGGCTAGTATATGGAATTGCCGCCCAGCGCAGAATACCGGACGTATGTTTGTAGAAATTTGCCGCTCACCGAAAAATAGCGGGAACCTTAAAAAAAATATGTATGTACGAAGAGCGAAAAAAAAGACAATATTTTTGCTTGAATGTATAATTATGTCTGAACAATTAAGTATTTATTTTTTGAAACGAAGGGTATGGTTTTTAATTTGGATTTTTAGTTTATTTCTTCGTATCTATATTTTTATTAGTTGTATTATTTTTTTTTGTTTTTAAAGATGTTAAGTTTGTGTGGATAAATTTTATTTATATAAATTTAATATAATTTGTGTATTGTAAATCGTTCACCAGGGGGTCATAGTGTGAAGTAGGGCCCCGATATTGGCAAAGTGCTTATGTATGCACTTTAAAAAAAGGAAATACTTCACTGCGGCTGGGCGAATGTACATATGTTTATGTATAAATATATATTGTAGTGTCTTGCACGGTTGTTTATTCATGACTGTTTTTAATTCGCTTTACATATCATTCCTATGTTAAAACATGCAAGTTGTTCCTATGATCTAGTTCTGTATCTGTTCGTTTATCGATGATTGACAATATCGATTAAACGATGTTGAACTATGTTTAAATATATTATCGTCGCGCGAACGAAGTTGCCTTTAAACGGCTACTCCACCGTGGATCCCGAAAGAAAGGGCAGAATTAATCCGAGGCAGTAGGCTCGTTTTATTCTGTGAGGATTAAGGGTTATAACAGTTGGAACTAACTTATTCCTACCTCACCGCAGTGTGTCCTCCAAACTTTCGCGCGATAATGAAAAATGATAAGTTTCCCCGGCTTATTGAAAACTTGCGATGGCGACAATCAGTGTGCCCGCACACATTTTGGCTAATAATCCTAACATATTCGGACTAATTCACAATGCAAAGATAAATAAAAATCAAACTATCGATTACAATGTTCGATCCGGGACATCCCGGACCCCGTGAAGAACCGCTTTACTCTAATCCAAAACTGCAAGCTTAGAGACGGGTCGCATCATTGTCTTCGATTGGCCGTTGTCGTTCACGCGCACCTTAGCGCGTCTGATGACTCCATCAGCTCCGCTGTAGACCTCCTCCACCACTCTCGTCGGGCCAAGGCAGGATCGCAGACGATCTTCGATTCTTCGGCACCACTTCTCGCGGCGCACCAGCGTAGGTAGATATTTCAGGACCCACCTCCTCCAAAAACGGTCTCGTAGCAGGCTTTTTCGTAGAACACTTCTTCCAGGACATCGAAAATGTCCGACGAATCCAATCCAGGCGTATCCGGCAGATTGGCCACTCCCTTGAGTAGGTCATTAGGTGTCAACGTCGCCTCCCCGTCCGCATCCACAGGCAAGTGGGTAAGCGGACACGAGTTGACAATATTTTCCGCCTTAATCAGGAAACTCTCCAGTACGTGGTCTCTCGGCGCAACTTCCTTCAGGGTATGACGCAGTACTCGTTTAACGCACTGCACCATGCGCTCCCATACTCCGCCCTCAGACGCGTTCTCTGCTCGAGAACTTACCCTGAATCTCGATCTCTAAACACGTCACCAAAGCGTCTGGCTTCCCTGACCATCCACCCGCATCCAATCTCTCCTCTGATTGGGGTCCCATTATTGGCGGCATCGGCCAAGCTCGCTGCAACTTGCACTCGTTGCACGATGCGATGACACTCCTCATCACACGCCTCATCTTCGTGACCCAGAATCTCGTCCGGATCTCCGCAATTGTAACATCGACGTTTTGGTGCATCATCCTGGCGTGGAAGTGTCGCACAATCAGCTCCGTCAGACTGTGCCTGTGTGACAGTATGATGGGCCTCCTCGCACTGTACGGCATGCACAGTGCGGCATCGATTCTGCTGTAGGCTCGCAGAATCCCGTGCTCGTCCAAGTAGGGCACCAACCCTAAAATGTCGCTCGAGCTAGCGACGTCCTTTCCAGCTTCTGAAGACCTTATCTCGTCGGGGAAACACTCCAGTTGTGCCTGTCTGACCAACAGGTTCTCCGCGGCCTCACATTCTGCTGCAGTATGGCCGTATTCCTCGAGATCGCTTTTCTGTTTGCGGCACCGGCGCGCAAACCGTAAGACCCAGGCTGTAGTCCTCACCAGGCGATTGAAGCTCGAGAATTTCTGAAACGGGAGTACGAAATCGTTTGCCGCAACTAACGCAAATTCACTGGGCATCTCTTCTTCATCCGGGACATCTGGAATCCGTTTAGTTCCTTGCTCAGGCTCCGGCCAGCTGGCTGCTGTCTGCCTCAAAAACGCAGGACCTCTTAGCCACCTTGAATCCTGGCTAAGGTCGACTCCTCTCTGAGACCGCGTCGCATCATCCGCAGCATTGTCGGCTGTAGGAACCCATCTCCACTGCGAAATCTTTGACATATCCAGAATCTCCGCCACTCGGTTGCAGACAAACTGCTTATAACGGCGGTGCCTGCTGCCGATCCATCTCAGCACCGTCTTCGAGTCCGTCCATAGCACTAGGTCCGAGATGACCACACTGTGCTCCTCCTTGATCGTGTTCATGAGCCTGGTTCCAAGAACTGCTGCCTGTAGGTCCAGCCCTGGGCGCCCCATGGGCACACACTTCGTTTTTGCGCACACGAAGCTCACCAGAACTCCGTCGTCCTCATAGGTCACCCTCCCATAGGCCACCGCTGCAAATGCTGCCTGACTAGCATCCACCAGTAGTGGCGAGGACATCGAAAATGTCCGACGGCGTTCATCTCTTTACGTCAAGTCGCAAAGGCCTTGCTTAGCTCCTCCGGTAGTGGTTTGTGCCACTGGATCTTCTGTCTTCAGATCTCTCGCAGCATAATTTTATACCGAACTCATCTCTTAACGTGCGCTCTCGTCGAGTCGGTCGACTTAGAGCTCGACCCACCCTCTAATTCGGTTTATGCTTTTAATATAAGTCAAAAGTTGTTTTGCATAGATAAATCTTTGTAAATTGTCCCAGCCATGGTTACTGCAACGTTGAGAATTTGCCTAGCATCCGTTAGTGCGACTCCCGTCTCTTCTCGTCACTCCGTATTGCGTCACGGATCACGTCGTCGATTGCTCTTATGTCGGGTACAGCCGTCGCTGCTGCTGCCCTTTGTTATTTCATCGATTTGTTAAAAAATATGTACTCATATACTCGTCGCTGCTGCTGTTTTTATTTCTTCGTCGTCCCCGTCGAAATTCACGTATTTTGTTATAGTGCAGGCTCGATCCTGTTCCTGATCCTTGCTGATTTCCGTCATGCTGTACAAGTACTCAATGCTTGTCTATGGTTGGTGGTTTTTGCCTTTGCCGCAGAAGCATATGAATCTCAGCCGAGCATAATTTTTTACCGAACTCATCTCTTAACGTGCGCTCTCGTCGAGTCGGTCAAGTTAGAACTCGCTAGTAAATACTCGCTTGACGCATGACATGATTCGTCGTTATATCGTCGTGGATATCGCGGCCCTGCCTTTTGAACCAGCGGACTTCGGTGCTGGCTTAGCGCGAGCGGGTAGCAGAGTGTGGGTTTAGTTTGGGTTCTTTTCCTACCGCACATGTCTTTTTTTTGTGTCCCTCTATGGGCATACTCAGTGTAAAAGGAAGAAAAAAGAAGGCAAGAAGACATTCACGCCTCAAAAAAAGTGGAGTAGAAAAAGAAATACCAAACAACCTGTCTCTGGATGGACAAAAGAACCGTCGGAATTCGAGTAAAAACCGGAATTGGAAAATTTAAAAGAAATCGCTTTAAAAAAAAGGTAAAGAGTAAAAAGGTGGAAAAAATAGCCCAATCTAGCTAATAATAGCGTAATTATTTGAATTCGAATTTAGAAATACACGAAAAATCATGACATACTACTGCGAAACACAAATAAAACAAAAAAAAAAAAAACCAAAAAACCTTGTTATAAAAGCTGATAACTCCGGAGGAAAATTTTAAATAATAATCGCAAATTATTTAGGTTGGTTGGATTTTATCTTTAGACAAAAAATTTAAGATCAATTCGGGAAGAAACCCGTTAAAAAGGGCCGAAAATAGCCAAATAATAGAGACGAGAGAACTTGCAGTTGGGCTAGTCTGGCTAGTATATGGAATTGCCGCCCAGCGCAGAATACCGGACGTATGTTTGTAGAAATTTGCCGCTCACCGAAAAATAGCGGGAACCTTAAAAAAAATATGTATGTACGAAGAGCGAAAAAAAAGACAATATTTTTGCTTGAATGTATAATTATGTCTGAACAATTAAGTATTTATTTTTTGAAACGAAGGGTATGGTTTTTAATTTGGATTTTTAGTTTATTTCTTCGTATCTATATTTTTATTAGTTGTATTATTTTTTTTTTTTTTTAAAGATGTTAAGTTTGTGTGGATAAATTTTATTTATATAAATTTAATATAATTTGTGTATTGTAAATCGTTCACCAGGGGGTCATAGTGTGAAGTAGGGCCCCGATATTGGCAAAGTGCTTATGTATGCACTTTAAAAAAAAGAAATACTTCACTGCGGCTGGGCGAATGTACATATGTTTATGTATAAATATATATTGTAGTGTCTTGCACGGTTGTTTATTCATGACTGTTCTTAATTCGCTTTACATATCATTCCTATGTTAAAACATGCAAGTTGTTCCTATGATCTAGTTCTGTATCTGTTCGTTTATCGATGATTGACAATATCGATTAAACGATGTTGAACTATGTTTAAATATATTATCGTCGCGCGAACGAAGTTGCCTTTAAACGGCTACTCCACCGTGGATCCCGAAAGAAAGGGCAGAATTAATCCGAGGCAGTAGGCTCGTTTTATTCTGTGAGGATTAAGGGTTATAACAGTTGGAACTAACTTATTCCTACCTCACCGCAGTGTGTCCTCCAAACTTTCGCGCGATAATGAAAAATGATAAGTTTCCCCGGCTTATTGAAAACTTGCGATGGCGACAATCAGTGTGCCCGCACACATTTTGGCTAATAATCCTAACATATTCGGACTAGTTCACAATGCAAAGATAAATAAAAATCAAACTATCGATTACAATGTTCGATCCGGGACATCCCGGACCCCGTGAAGAACCGCTTTACTCTAATCCAAAACTGCAAGCTTAGAGACGGGTCGCATCATTGTCTTCGATTGGCCGTTGTCGTTCACGCGCACCTTAGCGCGTCTGATGACTCCATCAGCTCCGCTGTAGACCTCCTCCACCACTCTCGTCGGGCCAAGGCAGGATCGCAGACGATCTTCGATTCTTCGGCACCACTTCTCGCGGCGCACCAGCGTAGGTAGATATTTCAGGACCCACCTCCTCCAAAAACGGTCTCGTAGCAGGCTTTTTCGTAGAACACTTCTTCCAGGACATCGAAAATGTCCGACGAATCCAATCCAGGCGTATCCGGCAGATTGGCCACTCCCTTGAGTAGGTCATTAGGTGTCAACGTCGCCTCCCCGTCCGCATCCACAGGCAAGTGGGTAAGCGGACACGAGTTGACAATATTTTCCGCCTTAATCAGGAAACTCTCCAGTACGTGGTCTCTCGGCGCAACTTCCTTCAGGGTATGACGCAGTACTCGTTTAACGCACTGCACCATGCGCTCCCATACTCCGCCCTCAGACGCGTTCTCTGCTCGAGAACTTACCCTGAATCTCGATCTCTAAACACGTCACCAAAGCGTCTGGCTTCCCTGACCATCCACCCGCATCCAATCTCTCCTCTGATTGGGGTCCCATTATTGGCGGCATCGGCCAAGCTCGCTGCAACTTGCACTCGTTGCACGATGCGATGACACTCCTCATCACACGCCTCATCTTCGTGACCCAGAATCTCGTCCGGATCTCCGCAATTGTAACATCGACGTTTTGGTGCATCATCCTGGCGTGGAAGTGTCGCACAATCAGCTCCGTCAGACTGTGCCTGTGTGACAGTATGATGGGCCTCCTCGCACTGTACGGCATGCACAGTGCGGCATCGATTCTGCTGTAGGCTCGCAGAATCCCGTGCTCGTCCAAGTAGGGCACCAACCCTAAAATGTCGCTCGAGCTAGCGACGTCCTTTCCAGCTTCTGAAGACCTTATCTCGTCGGGGAAACACTCCAGTTGTGCCTGTCTGACCAACAGGTTCTCCGCGGCCTCACATTCTGCTGCAGTATGGCCGTATTCCTCGAGATCGCTTTTCTGTTTGCGGCACCGGCGCGCAAACCGTAAGACCCAGGCTGTAGTCCTCACCAGGCGATTGAAGCTCGAGAATTTCTGAAACGGGAGTACGAAATCGTTTGCCGCAACTAACGCAAATTCACTGGGCATCTCTTCTTCATCCGGGACATCTGGAATCCGTTTAGTTCCTTGCTCAGGCTCCGGCCAGCTGGCTGCTGTCTGCCTCAAAAACGCAGGACCTCTTAGCCACCTTGAATCCTGGCTAAGGTCGACTCCTCTCTGAGACCGCGTCGCATCATCCGCAGCATTGTCGGCTGTAGGAACCCATCTCCACTGCGAAATCTTTGACATATCCAGAATCTCCGCCACTCGGTTGCAGACAAACTGCTTATAACGGCGGTGCCTGCTGCCGATCCATCTCAGCACCGTCTTCGAGTCCGTCCATAGCACTAGGTCCGAGATGACCACACTGTGCTCCTCCTTGATCGTGTTCATGAGCCTGGTTCCAAGAACTGCTGCCTGTAGGTCCAGCCCTGGGCGCCCCATGGGCACACACTTCGTTTTTGCGCACACGAAGCTCACCAGAACTCCGTCGTCCTCATAGGTCACCCTCCCATAGGCCACCGCTGCAAATGCTGCCTGACTAGCATCCACCAGTAGTGGCGAGGACATCGAAAATGTCCGACGGCGTTCATCTCTTTACGTCAAGTCGCAAAGGCCTTGCTTATCTCCTCCGGTAGTGGTTTGTGCCACTGGATCTTCTGTCTTCAGATCTCTCGCAGCAGCATCTTCGCTGTAAAAATGAGGCAGCACAGGAATCCCAGGGGATCAAACGTCGACATCACCATGCTCAAATATTCCCTCTCCCACTCGATGATACTCCACGGTAACCTGAAGTCATGCCAACGCATTCCGAGGATCTTCTGCTCAGCCTCACCACATCCGACGCTCTTGACTCGTACAGGTCCCAAAGCCGTCTCCACGGTGGTCGAGCTGGATGAAAACTGGCACAACTCGAATCCAGCGCCTTCACTGTCTCGCGAGCTTCATCCTTTAGCGCCTTCAACAACCTCTGGTTGTTCTGCAGGTCCGTGCAGTTGTACGCTCGGGTCGTCTCCACGAACATACAACTGAAGATCAACAACTCCTTAAGCTGCCCTCCAAATGCAGGCAAGTCCGGAAGCTTTCTTGGTCCATATGCTCCGTGCATTCCATTCGGCGTCATTGAGGCGTAGGATCCGACAAGTGGCTGTTGACACGTTGTGGACGCTCAAGTCTGGTGGCAGGAATCCATAGGCTGACTGCGCAGTGCTTGTTGCACACAGTGGCGCCACAAAATTGTTGCTAGTCGTTAGCAATGGCGGTCCACTCCAAAATGAAGACAGCGTGCAGGACGCGCTACTTGCACCGGCACTGTTATAGGGAATCGACCCGACCCCGTTATGTAACGCCTCTCCATTAGTGAGTAGTGGCGGTCCGCTCCAAGATGGCGGCTGCCCCGACGCTCCACGATGGGATTGGCGCGCAATTGGTGGCTCCTTCTCCAACGCTGCGATACTCGCCATGAGATCCAACGTAAGGGACTGGTTCATCGCCGGCGCTGAGTTTGCAGCTGTGCCGGCAGTACTTCCAATCTGGGTAGCTACTGTAGTGCTGGTATTGGTCGGGGTGCCAATGGCTGCTGTCGTGGTACGCGTCCGGGTTCCCGATCCACTAGGATAGGGTGTAGGGGTGCCAGCGCCTCCGTTGAGCCGGGCACTCTTCCTGGGCGAATGCTGGATCTTCCCCAGATCTATTTTGGCGGCGTCTGTGCGCGCCCAAAAATGGCGTCTCCTTGTGGCCGCTGTCTGCGTCCGCCGATGCTTGGCGCTTCTTGCGCCTCGTGACTGCTGGCTGCGGTCTCCGCAAATGGCGCTCCTGTGCGTCTCCTCGTCGCTGGCTGCGACCCTGTTTTACCGCCGTTCGACGCTGGCGGCTGCCAAAAAAAAAGGCAGACTTAATCTGTGGCAGTAGGCTCGTTTTATTCTGTGAGGATTAGGGGTTATAACAGTTGGGATTAACTTATTCCTAGCTCACCGCAGTGCGTCCTCCAAACTTTCGCGCGATAATGGAAAATGATAAGTTTTTCCGGCTTGTTGAAAACTTGGGATGGCGACAACACTGATTGTCCGCACACATTTTGGCTAATAATCCAAACATACAATAATCCAAACTTCACAATGGAAAGATAAATAAAAATACTATCTATCGATTACAATGTTCGATCCGGGACATACATATATGTTTGTAACAATAATAATACCAAATACGCCATCACTTAAGCTTTTATTACAATTATCTATATTTCATTTAAGACGAGCGTTTGTGTGCTCCTCCTCCTATATTTATGCATATCATTTAAGTACAATGGTCTTTTCTACTTTACCATCTCTACTTCAAAGTTTACCTTCCTGTTACCCTTCAATGTTTTTACTTTGACTTTGAATGATTTCTAAGTGGTTTTTTATTTCTAGGTTGTTTGTGTAAACTAAATTATGATTTCAATGACTTCCAAAGAAAAATTTTGGACGGACTTTCTCCTGTAGTACAGTGTTTAGAATTTTCTGCTTGACCAATTGATGCGGGACGGAAATATCCCAGTAAATATTTGATAAATACCATTTTTGTCTACAAAATTTCTAAAATGTTCTGATGTTAATTGTCTATCATTGTCGCTGACAAGTGCTTTGATTGTAAATGCGAAAAGTTTTTATTTTGTCTTAATGTCTTCTACCCATTTGTAAATGAATGCATAACAACTAACAGATAATAATTCTTGATCGGTATATTCTCTATATCCCCAAATAATGCAATCATATTCAACTGACGATTCACATGATTTGTTTTTTTATGATTCTATTCTTTCCCTATAAATTCATTAATTCAACATACAATATTTTCAACAGTATTACAGATTAGGAATACCAATATACTATACTATACAATATACTTTTGAAAAATTCCGCAATGCAAAAAAATCATGCTGTTCGAATTAATAGTGGTTTGGGCTCGTAACATTATTAGGAATCAGACAATTTATAATACTCTGATATCGATTCGAATTTTTGTGTAAACCATATTTGTCAATTGTTTGTAAATATGATACTTTTTCTTGTAAGAATTTACATTTATTAATATTGAGCTTGAGACCAACTGTTTGAAGTTTGTTTAATACGCATTTTAAAATATTAACATGCTCTGTGACATTTTTGTCTGTAGCTGTTATATCATCTTGATAAACTGCAACATTTGGAATCCCATGAAAGAATCCTTCAATACACTTCTGAAAAATAGCTGCTGCTGGTTTAACTCCAAATGGCAGTCTTTTTTATTTTTATAGTTCCTATATGTGTACTCCAAGTACACAAGTGTTGAGAATTCGCATCTAACATAAGTGGATTATATTTGAAAGATCTAGTTTTGTGAATAATTCACCACCACTAAAAGCTGCAAACATTTCTTTAATTCGTGGTAAAGAATATTTATAATCAACTAACCACTTGTTAATAGTAACTCTATAGTCTCCTCAAATTCTAAAGTTGCCATAGGATTTAAATATTACAACAAGAGGAATGCCCCTATAATTCTCTAAGCTGTGATTCAACTTTCGGCTTCCAGGTCAATGGAATGGCTTTAAAAATAAAGGCTTTGGCTTTTAATCAATAGGTAGTGTTACTTTACACAAATTGAATGTTCCTAATTCAAAGTTGAATAAGTCTCTAAATTCATTTTTAATTTCTTCACAAATGTCACCCGTATTTATTTGTATGTTATTAATTTGTTGCAATTTAAAATTAAATTGTCTTAAAAAATCTATTCCTAAAAATGGTTGGCTTTTAGCTTTGGTTACAATTATTTTTAACATTTTACTTGTCCCATCGTAATTTGCAATAAGCAATGATAGGTATTTTCTCGCCCGTGTAGCTTGTATATTTTGTGTCCCAAGGCTTTATTTTGTTTAGTTGCTGTTTGTTGGTGTGATTTTCAGGAAACAAAGTGCATGGAGATCCGGTGTCAAAAATAATATGGTAATCAATACCATCAATGTTTACTGGTAATATATTCATATATGTCGGAATCGGATCAGTATTATGATCTACGTCACTTTCTACCGAGTCGGCACAACGTTTTCTCCACACACATCAATACCAACACACAGAATGGCATTTTTCTCAATTCCTCGTTAGTCCCATTCTTAACGTGAATATATATTTCTCTCTCACGCTCCCAACCGCGGCCAGACTACGTTCGACAAAACTTTTACAGTTATCTGCCACTCTTTCAAGAAGTAGAGAATGCGTATTCAAAGAATATGCAACACGAAATAAGCAAGTACAAAGTAACAGAAAATGTCGTTATATTTGAAATTAAAAACAAGAGAGAACGCTATAGTCGAGTTCCCCGACTATCTGATACCCGTTACTCAGCTAGTGGAAGAGAGAAGGAGAGTCTTAAACACAGTTTTTGGCGGTTTGTAGGCGTTATAGTGGGCGTGGCAGAAAGTTTTTTGGCAGATCGATAGAAATTTACAAGACCAATATAAAAATGAAAAAATATCAAAACATTTTTTAAAAGTGTGGGCGGTTTGAGGGCGTTAGAGTGGGCGTGGCAAAAAGTTTTTTGGTAAATCGATTATTACAACATCGAAAATTACAAGACTAATACAAAAATGAAAAAATTTCAAAATATTTTTCAAAAGTGTGGGCGTGGCAGTTTTGGGCGGTTTGTGGGCGTTAGAGTGGGCGTGGCAACATGAATCGACAAACTTGCGCTGCTTCTATATCCCTGGAGTCTGTATGCTTAATCTCAACTTTCTAGCTTTTGTAGTTCCTGAGATCTCGACGTTCATACTGACGGACAGACGGACGGACAGACGGACAGACGGACATGGCCAGATCGACTCGGCTATTGATCCTGATCAAGAATATATATACTTTATATGGTCGGAAACGCTTCCTTCTGCCTGTTACATACTTTTCAACGAATCTAGTATACCCTTTTACTCTACGAGTAACGGGTATAATAAATCTGCGACACGGCCTTCCTGACTTTGCGGACGTCCTCGTGTGATTACAATTCATAACACGTTTTCTTTCCTTAATTCATTAACATTTTTATTAGTATTATTTTATCAGGACATACCATAATCATATTGCTTTTTCTGAAAGCGTTTACATTCTTAATCCAATACATTTATTTCTTCCAGACAGTTGTGTCGCAATCTATAAGCCGACCAACTAACCATCACCAGCAATCGGATCCGGAATTCGAACTAATCTGCAACCAAATGGCGAACCACATAACCCGGGCAACGAACCCATCGGTTCGTTTCCCGAACCGATCCGAAGGTTTAGAAAATCTTAATCAATTTTAAGATCCCAGCCCTCACTGGCTTGATCCATAGCGTCTTCTCAGGCTTTTGTTGCAAAAATTCATGAGAATATTCATAAGTTCGATTATTGTTCAATGCTTTAAGCTTATATCTATATCCTGGTAGTACTATGGCCACCAAAAATGGACCTTTAAACTTGGGATCTAGTTTGGTCTGGTGTCGCTCTTAATTTTTAAGTAGAACATGGTCACCAACCTTGTGTCTCACAACAGTAGCTTTATTATTGTCGAATTATTAATTAATTTTGTCATTTTTTTCCATGTTGAATTTAGCTATTTCCCTAACTTTTTCAATATCGACAGTATTTTCATTATCTACGATAGGTGTAAGACCAAATGGCCTCGCTTCTTTGCCAATAAGTATTTCTAATGGGCTAACTTTAGTCTCTCTATTGGGCGTGCTATTAAGAGCCAGTTAAATTTCACATAAAAAATCCTGCCAAGATCGCTGGCCATTTTCAACCGCAGCTAGCATGGACTTGAGAGTACTCATGACTCGCTCTACTTGGCCATTTGCACGACTAGCAACTGTAGCGATTAAATGCAACTCTAGTTTCTGTGCTAAGCAGAAATCACGAAACGCTGTACTAGCAAAACTACGACCTTGATCAGCGATCAATCGAGAAGGAACACCAAATAAAGATATTACAGACCTTACTGCCTTAATGCAATTTATAGTGTCCAGCTTTACGGTATTGGATAAATAGACAAATTTGGTAAATGCGTCTATTAGCACAATTATATATTCCTTTTGATAATTTTTGCCGCTAAGCTTTCCCGTAATGTCGACATGAACTGCACGCCACGGAATGTCAATCTTTGCCAGACGGAGGCTTTGACAACCTGCAAGTAATGCAATTTTCCACGAATGTGTGAACATATGTATTTGGACATTTTATCAAACCAATAAAACTCTTACATCTTCTCAAGAGTTTTCTCCCATCCATGGTGGATGATTGACTCGTGGACATTGTTAACAGCGGACCACCTAAATGGCTTTGGGATTATAGGCAGACAATAACACTTTCCGTTTTATTGGATTTTCCTATACAGAGTTCCAGACCGTAGTTCGTAGCTTTTCTCAAAATCTCCGGACAATTCGTAATTACGTAATTTAGAAACAATATAAGTAGTTTCTTCGTCTCTTTGCTGTTCAGCCAACAACCAGTCATCAGATATTTCTGCCAGATTGATATGCTTTTTAACTATACCTACAGAATTCCTAACACTTTCGGGAAGTTTTGTATAAATGGTAATGCGATTCTGCTGATGATGTCGTCTTGTTAAAATATTCGATAGCTCGAGGCTTCCTTTCAATTCGGTTCAACAAAATAGCGCCATAGTCATCGGCACTAGCATCAGTGTGAAGCTCGATAGCAAATTGTAGGTCGAATATAGTGAGAACAGGTTCACTAGTCAAAATCGATATTACTTGTTGCCGTATTTGCTCATGATTCAATTCCCAAACAAATGATTTGCTTTTTGATGTTAGGGCGTAAAGAGGTTTCAGCAGTTGTGAAAGCATTGGTACAAATTGACGAAAATACGAGACAAGTCTACTAAGTTGTCTCAATTGAGTGACACACCGCGAGAGTGGCAAATTAACAAGGGCTTGAATTTTTCTATGGTTTGGTCGAATCGTACCTTCTCTAACTTCAAAACCCAAATACTCTACACAAGACTTAAGAAATTAGCAAATTGCAACATTAATAGAAAATCCTGCTTGGCATAGTCAAATATTCAAATTGGCCTTCTGTAACGAACGCCGTGCGCTCAATTGAATTTGGTTGAATTGGGATCTGGTGAAACCCCTCTTGCCATCTCTATACAACTTCTTTTTCCTCTATACTCAACCTATACGGGCGCCTTTGAACTGTCTTATTTTGGTCGATCAAGCGAATTTCTAGCTGTCCCATAGTCACACGCCTTTGTGGTATGCCACTAATAAATGAACCCGCATACTCTTGCAATATTGATAACAATTGGTCTCTATCAGATCCATGCACGTCGGTGTCAACATTAGCCAGATCAGGTTTGCATTCAGAAACTTCAATAGGTAATATAGATATAGATCGTTAAACATAGTAAGAGCCTTTGATGTAATTGTCACGCCGATTTCCAGGCTCAAAATATCTATACGCAGTCGGTAGGATCTGTTAAATAAAGAGTTATTTTAGTACGGTAATGATCCATTAAAGGCTATACAACTAGCTATCCAGGATCGGCGAATTCTAAAATTATTTTGAGATCCGCAAAAGAATCTAAAAGAAAAATCCCTTGTGGTCGGTAACATCTGCAAAGCAATTTAAAAGAAAAACCCGTGCGGTCGGAAACAAAATTAATTAAAATTTATTATTCCGTAACTTAAAACAAAATTTAAAATAAACACCGTGTATCCAGAAACTTATACAACTTATATACTTATATTATCGGAAACCCACCTAAATCAATTATTAAATAAAATTAAAGAACTGAACTTCTACAATGGCACACCTGGCAAGCTGTCTGTGCTTGTAAACCAGGTTGAGCAGCTATTTAACTTATACTCTACCCAAGATGCCAGACAAGCACATGCTATCTACGGAGCAGTAAAACGGTTACTAGTGGATGCAGCATTGGAGGTCGTGACCCAAGAAAGAGTAAACACATGGCTGGGTACAAAGACGGTCCTGGCGATGGCATTCAAGGATCACAGGCCCTACATAAAACTTATAAGACAACTGGAGGATACATCATACCCCGAAAGCATCTGTAAGTTCATCGAGAAGCTCGAATCACAATATTGGATTATGTTTGACAAGTTAGAATTAGAAAGCGACCCTGTAGATAAATCAAATTACACTGAAATGTTAAACAGAACTGTTAAATCTATCGAAAATTGCCGGATAGAATTTATATGTCATTGGCTCGCAAAGATTTTGATACTATTTATATATTTAAAACAAGCTTCAATAGAGCTAGGCCTCTATGACGCCAGTTCAGAAAATCAGCGTTCTAATTGATCAGAAGGGAACAGACGCAGGAACAGGGGAAATCATAGTCAAAGCAATAATCAAAGATATTACAATAATAGGAATTACAATTACGGCAATTATTATCCTGGAACGAATCAGAATAATAATACGCAACCTCAAAATTCGAATCAACGTACAACAAATCAAAGTCAGTCCACTCGTCCCATACCGGTTAGTCAAAGGGGAAATTATTACACGTTTAGAAGGGAGTTAACACAAGCCCAACAAAACAATCCTGTTAACAATTCCCTTAATTGCCAACCTTCAACTTCAAATAACACTAACGGTCAGATGCCGGTAAAAAGGCAACGCGAGAGTCAAAGTGGCCAAAGCAAAATGAATGTAAATTTTCATAAAACTGCCTTGGACACTCAAGTGTCACTTGACGTACCAGTCACCATGTGTGAATATGTTATCATAAAAAAAATTTACAAGGAAATGATCGACACAGGCTCTTCAATCAATATCAAAAGGGAAAATTTTGGAAATTTAGAAAAAAATGAAGAAGATCTAACAGTGTATAACATTAAAGGGGCATTAAAATTAAAGAAAATCATAATAATCTAGCCCACTTCAGTATTTTCCGACAATTATGATTTCCTGTTAGGTCAAAAGTATCTAGAGGATACGAACCTAAGATAGATTATGATAACGAGACCGTAACTCTAGGTTCAAGAACCTTTAAGTTTTTTTTTGGAGAAAAGAAGGGCGAGACCGCATCTAAATGCCAGAGTTTCGGATTTAAACCACCTTTATTCAAAGACAGATGAAAGAATCCTGTGACCCTCGCCTTCGGACGCGCTTCGTCGCTCCTTCTTCGTTCTTCTTAGCGGGTCCTGCGTCGCTCTTGACGGCGTATCCGTCCCGGCTCGACTGGACTTAGGATGTTATAGGGCAGGGTGTATCGTCCGGAAGATCAGCTAGAGCTTCTCCCCGAACCACCTTGGCGAGCACTGACTCCTCCGTCCCTTCTTGCGTAAGCCAGGCACTCGTCGCCCTTGCCAAAGGACCAACCTGTGGGCTTGGCCGGGGCTCAGGATGTTATGGGGCAGGGTGTATCGTCCGTAAGATCAGCTAGAGCTTCTCCCCGAACCACCTTTGCGACCACTGACTCCACCGTCCCTTCTTGCGTAAGCCAGGCACTCGTTGCCCTTGCCAAAGAACCAACCTACTTTTACTTGCTCGCGTCACTGTGTAGCTCTCCACGCACTGTTCCGGATCGGCTGTCTGCCCGTGTGGCCCTCCGCGTATGCTCTGATTGAATGTCCGTGTATTCCGCGGACTTTTCCCGATCGACTGTGTGGCCGTATGGCTCTTCCACGCACTGTTCCGGATGGGCTGTCTGCCCGTGTGGCCCTCCGCGTATGCTCTGATTGAATGCCCGTGTATTCCGCGTACTTTTCCCGATCGACTGTGTGGCCGTATGGCTCTCCGCGCACTTCTCATCGACTGTCTGTCTGTACGGCACTTCCTTCACTGACTGTCTGCCCGTACGGCACTCCGCGTACTCTCCTGATCGACCGTGTCCGCACCTTCTGCGTCTGCTCCGACTGTCCGGCCGCACGCCTGGGTCCTGACTGCGCGACTCGCGCTCGCACTCTCCGCTTGCTCGTGTTGGTTTGACCGACTGCCTCGAGCCGCGCCTGCGTCGCCTTTTTATAGGCCGCGGGGATCCCGCTATTTCCCTTTTGCGCACGGCTCGCCCGGTTCCAAGGTTCAACTCGTGTTCCGTTTCTTTACGGCTCATCCTCTTTGTGCTTGTCCAAAGTCCGCAACGTTACCGTTCGACCTTTGTGCCCTTGGCCGGTTCGAGTCCAAAGCCCAGCGCAGTACCGTTAGTTCACGGTCTCTCCGCTTTGCCGGGGTCCAAGGTCCATTGTTTACCGTTTGACCTGACCGACCTTGCCTCTTCTCGCATTCCGGCCGTCTTCGCTGTTGCTTTTCCGATCTCCGGCATCCGGATTTGTGGGGAGTTTTAAGACTCCTCACAGAGTATAGACTCGAGCATCTAAATGTAGAGGAAATTGAATGTTTAAAGAAGGTTGTATACTTATATAGAGACATTCAGAACAAGGAAGGCGAAAATTCAGAATTACTATTACACATGTCATCCAGACTAAGCATGAGGATCCAGTATACCGTAAACCCTATAAGTACCCCCAAAGTGTTGACCAAGAAGTCAACAAACAAATCAAAGAAATGATAGGACAAGGGATCGTTTGCAAATCGAAGTCCCCTTATTGTTCTCCTATTTGGGTAGTCCCCAAGAAGGCAGATGCCTCTGGGAAACAAAAATTTAGGTTGGTAGTTGATTATAGGAATCTAAACGAGATAACTGTTAATGACAAATTTTCCATTCCTCGAATGGATGGGATATTGGATAAATTGGGTAGATGGCAATATTTTACAACCATTGATATAGCTAAGGGTGAAAACCAAATTCAGGTGGACGAAAATTCTATTGCAAAAACTGCTTTTTCAACTAAGCATGGGCATTACGAATATACACGTATGACTTTTGGCCTAAAAAATGCTCCAGGTCCTTTTCAGAGATGTAGGAATAATCTTTTGGAAGATTTGATCTATAAAGGTTGGTTAGTATATTAAGACGATATTACTCGATTTACTCTACTTCATTGGAGGAAAATAAACTAAAGAAAGGTGCTGTATAAGATATCAAATGTAAAGACTACATCGAATCATTTAAAAGACTACAGATTTTGATAACTTCAAATCCGATATTAATTTATCCCGATTTTTTAAAGCCCTTTTCTCTGACAACTTACGCAAGTAGTGCAGTGCTATCACAGAACCATAAGCCCGTTTGTAATGCCAGCAGAACGGTGAACGAACACGAAATCAACTATGCTACTATTGAAAAAGAATTGTTAGCATAGCAAAATATTTCAGGTCATATCTATTCGGCAGGCCATTTGAAATAATGAGTGATCACAAGCCATTGGTATGGCTCAATAATATCAAAAAGCCGAACATGAAATTACAAAGGTGGAAAAAAAACTTGATGAATTCAATTATAAAATAAAATATCTTCCAGGCAAAGAAAGCTATGTCCTCTTGCATAGAAATATTTAACAATAAATTAAATTTTAAAAATACGTGATAGATTTTTATCTCACGGGAAACCAGAAATTCCTATCTTGTATTGATATTTATTCCAAATTTGCCTAACTAGTTGAAGTAAAAAGTAGAGATTAGCTAGAAGCGAAAACAGCCATTACTAAAATATTCAATGATATGGAAGAGCCACAGGAAATTAAAGCGGACAAGGATTCAGCTTTTATGTGCATACGATCTCCGGCAGACATTTTTCTATAAGCAGGCAGCCCAGACTTTAATGTACAACAAAACAAAATCGATAAGATCGAATATCTCAATAAGAATAGGTATGATTTTGAAGTTGATATAAAATATAGACACTCTCCACTCGTAAAGTGTAAAATCACCATTCCATTTAAAATGACAGGAAGGATTGAACAAGTGGACAGTAAACATTTTGAGGAAACAAACCGCGGCAGGAAAATCGTTCATTATAAATCAAAATTCAAGAAACAAAAAAAGATTAATAAGAGCAAATACGATAATTCCAGAACAGGCAGAGAAGCGCAAAGTACGCAAAATATTTCTAATAATGCTTAGTTGCATGTTACCACTTATCACCATGGTCAAATGCAGCAATATCGAAGTAAACCCAATAAGTGCGAAGAATTATTATCTTATATTTCAAACTGGAACGATGGAAATTCCAACCAGCAGTGAATACCACTATTTGAGTAAAAATATTACAAAGACAATACTTATGTTCGAAAATCTAGTAACTGAAGCAAACGACTATATATATACCACAGATACAATATTTAGTCGATAAACTAAAACGGGAAATAAATGGATTAAGAATTATTAACAGAAGCAAAAGAGGTCTTTTGAACGTAGTAGAGTTAGAGTTAGTTATTTGGAACATTAGATGAAGATGACATGATTTAAGCATGGTTATCGACATAATCAACAGCGGTATAGACATAAGTAATAGGCTCAAGGTGGAAAACGAACAGAACTAACAAATTGCGATACTGATATTCAACCTACAGCAGTTTACAGAATACATGGAAGATATCGAGTTAGGTATGCAATTACCCAATTTGGAATATTTAACCCAAAATAAATAAAACTCGATTATATAAAGCACGTAAATTCGGAGAAAATGCTTAAAATATTTTTTATTATTATTATGATTGAGAAATTAACGCATATGTAATATTAATCGGAATTTTGGATTAGCTATAGCAGCTGAGGGCCTTAAGCTATGTTATATACATTTTTTTGGGTTTGGTTATATTATATGTACAAGTGAGGTTCTTATTTTACGGTTAATTTCTATGTAATAGTTTTTTAGAAAGTTGAGATTGAGCATACAGACTCCAGAGACAAAGACGCAGCGCAAGTTTGTCGATTTATGTTGCCACGCCCACTCTAACTCCCACAAACCGCCCGAAGCTGCCACGCCCACACTTTTGAGAAATGTTTAGATATTTTTTCGTTTCTGTATTAGTCTTGTAAATTTCTATCGATTTGCCAAAAAACGTTTTACCACGCCTACTCTAACGCCCACAAACCGCCAAAAACTGTCAGTGTTGAAGACTCTTCTTCCACTAGCTGAGTAACGGGTATCAGATAGTCGGGGAACTCGACTATAGCGTTCTCTCTTGTTTTTTTTTTTTTTTTTTTTCCTTATATTGTATGGTAAAGTTTTGATTTTTTTAAGAATTGTATTGTTTGGTGAATGTGTTCAAATGAGGTGATTTCTCTAATTGTTTGTTTCAAGAGGTTCGATCTGTTATGCTGAAGGTCAGGGCAGTCGAGTAATATATGTTGTAATGTTATGTTGGTGTTGCAGGTTGTGCAGATTGGTGGTGGATTTTAATGAGTATGTGGCTGTGGGTTAGGTTGGTGTGTCCTAGTCTTATTCTTGTGAATTTTATTGAGTCTGATCGTGGGATTTTTCGTCGGGGTGATGTCGTGGCTAATATTTTTGTAGTGGATTGAGGAGTTGTTAAATATTGAAGTTTTAAAGGTTTCAGTGTTTAGTTTAATGTGTTCCAAGATGTCTGATGTGTTGAAGTTTTTTGGGTAATCAAAAAGAAATTATGTATGAATTAAGATTTTATTTCTCTTGTATTTGTTTAGGATATTTCTGATGGAGGTGGTGTAGAAGTTTTGGCTTTTAGGGCTGAAAGGGAATCTGTGCAGATTGCAAATTTTCCTCCTTGTTTGCTGGCGTGGTTGCATGCTGTCAGAATTGCTGTATATATGGAGGAGTATTGTGGGAGTGGTGGTAAATAATTTCTGTTTCCGTTGTTACGCTATATGAGACTCCGCTAGCTGACTTGGATCCATCTGTGTAAAGAAAGTGTCTGCCTGCTGGTGTGTTTTTTAATTCCTTGAACTTTTGTTGGTTGCTTTGAATGAGGTGTGTAGTGCGGTGTTAGTGCTTGTATTACTGCACAGCCAGTGTGGGGTTTTTTAATTCATGTTTGTTTCGGGTGATACATAAATATTTATTTTTTTTTATTGTTCTATTGTGTTGTGTAGTGAAGACGGGACTTTTGGTATTCTTTTGGGATTTTTAATTTTGTTGTCAATTTTTTAAATTGGTGAGAGCTTGGAGTTGATTATGATTTTAATGTTTTTTTGTGTTGCATATGTTGTTCTATGTTCTATTGGCAGTATGTTAGCATCTTGCAAAAGCTTTTTTATTGGGGTGGTGCGAAAGGCATTGAAGGCGATTCTTATTGCTGAGTGGTAAATCGTTCTTAGTTTGCTCAGGGTTGATTTTGGAGCATTTCCATAAATGTGTACGCCGCAGTCTATTTTGGACATAATAATTGATTTGACCACATATATTATTGTGCAGAATTTTTTGTTGGCTAGACATTTAATGACGTCTAGTCTTTTAGCTGGTTCTAAAGTAAGATTTTCTATGTGTTTGTTCCTTCTGTAGTTTCTGGCTATTGTTATTCCTAGTATTTTGAGGGACGTTACATTTTGTATGGGGGTATCGTTGGTTTGCAGTGTGAAGTTGCAGGTTCTTTTCCTACAAACGTGCAGATGTTTGCATTTGTTGGTAGAGAGGGATGCACCCGAGTAGTTGCACCATTGATTTATGTCGTTGAGAAGTGCGTCTAGTTTGAGGTTGTTTTGTTTTTTTCCAAGATTGTAAATTGTTGTGAAGTCGTCGGCGTAAGCAGTGAAATCCATTTGTTTGTGCGTAGCTAGTATTTTGTTTAATTGGTTGAATGCTATTGCGAATAATATCACAGATAAGGGGGATCCTTGCGGTATTCCATTGTGTAGTGGTTGAGGGTTTGAGTAGGATTTGTTATTTTTCTATTGGTGAGGAAGTTTGTTATGTAGTTGGAGATCCTTGGGCCTATTTTCCAGGCTATGAGTTCGTCAATGATGCTGTGGATGCCTACTCAGTCAAACACTTTGGCGAAATCTAGTGAGATGATCGACGCGTGGCTTTTCTTTGATAGAGATGCAGTTATCTGATAATCTAGCATAGCTAGAGAATCAGAACCGATTTTCCCTTTCTGAATCCCATTTGCCGGTTATCTAGAAGCTTGCTATTTGAAGCTAGCCACCATAGCCGTTTTCCTATTATTTTATCAATGACTATGGATATGCATGGATTGAGTGAAATGGGTCGGTAGGAGTTAATGTTGGTTTTGTCCGTTGTTCTTAAGTTGCTGAGGTATATATGAGCTAAGGATGTTGTTGAAAAGTTTTAGCAGTCTTTTATGTAGGTTTGTGGATAGGTGTTTAAGCATAGGATAGTTTATACGGTCTCGGCCTGGAGTTTTTCCTTTGAGTAGGTTAAGTGCAGCAAGGAGTTCTGTAAGAGATATGTCATGTTCGATGCTAAGCGCTGTAGGGATTGGATGTGTGGGGGATTGGGTTTGATTTCCTTTTGTATGAATGTTGTCTGGAAGTCAAGCGATGCTTTAGACCAGTGGGTGCAGAGGTTTTTGGCTATTTCATGTTTGTCCATAATGCTTTGTGTTGTGTCATTGGGATCGGTAAGGCAGTGGATGTGGTGCCTAGTTTTCAGGCCGCAGAAATGGTTTATTTTAGTCCATATTTTTTCGATGGGTAAACTTGGGCTAATTTCGGTGTGTAATTTCTAGACTGGTGTGATTGGGGGATGGATTCATTGCCGGATTGAATTATTATTCTTGTAAAAATAGCGAGTTCTTTATTAACATTGGAGCTTGGGGGCTTTTTAGTAGACAGCTTATCCGCAATTTCCTGGAATAGGGGCCAGTTTGCTTTATTAAGGTTAAATCTTGGTCTTTCGATTGGGTTGTTCATGTTATGTTTTTCGAATAGGTCTATGTGAATTGGGTAATGATCGCTGCCTGAAAGCGAGCTGTCCGTATACCATTTTGAGTTCGGGTTAATAGGGGGTGATGCAATGGAAAGGTCTATGTGTGTGAATGTATTATGTATGGGTTTCTGAGCCGTTGTTAGGAGTTACGAGTAAGTTTTGGTTGATAAATTTAAATAATGTGTTTCCTCTTTGGTTGTTGGTTTGTGAGCCCCAGCTTCTGTGCCAGCTATTAAAATCTCCAGTTATTAGTAGGGGTGGTTGTAAGTTGTCGTATATATTTCTGAGGTTTTGTATTGAAAAGGTTTATTGGGTGGGACGTAAGATGAACTATGGTGAACTTGAATTTTGAATGAATTGTTACTGCTATTGTGCCGAAGTCAAAGGCGCTGATTTGTACATTTTGATGTTGTTATAAGTTATGGACGAGGAGAGCAACTCCTCCAAAACTGTTTGTGGCGGTGTTTTCGTGATAGATAGTGTAGTTTATTGGAATAGGTATGTTTTGAGTAAAGTGTAAGTGTGTTTCTTGTATGGATATTTTCTTAGGGTTGTGTTTTTTTATAATAATTTGCAATTGGTTGTAGTTGTTAATGTAACCGTTCATGTCTCACTATATTACTTTAAGCATTTTTTTTAAATTGGGATTTTAATTAATTTAGGAAATAGTGACAATTTACCTGTTTAATGTATAATTACATTATCTTTTTGTATTCATTTTATTTTTGTTTTGTTAGATACTGTCGCTGTCGCTGTTAAGAAGTGGGTTTTTGTTCCTATTATTTTTTTTTTGTTTTTTTTTCAGTTTTTTCTTTAGATTTAAGGGGTTTGGCGAGAGTATTTGGTTTGTTGGTGAAGATTCTTAGTTTTAGGTCTTCTTGTATGGAGGAGTTCAGTGTTGATGTAGATGCTGTGATCGGGCTGGTGTCCATGAGTGTGTCGAGGTCATCATATGTTGTTGTGTTTCTAGATGGGGGCTTAGCGGCTGAAGAGGTGGAGGCAGTTTTTTTTCCGTTCTGAAGTGAGTTGGGTAAGGTGATGGGTAGTTTAGTGATTGGCGTGGTTTCTTTTATTGTTTTTTCAGTTGGTTTGGCTGAGTATAGTGTAAGTTGGTGGGTTAGTCGTGAGTAGTAAATCATTAGGGCCCTTTTGTGGTCGACTTTTTCGAGGGTTTTTATAGATGTTAGTTCCTTTTATTTTATAAATGCTGGGCATGTTTTTTCTAATGGGCTGTGCTTGTTGTCTGGAATATCGTATTTGCAGTTTACGCAAAATTTAGTTTTGGTGCATATTTCGTCTGTTGTTGTGTGTTGTTCTGCGGAGTAGTTGATGCATATTTTGTTTGATGAGCAAGCATTTGTTGAATGTCCAAATCTTAGGCAGTTTCGGCATCTGAGTGGAAGAGGAATATATGGGCATACATTCACTCTCTCGTATTCAATCATCAGTGTCTCTGGAAGCATTAGTGATGCAAATGTGATAATGATGAAGCCAGTTTCTTTAGGTTCGTTGTTTTCAATTTTTTTAATTTTCCGTATTTCTGTCACGTTTTGTGGTTTTAGTTCATTTACAATTGTTTCGTCGTCGATGTTACGGAGATCATTGGAGTATATAACTCCTTTGGAGAAGTTGAGGGTCTTCAGCTCACTTACTTCTACGGCGAAGTTGTGAAAGTTGGACATTTTTAGAAGTTTTTGTGCTTGTAGGGTGTCTTTAGATTTGATTAGCATCGATCCTTATTTTGTGACCTTGGCTGTTTCCACTTAACCGTTGCATGCGTAGTCAATAACTTTTTCCCTTAAGAATGGGCTTACGTTTTAAATGTTTCATTGTCTGTTTTTTTTATGATTATGAATTTGGGTCCAGTGTCGGATGATTTAAATAATCTATTTATATCGGGAGGCATTGTTGTTGTTGTTTATTGGCCACTAGCCCTTTTTGCTTTGTCTCTTTTTGTTTCTCTTTTTATGTCGTTTGTTTGTCCAAAAAAAAATTTTTATATGGTTAGTGTTGTTGTTGGTTTTTAACTGATAAGGCGTATTGGTCCGCTGTGAATTAGTCGCACGTCTTTTCTTCTCGAAGCTTGGAGTGATACTGCTTAAGATAAAAACATTAACTTGGCTTATGACAGACACGAACGAAATTTTGACTATAGCCCACGTTCCTAGCGAGGTCACTAAAGTTCCGATATTTTAAATAGTTCCGTACCCAGATAAACATAACTATATTCTAACCGAGCATATATTCGATAAATTCTATATATTCAATAACCAAGTATTCCGTAAAGGTACAGATAAATTATTATTCGACATTGTTGGACATTGTTTAGCTATTGAGCTTTTTCAATAGCTGTTGCTAATAATAATAAATCGAAGAAAGTTTGTTTATTTTCCGATACAGTTTCTTTTGCGATTTGTTTACGGCAGCTAGGGCTGACAAAGAGCTATATCGAATGCACAAGTTGAGTCTTTGCCGAAAAACGAAGAAGTGACAATTGGCGGGACAGACAGCCGAAATGCAGCGCCCAAGCTTAAAGTAGATAACAAAGAGATAACGAAGAGAACAAGGAATGAGCGTCGTACAGATAAATGCGTGCGAGAACAGCGGTTTGCACTATGGGCATCGCAACTGCTACCACTGACTACTTCGGCTTACAATATTAAAGAGTAGGAAATTAGTCTACTGCACAGTTTTGGCGGCTGCGTGACCCAACAGACATATTAAACAAGAGCAAACTCAGTGCAAATACAAAAACCCATAGAAATTTCCAAATAAATTATATAGAACCAAATATACTTTTAACATGGAATATTCCTGAAACAGTTGTCAACCAAGATTGTACAAACAACAAAATATTAATATCAGGAAACAACATCATCAAATAAATAAACTCCTAATTTCGAATAATGTGGCAAATTTTACACAAGCGATTTATATCACCAACAATGTTACACGCTTAGAACCAATAGATCACTTGCAAACAAGAGAAATGATAAAATTCCATGTAAAACACTATAGCTCTTTTCAAATTATATGCATTACAACTTTTGTCATCATGATAATTAGTTTGACTTTGTAATTTTAAAAATATACCTAAGAAATATTGTAAACAAAAAGAAGAACATCCGCACATAGAAACTAATGTCAATGAAAACATTCAACCAGAAAACAATATTTCGATATATCCAAATTTAACGACCTGAGGACAGGCCAAAGCCAATGATTGGGGGAGTGACATATCCATAAGTTCCTAAGACTTAGGCACATGCCTACACAATAATGGACATACAACATGTACACCCAAACACAAGCACACACCCTAAACTACTCGTGATGTACCCAACAGATACCAGATACCAGATTATATTTTTTTTTACATATGAGTATTGCGATTATTTAATTATATATATATTTCCTCTTTCTTTACTGTTATCTATATCGCGTCTATCTTCCCGCCATTCGGCAGCGCCCCTCGCTCGGTTGGGTGGGAGGTGTGGCCGTGGGACTCGCGCGTTAAAAAAAAAGGAGCTTGTTTTGGTGGAAATTATATTTCTACTTTGAATCAAACATCGGCATATCAGCAGTGTACATGGAGTACAATGTCGGACCCAATACACTGCCCTAAGGTACCCCAGCTTGCACTTTCTGTATAGAAGATTCTGTTTGGTTGCAACTTAGGCTGACGGCAGAGTGCGCGCGAGAAGCTAGAGCAAAGCGAGAAGACGGAATTGTGAGAGCTTTGCGAGAAATGTAAAAGGAGAATTAAATAATAATGATAGTTGTAAAGGTTCCAAATACGAAGACTTTACTTGTGAGTTGATAATTTCAAACTGAATCTTTATTTTCTAAGTCCTAGCTTAGGTAGCTAACATGAAACTTACATATTCTAATCTTATCTCTAACTAGACCAACGCAGTGGCAATCGGTTTCCCAGATGTGGAAACCTGTATCAAGTGCAGGAATTTTCCATTGCAAGATATACCTTATCTTCAAGGAAATGCTACGTGATCGCTTGCCTCTTTATTTAAGGGATGAAACCCACGCAGGAGTTCGTTGTTTATCCCAGATATCTATATCCTAACGCTCAGGCGTTGTTTATTTTTAGATAAGGCATTGCTACAGCGTTTCACTAGCTATACATACATTTCTTATGTAAATCCTTTTATATATTCATGTTCGTCTGAACAATAGTGATACGAAGCCACCCAGATAAGTTATTTAACTATGCGCATCCGCGTATTTCGACTTTTGAGTATATATTAAATAAAATTAGTAGCCGTTTGACGAAGAATTGGCCAAATTTTGTTAAACACCTGGCCAAAAATTAATAATAACATTGAGGTAAGTTGTTAATATTTATCAATTATATTTATTATATATACATACATATAGGCCAGAACGTTGCAGTCAATGGTAAATGGTATACAGCCATGATTACTAACTTTTTCATTAATGAATTTAATAACTATGAAGTCCAGGAGCTGTGGTTCAAACAAGACGGCGCAACATGTCACACAAAACTATTGGAAGCACGTTTGGTGACCACCTAATTTCACGTTTTGGACCTGTGAATTGGATTCTCAAATTTTGTGATTAACACCGCTAAACTAAATCCGAGCCATCCGTGGCGGTCATATGGCCCAAATCATATATCATAAATATATTAAATTACATTTAAAAAAAAATATAAATAAAATAAAATGCCTTTTTTTTATTAAAAAGTTTGTTTACATGTATTGTAATGCTACCTTCCGGCAGCCTGAACAATTATATGTTTAATGAATAGAACATAGTAATACTATTGTATAAGACATAAAGATAACAATTTTTAATTACATTCGATGATACACGTTTTATATTTTTATGCCGGTTCAGCCTGTCTTCATACTTCTGAGCTTGTGTTTGAATAACGGCACCAACCTTCTCTATTGCCAGAATTCTTTCTATACCTAGTACGCATGTACCAGGGAGCATTGCACATTGTTCTCAGTACTTTACTCTGAGCTGTACGGATTTTGTTTATGTGTAATTCAGCAGCAATTCCATAAACTTGTAGACCATATCTCCAAATCGGGCTGAGGACTGTTTTATATATGGCCACCTTGTTTTTTAAGAAGAGCTATATTCGAGCAAGATATTTTTGCAGCTTTTGACAATGTCCAAGTTACGGGGCTTGGACTGTCACCCGCTCTCCGCTCCCTCTTACGCTCTCCCGCTCTTCACCACAGAGTCTCCAAGGAGTCTCCGCTGCGCTTGGGAGAGCCTAGCTAATTAGAATAAGTCCCAGTGTAAAAATTATTACGAACGATTAACCCACACGCCCGGTCGCGACCGCGCAATTACGAAAAGTCTAGTGCTCGCTTTTCTTCGAATGTTTCTATTTCAGCATATTTGGAAAATTCCAGGACAGCAGAAAACCCAACATTTTTGGTCCTTCGAGCTTGATCGCCTGGATTTTCAAGTTTGTCCACCAGCGAACAAATTACAAGATAAGTACGAAACTTCCATTCCTTTTAATTGCCGGTCTGCAGCAAAAGGTTCGAAAATCCAATTTCGTTTAATTTGCTGTAAGATTTATTGTCAAATCTAACGGATTTCTCCGACAAAAGGCAATTAATAAAAAGTACTTATTCATTCCCACGGGCGCCGCCATATTACCCACCGTTCTACTTGCACACTCATTCGTGAAAATTTCTTTGTTTAAATTTCCGAATATATTTAAATATTCATCTAGTCCGAAAAGTGCAAAATTCCAAATGTGAAAAAGTAAAAATAATTTGTGCCAAGTTCAGTGAAAATTTCTAAGTCCAAAGCTCTGCCAAAAGTGGCACAAATTCTGTTCTCGTTTCACTGTGTCCAACGCAAGCCAAATTCTTTTCGCAACACTTTTTTGCTTTAACTCAGCAGTCCACTTAATACAATTTGCTTTGCTATCGAGAAATACAATAACGAACAAACAAAATTTCCGACGACTGTGCTACTCCATCCAAAGTCACAGTACAGTGCACAGCTAAAAATATGGCTGCTTCCGATCTAGCGCTAGCCAAATTCATTTCGGTTTCTGACCGCTTAAGCGAATTTGAGGCTCAGATTAACATTCCGAAATTCGCAGCTCCAACCGTCACGATGCTCAGCGTCCGTCGCGACCAAGTCCGAACCCCAAGGGACAAGGTTGAAAAGGAATTCGACCTCTGCTCAGAGTGCCTTGTGTCAGCAGGCCTATTCTCAGGGCTAAATACAGTTATTGCTATTCAGTCTATGAAAGGTGTGTTGCGCAGCTCGTTGATAAAATCGAGCAGGGCACGTCTCAGTCCATTCCAGCCGCGAACGCTGCGCCCCAGGCCTACATTTCCTCTGGCTGTCGGTTGCCTCCATGCGATACAGAAGTTTTCGCAGGCGACTATCTTCGCTGGCCGACTTTCTGGGATCTTTTCACAGCCATTTATATCAATAATCCACGGCTGCCTTCGGTTGAAAAGCTATTCCATTTAAATGCCAAAACAAGTGGCGACGCGCATGCCATCGTTTCGATTTCGCCTCTCACCAACGAGGGTTTCCGCTCTGCGTGGAAAAACCTAATAGAGCGCTTCGAAAAGAAACGATTGTTGGTAAACAGTCAATTGAAAATACTGTTTTATGTGCAGTCGATACCACAGGAATCTGGGGCGGCCTTGAAGGTACTGCAAAGTACTGTTCAAGGTTGCTTGACTGCCTTAGAACTGTCAGGCATCAACACTGAGAACTGGGACTGCCTGCTGGTATATCTGTGTTCATCCAAGCTCCCGAAGATAACTCTCTCCTTATGGGAGCAGTCACTCCATAAGAAGCAGTTATGCTTAAACTGCTTTGCAAAGGGACATCAGCTTCGTGAGTGCAAAAGCACGCACAATTGTTTTACTTGCCGTGGCCGGCATCACACGTTGTTGCACCGAAACAACCCCTTTTCCAGCAATTCAAGCCCTTCAAATCCTGCGAGGCCAATTTCCGCTAATCAGGCCAATTTCGTTCCAAATGGGCAAGCCGGTGTTCAAAATTATTACGCCAAGGGCTCAAGAGCTATCCTTCTTGGCACTGCCGTAATCTATATTTCCCATCTTGGCACTAACTTTAAGGCACGCGCCCTGATCGACTGCGGATCAGAGGCAAAATTCATAACCGATCAACTGTTCAATCTAATTAGATTGCCATTCCAGGTGGTTCTAGCCCAAGTCTCAGGCTTAAACCAAACAGTAGCCGCTCAGTCCAAGAAGCTCTGCAGTTTCACCATTCGATCTCCGACTAGGCCCGCGTTGCAGTTGGAGACGACGGCCTATATCCTACCTCAACTAGCCGGAAATCTGCCTTTGTACCCAATTCCGTAAAATTTTTTTCGGGATCTTCCCGATTTTCCACTGGCGGATCCAAAATTCTACAAGAGCGCACAAATAGATGTCCTTATCGGAGCCGACATTCTGCCTTCGGTGCTTCAGAGTGGAGCAAAAACCAACATCTGTGGCTCTCTCTTGGGGCAAGAGACCATTTTCGGCTGGCTACTAACTGGGCCAGTGTCAGCCTCAGCCCAAAGCAGAATATCCTCCTTTTCGACGCAGATCTCCCACGCGTACGATAATTCACTGGACAAACTACTCACAAAATTTTGGGAGGTGGAGAATATACCAACAAAGTTGGTAAAAGAATCCGATTCCATGTGCGAGAAGAATTTCCTTCAAACGACCACGAGAAACGAGTGCGGCAAATACTCTCTGCCTTTTCGCGACCCAGAACATATCGGTTCAGGGCTAGGGCATTCTAGGTCTTTCGCGTTGGCTCAGCTTTTAAGAAATGAGCAGCGTCTAAAAAGAGATGAGGCCTTAAAAGCGAGATACGATTCGGTGATCCAAGAATATCTCGACTTAAAGCACATGCGACAAGTTCTTCCTTCCCATGATTGCAACGCCTATTATATGCCACATCACGCCGTCTTAAAACCGGAAAGCGTAACTACTAAACTCCGTGTAGTATTCAATGCCTCCACCCCTTCATCGAATGGTACCAGTTTAAATGATATCCTTCATGCTGGCCCTGTCTTACAGTCCGACTTGACCATTTAAATTCTAGAGTGGCGCTATTTCCGATACGTGTTTAGCGCCGATATCAAAAAAATGTATCGGCAGATCTGGGTAGATCCGAAACACACTCCATTCCTGCGAATACTTTTCCGTAACAATAGAGGGGAAATCAGAGATTTCGAATTGAAAACAGTTACCTTTGGAGTCAATTGCGCGCCTTTCCTGGCCATCCGAGTACTGCAGCAGCTAGCAGCTGACGTAGAACTCAGCCATCCAAAAGCTAGCAATATCATTCGAAATTTCATGTATGTGGATGATGTTCTAGCCGGAGCGGACTCCACGAAAGAAGCTCAGCTCATGGTGCAAGAGCTCCGAGACGCTCTGAATTCCGCCGGATTTCCATTGAGGAAATGGACCTTCCAAAAGGAAGTTTTAGCGGCCATTCAGAGCAACCATCTATTAAATACTAAATTTTCTCGAGATCGATGCAGACAGCTCTGCCAAAACCCTCGGTATTCGCTGGAAGGCAACCTCCGACGAATTCTTCTTCGTCCCGCCAGAGTTGTCTATTGAAACGTCCTTTACAAAACGCCAAGTCCTGTCCCAAATTGTTCGACCCTGCAGGCTGGTTAGCGCCGTTTATCATTCGAGCTAAAATTTTCATGCAGGAGATTTGGCTGCAAGAGCTTGGGTGGGACGAAAACATTCCAAATGAGCTTTTTCAGCGATGGCTTAATTTTCTCCACAGTTATTCGGTTTTAGAGCAGATACGCATTCCACGCTGGCTATCGTTTCATCCGGATTTCAAGGTCGAGCATCATTGCTTTTGCGTTGCATCGCAAAAGGCTTATGGGGCGGCCATATATGTCCGCGTAGAAGGGGGCAGCAAAACGGTTTCGCCCCCAAGACTGGAGCTGTGCGGAGCGTTATTGCTTTCCGAAATGGCTGCAGCCATCATTCCGCAGATGCCTACGATTAACTCCGAACTTTACTGTTGGACGGACTCCACGATAGTGCTTGCATGGTTAAGCAAGCCAGCGTGCTAGTGGACCACATTTGTAGCCAATAGGGTGACGAAGATCGCTTAGGCCACAAAAACAGAGAATTGGTCTCATGTTCAATCTGAGCATAATCCCGCAGACCTGGCAAGTAGAGGAGTTTCCCTCCAAGATCTAGCCGATAGCCAGTTATGGTGGCACGGACCGACTTGGTTGCAAAATTCACGCAACCAATGGGCAGCTTAGGTCGACAACGCTCCGGTGACCGACCTGGAAAAGCGTGGCTCCTTCTGAAGAGTTGTTGGCACGTTTCTCCAAGCTTGAGAAAGCTCTACGGGTCCTTGTTTATGTTCATCGCTTTATTCAGCGGTGCAGGAAGCATACAGCTCCATCTGATGTGAATTTGCTGTGGAATATCACTGCCTAAGTGAAAAGCGTCCAGTGCCAAGTTCAAGTGCCATTCTACGCATGAACCCGTTTCTAGATCCGCAAGGACTGATCAGGGCCTGCGGCCGTGTTGCGGCTTCCGAAAGCCTTCAATACAATGAACGGCATCCAGTGATTCTTCCGTATAACTGCCTGCTTTCTCGCCTCCTTGCGAATTTCACTCATCGCATAACTCTCCATGGTGGTAACCAGTTAATGGTGCGCCTCATCCGGTCGAAATACTGGATTCCGAGAATTTAGAACCTGATGAAAGCAGTAGTAAATTCGTGCAAAGTATGTGTGATCCACAAAAAGCGGTTGCAAAACCAATTGGTGTCCTGTCCAAAGAAAGAGCATCGTTCTCCCGACCATTCACGTATACTGGCTTGGATTACGCAGGTCCGTTCGATATAAAGAACTATACGGGAAGAGCATGTCTTATTACAAAGGGGTATGTGTTAGTTTTTGTTTGTTTCTCCACCAAGGCCATCCATTTAGAGCCTACATCTGACATAACGACCGAAAAGTTTCCTGCCGCTTTCGCTCGTTTCGTATCCAGAAGAAGGTGACCACGTCAAGTCCAGTCAGACAATGGCAAAACCTTTGTTGGCGCTGCCACCCTGCTTTCCCGCGATTTCCTTCAAGCCGTAAAAGAGTCGGTGACGAATGCCTATAGTCATCAAGAGATGCAATGGCAATTTATTCCTCCGGGGGCACCCCATATGGGAGCCCTTGGGAAGCAGGCGTAAAAAGTTTTAAGACGCTATTTTACAAATGCACTGCCACACGAAAATACACGTTCGAAGAGCTCTCCACGTTCTTGGCAAAAATAGAAGCGTGCCTTAACTCCAGGCCGCTCCCTCCTACGTCTGAGGATCCGCCAGATTTGCTGGCTCTGACGCCAGGTCATTTCCTTGTCGGGGGATTCCTTATGTCCACGGTGGAACCCGAAGTAAAGGGAGAAACGAAATCCATTCTTAATCGGTGGTTTTTTTATTAAAAAGTTTGTTTACATGTATTGTAATGCTACCTTCCGGCAGCCTGAACAATTATATGTTTAATGAATAGAACATAGTAATACTATTGTATAAGACATAAAGATAACAATTTTTAATTACATTCGATGATACACGTTTTATATTTTTATGCCGGTTCAGCCTGTCTTCATACTTCTGAGCTTGTGTTTGAATAACGGCACCAACCTTCTCTATTGCCAGAATTCTTTCTATACCTAGTACGCATGTACCAGGGAGCATTGCACATTGTTCTCAGTACTTTACTCTGAGCTGTACGGATTTTGTTTATGTGTAATTCAGCAGCAATTCCATAAACTTGTAGACCATATCTCCAAATCGGGCTGAGGACTGTTTTATATATGGCCACCTTGTTTTTTAAGAAGAGCTTGTTCCTAGGAGACATGAACCAAGATATTTTTGCAGCTTTTGACAATGTCCAAGTTACGGGGCTTGGACTGTCACCCGCTCTCCGCTCCCTCTTACGCTCTCCCGCTCTTCACCACAGAGTCTCCAAGGAGTCTCCGCTGCGCTTGGGAGAGCCTAGCTAATTAGAATAAGTCCCAGTGTAAAAATTATTACGAACGATTAACCCACACGCCCGGTCGCGACCGCGCAATTACGAAAAGTCTAGTGCTCGCTTTTCTTCGAATGTTTCTATTTCAGCATATTTGGAAAATTCCAGGACAGCAGAAAACCCAACATTTTTGGTCCTTCGAGCTTGATCGCCTGGATTTTCAAGTTTGTCCACCAGCGAACAAATTACAAGATAAGTACGAAACTTTCATTCCTTTTAATTGCCGGTCTGCAGCAAAAGGTTCGAAAATCCAATTTCGTTTAATTTGCTGTAAGATTTATTGTCAAATCTAACGGATTTCTCCGACAAAAGGCAATTAATAAAAAGTACTTCTTCATTCCCACGGGCGCCGCCATATTACCCACCGTTCTACTTGCACACTCATTCGTGAAAATTTCTTTGTTTAAATTTCCGAATATATTTAAATATTCATCCAGTCCGAAAAGTGCAAAATTCCAAATGTGAAAAAGTAAAAATAATTTGTGCCAAGTTCAGTGAAAATTTCTAAGTCCAAAGCTCTGCCAAAAGTGGCACAAATTCTGTTCTCGTTTCACTGTGTCCAACGCAAGCCAAATTCTTTTCGCAACACTTTTTTGCTTTAACTCAGCAGTCCACTTAATACAATTTGCTTTGCTATCGAGAAATACAATAACGAAACAAACAACACATACCCTCTGGCTATTCCAAATAAAATATTAATTAAACATTTACCCGCCAGTTCCATATATTACATCAACATATACTACATCCATATATATTACATATATTACATCAACATATATTATATCCACATATATTACCGACATACATTGCGCATATTATCTGCATTCCTTTTAAACATATACCACAGTGTAAATTGTTTCCCGTCGGAAAATCCAAACCACAAATAAAATTTATTCTAAGTGCCGACGCGGAAAAGGCGTTTTGTTTTCCATCAATTTTTTCCGTAAATTTCCAAATTAATTTCCGAGCAATAAATTAAAAGCGGTTTTTCTCTTTTTTATAACAAATAAATTTTTCAATATTTATTAAATTATTTTTTTAAATTTAAAAAAAAAAAATTTTAAAAAACTACAAGACAATAATTTTTTTTTCATCCATAAATAAATAATACGACCGCCAAATATAAGTCGTTCACCCGACAAATATTTTTTCCTGTATTGCTTGGAAATTAATTTGTGTTTTTTTTTAGAAGTACTTACAATGCGGAGAAAAGATTCCAATTCCACCATTCCATTTTCTCCGTTTCCAGTTGTAAACAAAAAATACAATTTTGTACGTTCTAATAAACATTTTATTTCACCGTGTTCCAAATTCCAAGTGTTCCAACCGTAAATCAGGTGGACCTAATTACCATAAATCACAGGTAATTTATACAATTCGCTGTTCACTCCGAGTCACCTGTCCAATTAGTCGAAACTACGGCGTTTCCACTTCGTAAATTTTACACCACTTTCTCACCTATTACATCCTATACGGTCTTTTTCCGCTGCTTTATACCGTTCACGGCGGCAAGCTTAAATTTATTAAGTGCAGTCTAAGGAATCTGTCTACATTTTCAAAAGTGTGACCGGGCTCCAAAACCGCTTCCCTTCCATTTCGCATTTCTTCTATTATGCCCATCGGGGACGATAAGAAGAAATTGTCCGCTGACAAACCCAGGTCTATTTTTTCACCACAAGGGCCCAAGAGTTCAAGAATCCCAAGCATTTCGGTAAAAACGAGTGCGCAGATTTCCGACGACTGTGCTACTCCATCCAAAGCCACAGTACAGTGCACAGCTAAAAATATGGCTGCTTCCGATCTAGCGCTAGCCAAATTCATTTCGGTTTCTGACCGCTTAAGCGAATTTGAGGCTCAGATTAACATTCCGAAATTCGCAGCTCCAACCGTCACGATGCTCAGCGTCCGTCGCGACCAAGTCCGAACCCCAAGGGACAAGGTTGAAAAGGAATTCGACCTCTGCTCAGAGTGCCTTGTGTCAGCAGGCCTATTCTCAGGGCTTAATACAGTTATTGCTATTCAGTCTATGAAAGGTGTGTTGCGCAGCTCGTTGATAAAATCGAGCAGGGCACGTCTCAGTCCATTCCAGCCGCGAACGCTGCGCCCCAGGCCTACATTTCCTCTGGCTGTCGGTTGCCTCCATGCGATACAGAAGTTTTCGCAGGCGACTATCTTCGCTGGCCGACTTTCTGGGATCTTTTCACAGCCATTTATGTCAATAATCCACGGCTGCCTTCGGTTGAAAAGCTATTCCATTTAAATGCCAAAACAAGTGGCGACGCGCATGCCATCGTTTCGATTTCGCCTCTCACCAACGAGGGTTTCCGCTCTGCGTGGAAAAACCTAATAGAGCGCTTCGAAAAGAAACGATTGTTGGTAAACAGTCAATTGAAAATACTGTTTTATGTGCAGTCGATACCACAGGAATCTGGGGCGGCCTTGAAGGTACTGCAAAGTACTGTTCAAGGTTGCTTGACTGCCTTAGAACTGTCAGGCATCAACACTGAGAACTGGGACTGCCTGCTGGTATATCTGTGTTCATCCAAGCTCCCGAAGATAACTCTCTCCTTATGGGAGCAGTCACTCCATAAGAAGCAGTTATGCTTAAACTGCTTTGCAAAGGGACATCAGCTTCGTGAGTGCAAAAGCACGCACAATTGTTTTACTTGCCGTGGCCGGCATCACACGTTGTTGCACCGAAACAACCCCTTTTCCAGCAATTCAAGCCCTTCAAATCCTGCGAGGCCAATTTCCGCTAATCAGGCCAATTTCGTTCCAAATGGGCAAGCCGGTGTTCAAAATTATTACGCCAAGGGCTCAAGAGCTATCCTTCTTGGCACTGCCGTAATCTATATTTCCCATCTTGGCACTAACTTTAAGGCACGCGCCCTGATCGACTGCGGATCAGAGGCAAAATTCATAACCGATCAACTGTTCAATCTAATTAGATTGCCATTCCAGGTAGTTCTAGCCCAAGTCTCAGGCTTAAACCAAACAGTAGCCGCTCAGTCCAAGAAGCTCTGCAGTTTCACCATTCGATCTCCGACTAGGCCCGCGTTGCAGTTGGAGACGACGGCCTATATCCTACCTCAACTAGCCGGAAATCTGCCTTTGTACCCAATTCCGTAAAATTTTTTTCGGGATCTTCCCGATTTTCCACTGGCGGATCCAAAATTCTACAAGAGCGCACAAATAGATGTCCTTATCGGAGCCGACATTCTGCCTTCGGTGCTTCTGAGTGGAGCAAAAACCAACATCTGTGGCTCTCTCTTGGGGCAAGAGACCATTTTCGGCTGGGTACTAACTGGGCCAGTGTCAGCCTCAGCCCAAAGCAGAATATCCTCCTTTTCGACGCAGATCTCCCACGCGTACGATAATTCACTGGACAAACTACTCACAAAATTTTGGGAGGTGGAGAATATACCAACAAAGTTGGTAAAAGAATCCGATTCCATGTGCGAGAAGACTTTCCTTCAAACGACCACGAGAAACGAGTGCGGCAAATACTCTCTGCCTTTTCGCGACCCAGAACATATCGGTTCAGGGCTAGGGCATTCTAGGTCTTTCGCGTTGGCTCAGTTTTTAAGAAATGAGCAGCGTCTAAAAAGAGATGAGGCCTTAAAAGCGAGATACGATTCGGTGATCCAAGAATATCTCGACTTAAAGCACATGCGACAAGTTCTTCCTACCCATGATTGCAACGCCTATTATATGCCACATCACGCCGTCTTAAAACCGGAAAGCGTAACTACTAAACTCCGTGTAGTATTCAATGCCTCCACCCCTTCATCGAATGGTACCAGTTTAAATGATATCCTTCATGCTGGCCCTGTCTTACAGTCCGACTTGACCATTTAAATTCTAGAGTGGCGCTATTTCCGATACGTGTTTAGCGCCGATATCAAAAAAATGTATCGGCAGATCTGGGTAGATCCGAAACACACTCCATTCCTGCGAATACTTTTCCGTAACAATAGAGGGGAAATCAGAGATTTCGAATTGAAAACAGTTACCTTTGGAGTCAATTGCGCGCCTTTCCTGGCCATCCGAGTACTGCAGCAGCTAGCAGCTGACGTAGAACTCAGCCATCCAAAAGCTAGCAATATCATTCGAAATTTCATGTATGTGGATGATGTTCTAGCCGGAGCGGACTCCACGAAAGAAGCTCAGCTCATGGTGCAAGAGCTCCGAGACGCTCTGAATTCCGCCGGATTTCCATTGAGGAAATGGACCTTCCAAAAGGAAGTTTTAGCGGCCATTCAGAGCAACCATCTATTAAATACTAAATTTTCTCGAGATCGATGCAGAAAGCTCTGCCAAAACCCTCGGTATTCGCTGGAAGGCAACCTCCGACGAATTCTTCTTCGTCCCGCCAGAGTTGTCTATTGAAACGTCCTTTACAAAACGCCAAGTCCTGTCCCACATTGTTCGACCCTGCAGGCTGGTTAGCGCCGTTTATCATTCGAGCTAAAATTTTCATGCAGGAGATTTGGCTGCAAGAGCTTGGGTGGGACGAAAACATTCCAAATGAGCTTTTTCAGCGATGGCTTAATTTTCTCCACAGTTATTCGGTTTTAGAGCAGATACGCATTCCACGCTGGCTATCGTTTCATCCGGATTTCAAGGTCGAGCATCATGGCTTTTGCGTTGCATCGCAAAAGGCTTATGGGGCGGCCATATATGTCCGCGTAGAAGGGGGCAGCAAAACGGTTTCGCCCCCAAGACTGGAGCTGTGCGGAGCGTTATTGCTTTCCGAAATGGCTGCAGCCATCATTCCGCAGATGCCTACGATTAACTCCGAACTTTACTGTTGGACGGACTCCACGATAGTGATTGCATGGTTAAGCAAGCCAGCGTGCTAGTGGACCACATTTGTAGCCAATAGGGTGACGAAGATCGCTTAGGCCACAAAAACAGAGAATTGGTCTCATGTTCAATCTGAGCATAACCCCGCAGACCTGGCAAGTAGAGGAGTTTCCCTCCAAGATCTAGCCGATAGCCAGTTATGGTGGCACGGACCGACTTGGTTGCAAAATTCACGCAACCAATGGGCAGCTTAGGTCGACAACGCTCCGGTGACCGACCTGGAAAAGCGTGGCTCCTTCTGAAGAGTTGTTGGCACGTTTCTCCAAGCTTGAGAAAGCTCTACGGGTCCTTGTTTATGTTCATCGCTTTATTCAGCGGTGCAGGAAGCATACAGCTCCATCTGATGTGAATTTGCTGTGGAATATCACTGCCTAAGTGAAAAGCGTCCAGTGCCAAGTTCAAGTGCCATTCTACGCATGAACCCGTTTCTAGATCCGCAAGGACTGATCAGGGCCTGCGGCCGTGTTGCGGCTTCCGAAAGCCTTCAATACAATGAACGGCATCCAGTGATTCTTCCGTATAACTGCCTGCTTTCTCGCCTCCTTGCGAATTTCACTCATCGCATAACTCTCCATGGTGGTAACCAGTTAATGGTGCGCCTCATCCGGTCGAAATACTGGATTCCGAGAATTTAGAACCTGATGAAAGCAGTAGTAAATTCGTGCAAAGTATGTGTGATCCACAAAAAGCGGTTGCAAAACCAATTGGTGTCCTGTCCAAAGAAAGAGCATCGTTCTCCCGACCATTCACGTATACTGGCTTGGATTACGCAGGTCCGTTCGATATAAAGAACTATACGGGAAGAGCATGTCTTATTACAAAGGGGTATGTGTTAGTTTTTGTTTGTTTCTCCACCAAGGCCATCCATTTAGAGCCTACATCTGACATAACGACCGAAAAGTTTCCTGCCGCTTTCGCTCGTTTCGTATCCAGAAGAAGGTGACCACGTCAAGTCCAGTCAAACAATGGCAAAACCTTTGTTGGCGCTGCCACCCTGCTTTCCCGCGATTTCCTTCAAGCCGTAAAAGAGTCGGTGACGAATGCCTATAGTCATCAAGAGATGCAATGGCAATTTATTCCTCCGGGGGCACCCCATATGGGAGCCCTTGGGAAGCAGGCGTAAAAAGTTTTAAGACGCTATTTTACAAATGCACTGCCACACGAAAATACACGTTCGAAGAGCTCTCCACGTTCTTGGCAAAAATAGAAGCGTGCCTTAACTCCAGGCCGCTCCCTCCTACGTCTGAGGATCCGCCAGATTTGCTGGCTCTGACGCCAGGTCATTTCCTTGTCGGGGGACCCCTTATGTCCACGGTGGAACCCGAAGTAAAGGGAGAAACGAAATCCATTCTTAATCGGTGGCAGCATTTGAAAGCTCTCCATCAGCAGTTCCGTGTGCGATGGAAAGAAGAGTTCCTCAAAGAACTCCCCAACAGCGCACTAAATGGCAGGCCCCGTCCAAAAATCTCCGCATCGATGACATGGTCGTCATCAAGGACGACAACTTACCCTCTAATAAGTGGCGGCTCGGCAGAATTGAGTGCCTGCAGCCTGCCGTAGGATGGCTATGTTGCAACCCCAGTGATTGCAAGGGGGGCGGAATGTCCAAGTTACGGGGGACTGTCACCCGCTCTACGCTCCCTCTTACGCTCTCCCGCTCTTCATCACAGAGTCTCCAAGGAGTCTCCGCTGCGCTTGGGAGAGCCTAACTAATTCGAATAAGCACCAGTGTAAAAACTATTACGAACGATTAAACACACGCCAGGGCGCGCCTGCGCAATTACGAAAAGTCTAGTGTTTGCTTTTCTTCGAGTGTTTCTATTTCAGCATATTTGGAAAATTCCGGGACAGCAGCCCCCTACAACCCAACAGACAACATAGTTTGCTTTACCAATGTAGCATTACGTCCAAAGTTAAGTTTCCTGTCCAGGATAACCCCAAGATAGTTATAATACGGCTTATGTTCCAGCACGGACCCAACAAACGTAACATTTGCGCGTTTGCTACTATTTATTCCTATGTTCCAATCCTGCGCACATTTTTCAAAGGAACAAACGTACTCCTGTGAGGCTTCTGCGGCAATGACCAAGGAGGGGTTTCTGACTAAACCGCGGTATCATTAGTGTATGCTGCAACGTCATCTGTGTCTACAGTTCGGATCGATCTTGGAGTTGGCATATCAGCAGTGTACAGAGAGTACAATGTACGGCCGAGGACGCTGCCTTAGGGAACTCCTGCAGAAATTGGCCTTTTCGAAGATTTGATTCCGTTTATAGTTGCACAGAACGTCCTATCCTCTAGAAAGCTGGTCACAAGTTGATGTAGTTGCGGATTAAGCAAGGTGTGTGCAAGGGTGTGCCACACCCTGTCGAAGGCTTGCTGAATATCCATGAAAACCGACACAGCGTATTCCTTTTCTTCCAAACTGTCACTGAGGAATCGATATTGCCACACTATCCAGATTGAGAATCCGCTTTAAGATAACTCTTTCGAGCATTTTTCCTAATGCTGGAAGTAAGCTGATCGGCCTGAACGAGTTAACTTCAGTGGGCTGCTTCTTTGGTTTGGGAATCATTGTAATAAGACCCGATTTCCACAGCTTGGGAAAGTACCCCACTCTCAGAATTGTGTTGAAAATGAGAACTATGAACAGCACCGATCTGTGACCTGTTGAGAACTTTTTGGAGACGGTTTGTTAACCTTTTATATATTGAATTTACCCGCGCAACATCAGTTCTAGCGTATTCCCTTCGTACTCTTCTTTTCAGACACAAGAGTGCAGCAGCATTTGGAGGCAATTGCCCCCTTTGATGTTGACCAGGGTGTTGAAAGGGATTAGGGCTGCCGTAGGCAGCAGTTATTTGTACTTTGCTCATAAATCTTGAGATTGCATCTTCGATTTCCTCAGCGCTATTTAGGTACATGCTTAAACTGATCCTCCTTTCCAATTCAGCTTTAAAGATTTCAACAGAGGAGCCAGGTGGAAGTAATTGTTGTCTGCGTGTATATAGTTGTGGTTCATGATGAAGGACAGCAATTATAGGCAAATGATCAGAGGACAGGTCGTAGCACTTGTCTAGAGAGAGCTTATTGTCTGGAATAGCATTGACGATGAAGAAATCTAGCGCAGACGAATTGAGCTGGGAATTTTATGAGTAAAAGGTTGGTTCGCCTGTGGCTAGGATCTGGCTTGAACTGTTGGCAATAGCTTCCTGAAGTTGCCTGCCACGTGAGCACGATCTGGTACCACCCCACCATTGGTGTTTGGCATTGAAGTCGCCTCCTAATATAAATTTGTTGCCAAACGAACTAATCAGTTGGTCGAAGTCAGCCCTGGCCCAGGATTCATTGGGGGGAGATAGGTCGAGGCGATTACTACATTACCGCTGTTAGTTTGCACAATTATACTCGCTATTTGCATCTTTCAGGACACCGTGGGGGCCTTTGGACTATGTTTGATACCAGATTTTACTAGCTGCTCAACCTGTGCAGTTACCGCTAGGATGATTAACATGGTAAATGTCATATCCTGGAAAGTACAAATTCTGACAAGAATTGCAGTGGGTCTCTGTAACCAGCATTATATCCAGTGAGTTGGTACCAAGGAAAACTTTAAGCTCAACGTTGTTTCTGAGAAGTCCCCGTGCGTTCCATAATCCGAATTTTATATTTGAAGAAGTCATTAGGATTGTTCTTCAATCTCGTATTTTGACGTGCCATGTCAGCGTAAGAAAAGAAATTTTTAAAATATGTACTTCTCTGGTAGACCTACCAGGCATAAGTTGGAGTTGGTATGGTGATCCTGTGAACACTTGCCACAGACTGGATTTTTAGGACAGTAATTTCGGGTGTGTCCAAAGTCTTGACAATTAAAACATTGCACCAGATCCTTTCTCCGGCTGGCACGCTCTACAGTAACCCTGTGTCTTCATTTTCAACGCATCAGACACACGTAGCTCAATCGCACGTCCACTCAAACGACCGCAAACCGCCCAACAAAAATTTGTTACGAACTGCTTCTCCTGTGTGAAAAGTTAGCCGAGGAATAGCTGTTCATCGCAAGTCGCAATTGCGGGCTTCAACCGCTGCCAATTCAACATCTATAGACACTACTAACAATGCATTTTTCGCACTACGTAGCCTCGTTGCCAAATCTGGAAATTGCACATTTTTATGGATTATATTCTGATTGGCCAAATGATAATGAGCTGTGATCTTGGAAAATTAGAATATATACGGTCGAGTGTAGGAGGCGTAGCACTAGAAATCTTTACGCTCGCTCAAACCCTCGAATGCCAATTATAAAAGGCTATAAAATTGCTGTTTAATCGATTTGATAATAAAGTTTAACACTTTCAGGCACACGTTCAGGTAATATTTTGCTTAGAAGGTGTCTAGAAGGGAGAAAATGGGTAGAGGATTTATCAATCAATGAACTGTCTAGCTGGGATACTATGGAGTTGGTTTTGGAGGAAGGGTGCAAGATAATAAAAAAAATGGGATCAAGTCATGCTCTCGATTTTTACATTTTATTCCGAATCTTCGATACTGAGAAGTTGCATCTTTGCCTTAACTGTTTGCGCAAGGGTCAAAGTTTGCAGCAATGCAAGACAACTCACTGTAGAAATTGTCGCATGAAGCACTACTCATTATTGCATATGAATCATAACCCATCCGCACCATCCACTTTATTTTCAACTCCGGCATGTGACCTAAACTTGAGTTCACAGCCATTGCCATTTACTTCATCACTTCAGTATCACGCATTATCAGCCCCATGTAGCATAAGAGAAAAACATGAAGTAAACACATTAAGTTAAAACCTATTTTATATTTGAACGGAAAAACATGAAGTAAATATATTTAGTTAAAACATATAAACATCGAATCAATCAATGAAGTAAAACGCACAACTTGCATTCGAATTCAAACACAATGCGCGCGCGCGCCAAGGTCACACGCGAAGGGTCACACTGGTCCGACATAGATCGGCCACACAAATACATCATTAAATCGGTTGGGATATGCGGGCACACTATCCACTGCAAAACCGCTATAGAAGGCGCACCCCAGCCCTCTAGAAGTCATTCAGTTCGGCCGGCGATCGGCAACAAGACCTACAGGAGGAGGAGCTACCAGGAGCAGGATCAGCGGTAAGGAATCGACAAAGCCACAGGAGGTGGGCAAGGAGGTGGTAACTAACTAACCATAGTAGTCTTTGCATATTACGTGTCATTCTCCGGCTCGGTTCACCGACCCGCGTGTACCATTAGCAGACCTTATCGGCCTCTAAGGTCTTCTCATATATAGCAGACCTTATCGGCCCCTAACCTCTTCTCATACATAGCAGACCTTATCGGCCTCTAAACTCTTCTCATCCTTAGCGGACCTCATGGGCCTATAAACTCCTCATCCCTAGCAGACCTCATCGGCCTCTAAACTGTTCCTATCCTTAGCAGACCTCATCGGCCTCTAAGCTCCTCATCCTTAGCAGACCTAATTGGCCTCTAAACTGTTCCTATCCGTAGCAGACCTAATCGGCCTCTAAAACTGTTCTCATACTTAGCAGACCTAATCGACCTCTACAACTCGTCTCATACTTAGCAGACCTAATCAGCTTCTACAACTCTTCTCATACTTAGCGGACCTAATCGGCCTCTACAACTCGTCTCATACTTAGCAGACCTAACTGGCCTCTACAACTCGTCTCATACTTAGCAGACCTAACTGGCCTCTACAGCTCCTCTCATACTTAGCAGACCTTATCGCCCTCTACAACTCTTCTCATACTTAGTAGACCTAATTGGCCTCTACAACTCTTCTCTTAAATAGCACACCTAATCGGCCTCTAAACTGTTCTCTCAAATAGCAGACCTAATCGGCCTCTAAACTGTTCTCATCAATAGCAGACCTGATCGGCCTCTAAACTATTCTCACCATTAGCAGACCTAATCGGTCTCAAAACTGTTCTCACCTTTGGCAGACCTAACCGGCCTCTAAACTGTTAGCTGGCAGACCGGAGCGGTCTCTTCCAACTATCTCTCGTTCACAGGCAGTGGGGAAACTCACGACCGAGTAAGCGGCCATCTCGGGAGTCCGGCACCCACCCGTATCCATCGCAGAGCTATACAACCTCTTCAGGGACGAGACCAGGCGCGCCCGAGCCAACCAGCCACCGATCTCGCCACAAGGACTGCAGCCCATCTGAAGCGACTGTGAACACTTTGTTTTATTCACGAATAAAGACCCAATTAACGTATCATTCTCTCGTCTTTTCCTCTGGGACCCGGGTCGGATTCTCTTCCAGCAACCCCACCTGAATCAAATAAATATCTGAGACGACTTCTGGCCATCCTTGGCCATCCGAGCACTGACAGATCGTCACAATAGTTTCTCTGCGACGAATTCATGATAAGATAGTATTTGGAGGGATGTCGACTATGCCAAATCATAAATCGATTTTAGCAGCCATCATCAAGGTTGCAATAGTAAAGCGGTTTTGGGAAATTAAAGACGTTGAGTCTTTGTCAAAGCCATCTCTGTTGCAGGAAGCAACAATTCAATGAAAATTGCACTCGACACGGGAATGGTTAATAATTCTAATAGTTTTAATTCAGGATTCGAATCTCTATTAGTTTGGAAGCTAAGCTGGAAAAAACACAGCCGTAAAAGCTCAGGGGTATATCTATCTAGGCCACATGTCTCTTGTAAAAAGGAACCATCGGTAACACAATTATTTTTGTCTTACAATTGCGTAAGCACAAGAGCATGAGCACAGAGCTTTGTATCGTGTTTGATGGATTTGATAACAAGACTTCTGGTAGCTCTCTAAACGACTTACTTCTTGCAGGGTTAACAGTTCAGCAATAAATCTTGAATATACTGCTTTGCTTTCGATTTTTTAAAGTGGCCCGTTGTGGAGATATCTGCTAGATGAACCGTTTCGTGAGTGTTTCGCACCCGTATGACTTTTTGCAGTGTATTGTTTGGCGAGAGATCTCCACGGATAAGTTGAGTGTTTTTAAATTAAACACTATGACTAATAGATTCAAGCCATCTACCCTCTTGGCTATAAGAGCCATGCATCAGCTCTCTTCTGATGAGGAGAAATTATTTCCAGTTGGGGCAAAAATTGTTCGTAGAGATTTCTGTGTGGATGATTTAATCTCTCGAGGGGACTCAGTTGAGGAGGTGAGGACAATTTCGAATCCGTAAATGGTGTTGGAATAAGTCAGCAGCACTGGAAGGAGAGTCTGACTGCGACAAGGAGCAGTTCATTGAATTTCAAAATGGATCGGATATCGCCAAAGCATTGAAATTAGCGTGGGATTCAGCATCAGATCAGCTTCTATTTCATTTTTCTCAAATACCGTCAAGGAATTAACCCACCAAGCGGATTGAATTATCCACAATAGCCAAATTTTATGATCCGATTGGCTTAATCGTTGTTAGGCTCAGGAAACTTTGTGTAATGGAAACCATTTAGGAAATGCGCCGGCGTTAGCACCTCAAGACCTTCAGCATTCTCTGTAAAAGTGAAATTTAGGCGACTAAACCACTGAAGTGCAGGGCGCAAGGAGGGATGAATTTTCAATAGATCCCATCAACTACGTAGGCGGAAGATATCGATTCCGTGTGCGGTTCGGTAAAAATAAGCTCTCGTGAGCTAGTAAGTGCCTTGGTGATTGGATGATATTTTGATAAAAGTATCGGATGCCCTGTATCGTAGTCCAAGTTTGCGCTCTGAAGCTCCCATCGAACTAAGTACAGGCCTAAATGAAAACACCTTGCTTTTCTGTGAAAATAGCTCGTCCTGGCTAAGAAATCCATACTCTTTCGCCTAAACTAAAAAACGACTTTTTATTGGCATAGATTTGGGTCTTCAAATAAAACGATGAATGTATGAACATAGCGCGTATAGCAACGTATCGAAAGAGTTAAGGAATTGGAAGTTCAATGCATTGCCAATGCAAACGTTTCCAATTAGAGCCGCAGCACGACAAATCCTTTACTGCATGCAACCGGGACGTCCAATTTAAGAAGCTTTGCGAAAGGAATAGAGTCCCGTTAGTCCAAAGGAAATGTTCCAGCAATTTTTGTCTGAACGTCATGTCATGTCAGTCGTTATCTCCTGAAGTGTAGCTATTCTGTTGATACGAATACGTTGAACTCCGTCGGAGGTTGCCGAATCCACGCCAACACAAAGTACGAGTCTGACCAGCAATGACTAGCGCAATCGAAATCTATGGATTCCTTGGCGTTTACAATTAGCTCTGCCAATAAATGCGTTGCGGAAATTTATAATCTTGGAATTATAAAGGCCTTCGAGTCTCCCTCTTTCTTCATCTAAGAAACTTTTTGTGCCTATTGGTTTATATTTAAAAGCCAAGCTTCTGCTTGATTAGACTGCATTTCCAAATAAATCAGAGCATCTTTGTCTTTTAGCTTCAAAGCGAACGGTGGTGTTTTTTTCTGCGCTCCGAATTAATTTTTGTTTTTGCCAAAATCATCGGTGGTTTTTAATAAATTCTTGAATAATTTAATAATCATTTTGTACTCAGTACTAGTTAAAGTTCCTTTCGCTTCGCGAGTGAATCTCTTGTGATTTGTGCATTATTTAAATGAATAAATTCATTCTGTTCTCTTTCTGTCTTTGTCTTTTGTTTACTCTCTCTTTCGTGCGTTGTCGGTAGTTCTGTTTGGTGTGGTTTTTATACTTAAACTGCACTTTGTACCCGCTCTCTTGCTCTCCCACACAAAATCCAAAGTTCTAAGCGTGCAGACTGCGCTTTTGCGGTACATTTCACAACTCGTTTACAAGTTTTGATTTTGTGTTTTGGTACAGTGGTCAGAATCCAATTAAATATGGAAACCAATGTTGTCTGCTTCAAAAAAAAATGCCGTCATAAATAAAGGCAGAGCTGTCAAAAAATTACCTTTTGGCTATGGGATAGAATGCGCCCAAATCTAAAATACTGTTGGTATGCGCCAAACTAAAGGTGGCTTGAAAGGATTAATCAGCAGTTCCCCTGATCAAACATCGTATGATGTATTGTCTTATATACAAGAAAAAATAAAAGCCCCAATGTGCTATTTTTGTCCATATTTTTTATTGATTTTTGGCCGGATAATACGGTGGTGAATGAGTTCGAAGCTAAGATTAAAAGTAGGAAAAAAGGGTCCGTGGGATTTTAACTTCCCACACGTGGCCAGATCACTGCCCCATCCTCCTCTTCTACTTCTACTTCTTCCTCTTCAAAAAACTAATATCTAGTTTTACTATCTGTTATCACAATGTAGTAAGCTAACTTATTTGAATTCTGATGGCCTTTCCTTTGCATCCCATATTATTGTGTTTACAGAGACTTGGTTAGAACCGGAGATACGTAGATAAGTATTCCCAGGTATGTACACAGTATACCTACAGGTATGATCGTCCAGGCGGGGAGGTGGAGTCCTAATTGCTGTTAGGTCTACCCTTAGGTCAGAGGATGTACTTTTAGACGAGTTCCGCAACGTAGAATTCGTATTCGTAAGGCATTTTCTGATTGCTATGTTTATATTACGTGCTCTTACATTCCGCCGTCTTCTGAATTTCTTGAATATATAAACCATTTATCTGCTACCTAACAGTACAACTTCAACCTCCGAAGAGATAAGTCGTGCCACTATAGTTTAAAGCCTCGCTTCGCGCAAGCCCTAAACTCTTATCAGAAAAACTTTGCACAAACAAATATAAACCACAAAGATAAACAAAAAAACACAACAACAAAAAACCCAAAACCTATAGCTCGGACTGAAGGCCTTAACTAACAATCATGACAGACCCACCAGACATTCATAATTTCACCGCAAAATCTTACCAATCCCAATTAGGAAACCCAAAATGTATTGTCATTAAAAGGAAAGATTACAACTCGTTTGAAATAATATACCCTTTCATCATTAAAAAATCTGTGGACTTTGCCTGTGGAGGAGAAGTTGAGGTATGCAAACGTACAAGAGACGGCAGCCTATTAATAAAAATGAACTACAAGCCAGAAAACTCCTTAAACTAACAACAATCGCAGATGTGAAGTAACAGCAACTGAACATAAAACACTAAACTTATCTATTGCAACGACCTTAGATATATCGACGAAGACACAATTCTACAAGAGTTAAAACCACAAAAAGTAACTGAAGTAAAAAAGTAAGGAAACGACAAAACCCCAACTCTAACTCTGATAGCAACAACACCACCTTAATTGAAACCGGCCTGATCATTATAACATTTGAATCACACAAACTCCCTGAAATATTACGAATCGGCTACGAAACAGTCCGAGTACGAGACTATATTCCACTTCCACTCCGATGCAAAAAATGCCTTCGCTTCGGCCACCCATCACCAATATGCAAAAGCCTAGAAACCTGCACCAATTGCTCAGAAATAAAACACACAAACGACGGAGAAACATGCACAAACGAAAAAAACTGCTTAAACTGCAGAAACAACCCAGAAATCAACCATCAATACAGCCCACTTGATCGCCAATGCCCCACTTTTATAAAAAACCAGGAATTAACAGCCATTAAAACCACACAAAAAGTAGACCATAAAACTGCTCAACGTATTTATTTTGAACGACACGGCTTCCAATTGCGAGACTCCTATGCCAAAACACTCACAAACGGCACAACACAGATGAAAACAAACACTCAAGCACCTAATATCGACGCAAATACACACACAATCCAATCGCAAAATTCGTACATCACACCCACATCAACAGCACATATCTCTTCATCGAAGACAACAACAACTGGACCAGCCAAAATAACTCCTCTATCAAACCAACCGCTTCAACACCACCACCATCACTGCTACGACAAACCAGAAGACATGGATACTTACCACCCCACTGACCACCCCACATCTACGCCATACTCATCACAACACACAGAGGACCTAAAAATAAAAATGTTCTCAAAAGATAAGTCTAATAACCTATCTACTAACCTCAAAGCATCCAAAATAAAGGCCAAAACTCTAAACAAAAAGAAACACACTAACAACAGCGATAGCGAATCCATATAGAATCTTAAGCCCTACACAGAGCTTAAACTAAAACGTCAACACCACCCTTAAACTAAGTTATAAGCTTTTATCTCCTCCCAAATGTCCCTTACTGTAATCCAATGGAACTTAAAAGGATATGTAAACAACTACAGCCAACTCCTTATTCTCATTAAGAAATACTCCCCACACATAATTTCCCTCCAAGAAACAAATAACTCAAAGATTCATCGACAATACACACCTTATTCTACTAAACGATAAATCTCCCACACACTTTTCAACACACAATACTTACTCACATATCGACCTCACACTCTGCTCTCCAATCCTAGCCCCTCACGCAAACTGGAAAATTCTAAACGATCTTCATGGCAGCGACCATTTTCCTATCATCACGACCCTATTCCCAACGACTAATACACAAAAATTCAACAGACCCTTTTTTAAACTAAAAGAAGCCAACTGGGACCAGTACAGCGCACATACACAACAAATAAACGAGAAATACCCTACCTCCCAAAACGTAAACAAAGAAGCCGCCCAAATCAATAGAATTATTTTATATAGCGCAAACCTCTCAATCCCACAAACCTCACCAAACGCACATCCCTACAGGGTTCCAACCTCGACCAACTGCGAAAGCAAAAGCAAGTTGCTTGGAAAAAATTAAACCGTACAATCACCCTAGAAAACATTATTGACTATAGACGTAAAAACGCAAAATTTAGGTACGAATTAAAAAAAAGAAAAAAAGAAGCTTCGAGCTCTTTCACCTCAACCATCCATCCCACTACCCCCTCATCCAAAATATGGACCAATATAAGACGTTTCTGCGGACTTAACCCAATAAAACAAATTCATGCCATATCCAGCCCAGAAAACAACGAAACGACACTATCTAGCAACGAAATTGCTAACATATTCGCACAACACTTTTCTGAACTCTCCGGCGACTGGAACTTTTCAGAGGAGTTCCGAAACAATAAATACAGAAAAAACCTACAGAGCTATACCCCCTCTCCAATAGCCCAAACCATTGAAAAAAACATAACATATCTCGAACTCATCTCAGCGCTACAAACATTAAAAGGATCAGCTCCAGGACTCAATAGAATTTTATATCAAATGATAAAAAATAGCTCCCCCACAACAAAACACAGAATAACAAAACTATTTAATGAAATATTTAATAGCCACATACCTCAAGCCTACAAAACAAGCCTAATCATCCCAATCCTCAAGCCTAACACCGACAAAACTAAAACTACGTCTTACCGACCCATTTCTCTCAACTGCTGTATAGCAAAAAGACTAGATAAAATAATAGCTAAAAGACTCTGGTGGTTGGTGACACATAGAGACCTACTTAACGAAAACCAATTTGGATTTAAAAAAGGCAAATCGACTTCGGACTGTCTACTCTATGTAGACTATCTCATAACGAAGTCAAAAATGCACACCTCCCTCGTCACTCTTGATTTTTCAAGAGCCTTCGATCGAGTAGGTGTGCACTCCATAATCCACCAGCTGCAGGAATGGAAAACAGGCCCAAAAATTATAAACTACATAAAAAACTTTATGATTAACAGAAAAATAATTGTCCGTGTCGGTCCGCATACATCAAGCCCACTACCCCTATTCAATGGAATCCCCCAAGGTTCACCCATATCCGTAATACTCTTTCTCATAGCTTTTAATAAATTATCTAATATCATATCCCTATACAAAGAAATAAAATTTAACGCATACGCCGACGACTTCTTCCTTATAATAAATTTCAAAAAAAACACAAACATCAGCCTTTAAATGATATAGGGAATTGGGGCTCCTACTCAGGGGCATCGCTATCCCTATCAAAATGCCAACACCTCCACATATGTAAAAAACATCACTGTACTTGCAAGGTAAGCTGCAACAACATCCAAATTCCTACCGTTACTTCCCTAAAAATTCTAGGTATAACTATAAACAACAAATATAAATGGAACACACACACTCTTACCCAAACTCTACAATAAGCTAAACATAATAAAATGTCTATCCAGTCTCAAATTCAATTGCAACACGTATACACTACTTAATGTAGCAAAAGCAACGGTCATCGCCAAATTAGAATATGGCCTGTTTCTATACGGCCACGCTCCCAAAAGTATTCTAAACAAATTAAAACAAGAGAGGACGCTATAGTCGAGTTCCCCGACTATCTGATACCCGTTACTCAGCAAGTGTAAGTGCGAAGGACAGTTTTTGGCGGTTTGTGGGCGTTAGAGTGGGCGTGGCCAAAAGTTTTTTGGCGATTAGATAGAAATTTACAAGACTAATACAAAAATGAAAAAATATCAAAACATTTTTCAAAAGTGTGGGCGTGGCAGTATTGGGCGGTTTGTGGGCGTTAGAGTGGGCGTGGCAACATGAATCGATAAACTTGCGCTGCGTCTATGTCCCTGGAGTCTGTATGCCTAATCTCAACTTTCTAGCTTTTGTAGTTCCTGAGATCTCGACGTTCATACGGACAGACAGACGGACAGACGGACGGACAGACGGACATGGCCAAATCGACTCGGCTATTGATCCTGATCAAGAATATATATACTTTATATGGTCGGAAATGCTTCCTTCTGCCTGTTACATACTTTTCAACGAATCTAGTATACCCTTTTACTCTACGAGTAACGGGTATAAACACCATTTAACTCCGCAATCCGCCTAGCCCTCGGAGCCTATCGCTCTACCCCAATAAATAATTTACTCTACGAGTCAAATATTCCCTCTTTAGAAATGAAACGAGACCTTCAAATAGCCAAGCTATCCCAAAACCTAATCTTTTCGAAAAACACGCCAATTCACAAATTTGTTAAGCACAAAAAATCTAAAAAGAAAACACTATCAATAATAGACCACACAATAAAACTCAGCCTAAAACTTAACCTACCCTACAAACCAATAAAACTCCATAAATACAAGCCATCATGGGACCTCCCCAACCTAATAGACACATCACTCAGAGGCCACAAGAAACATCCCCAGAATCATACAGAAAATTATTCGAACACACAAAAAATAAACTAAAGCCACATAGTTTCATATTCACCGACGGTTCAAAAATTAACTGCATTATAACATTCGCCATAACAACTGACACAAACATCTTGAAACAGGGCATACTGCCTCCATACTCATCCGTCCTCACCTCCGAAACAATTGCCATACTAGAAGCAATAGAACTAAATAAAACCCGAAGAGGTAAATTTGTTATCTGTTCCGACTCCCTATCTGCAATAGACTCAATCAAAAACCCGAATAACAACAGCTTTTACCCAAATCGAATCAGATTCCTAATAACACAACATGCCCCTAAAATTAAAATAATGTGGATTTCTGGCCATTCAGGAATAATAGGAAATGAACTTGCCGATCAAGCTGCAAAATCAGCAAGCAATATGCCACTAATTGTCACCCCAAACATAAACAACACAGATATAAAAAGACATCTTAAACTGCAATCAATGGTACCAATCACTTAACATAAATAACACACACACCTGCGATTACCTTAAACAAACTCGCCAAAATTGGACCAGACTCGACCAAATAAAAATAATACGACTTCGACTAGGACACACAAACATAACCCACCAACACTACCTAAATCCAAATCCTATAACAGTTTGCCCTTTTTGCCAAGGAGATCTTTCAATAAGCCACATAATGAACTCATGTCCATCCCTTATACAAACCAAGCAAGCCATATTTAGCAACACTAACCCCCTAGACCTTCTTAGCAAGCCCAACCCAGAAAACATACAAGAAATCATACGTTTCCTAAAAAAACAGAATTATACCACCAAATTAAAAAAAAAAAAAACAAATGTACAACAACAAACACAGTAATCATTTAACAAACTAGCCATTAATTAGATTTAAAAAATAAATTAATAAATAAAAATTGTAAACCAACATAGCCATAGGCCCTGCAGCCAGTGCTATATTACTTAAGTTAGTTTAGTTTTGTAAACTGCTCTATCTATTATAATAAATAAAAAATCTGCTACCCAATCCGTTTCAAATAGACTGTCCGATAGGAACCAACTGGTTGTTTTAGGTGACATTCATATACCAGGCACTAAATGGTCCACAGTAGAACGTTAAATATTCATGAAGGCAGATGCGATTAATAAATCATTTAATCATTTTTCATCTTTTGTGTTTTGATATACTATCCCTCCATCTCTAACAAACCTCCCTGATTTAATAAAGACTTGACACATCTAAGAAATGTTATGTCCAGACTTTATACAAAATTTAAAAATACCGAATAACAGTCTATATTTTTTTTTAAATATGTAAGTGCTTTTGCTAGAATTTAAACATATAAATTTAAACTGTTAAAAAAGAGAGCTATTTCTTTTTCGGTTCTGATCTTTTGAGCCGCTCTCCTCCTTTACTGCGGTTTTTTTTCTTTTTCTACTTAATTTTTTTCTCTCTCACGCCAAGTTAAGGCAGGCTCTCGCTTATTGCGGGAAGAGGAAAGAAAATATGGGATAAAAGGAGAAGGAAGGAAAAAAGGGAATTCCCTATATGACTAAATATTTCTCTTAAAAAATAACTTAATCTAATATTCTAACATACTAGGACGGAATTTATTTTCCGATCGGACTAAACTTTCTGCTGATCTGCTTGTCTGTTTATCTGCTTAACAAGCAGTAAAATATGTAAACGTAGATAATGTAATGATGGGAAATATTCAATAAAATAATATCTCGGCGCTTAACGGTGGCGTTGCTGATGACTGATGAAATAAGGATGAACTTTGACCCTCATGCAGACCTCCTGGTCGGGCAATGTACACCTTACTAGTCTCACTGGCCTCACTTTGCAATTTTGCAATTATTATATTATTCTAGGTGCCACCTGTAATTTTACGGCCTTTAAAAATTTTCTGAGCCACAGCACACGCACAAAACTTACCCTCTAGGGGTTGGCACTAAGGTTATAAAAATATAAATAATTCACTGATGATTCACTGCGGATGCTGAGTCTCAGCGCGAGTGTTGATGGAATTCTTATTTTTCCCCTTTTTTGTATTTTGGGAAATCAGTGAATTTTTGACGGACTGAACTTCCCCGCACTTTACTGCTCGCTGGCTGAATCTGATTTGATGCCCAGTGGCTACCGCTTCGGGTCTGGACCCCGAGTCTGAACTACCAAAATCCAGTTGGAGAAATGTCGTACATGATGGCCTAATCAACATTATTCTCGACCTTAAGAACGGTGAAATAATTGCCTACTTTCCGGCCGAGATCGACGACAAGCTACCTTACAATTCCCGCCTATGAAAATCTTACTTGGAGTAAGATATTGCCTTGCTAATTCTTAGGTCTTTAGAGTGATATCTACCTACAACTTTTCCCTGGGGATCCTCGATCTTGTAATACGCCGCTCCTAGCTTCTTTCGAACTCTCGATTGTATAAAGACCGAGGCCAGTTTTAAACTCAGACCTTTGCAAAAATTGCTGTTCTAGAGGTTCCGGCGGTACACTTCATGTCTATACAATTTATCTCGGCTTCTCAAATACTGCCTCTGGACGCCATCCTGGGCAGTATGCATGATGATCTTCCTTGACTCATCCTTATCAAACTGCTTTTTCATGACCGCTAACTCTGATTCTGGCTGCGATAATCTATCCGCAAGAGTTGCAATTACCCGGTGGAATTCCTCGATTCATTTGTTTCCGCGTTGCAATAGGACCATTTAATATAATTATCCATACACTTTTGTTGATGAACTTGTACTTGTGGACATCTTAGAGACGTACGTTGATGTTATTGACGGTTTGAAAAAACTTTTATTTTTGGTCTTGCCTTGCCGGATTGATCTGAAACGTTACAGAATCGGGCGCCAAAATAAGTTTATGATAAATAATAAGAATAAGTGCTCAGTGTTATGAGAATTATTTAAACCGTTGTAAGTTCCAGTTCGCACAGGATTCCAAACAGTTTTATAATTTCGTTAACACTATGCGCAAAATAACAACTTACCCATCCCCGGTATTTTTTAAAAATACTACGGTAACGGCGGATCAGGCAAGAGCCGATCTATTTGGAAAGTTTTTTAAACCACATATTCTACGTTACCTCATTCCGAACGGCCTTACTCTTACGCCGTATCAAAGTCGAATTTAATATTCTATCCCACTCTAAACGAAAGCTCACTGTTTTATGATCTTCAGCGAGTTAAGCCTGTCTATTCGCCAGGTCCCGACGGAATCTCTACTGAAATTTAACTTATCTCTGGAATCTTCACAGTTCCCCCATATATGGAAGGAGTCCTTTGTGATCCCACTCCATAAAAAAGGTAGCAAATCGGATGCGAGCAATTACAGAGGAATCTCCAAATTGTCTGTTATCCCTAAGCCTTTTGAAAACGTTATCACTCCTCATTTGCTGCATCTTTATTATTATTATTATGTTATATTATCACCAATCAGCATGGGTTTATGAAACGCAGACCAACTACTAACCTTCTGGAGTTAACCTCCTTCGTAGTACAGGGCTTCAAGAAGATCTCCTAAATTATTTGAATAGCAAGACGCAACGAGTCCTCTTTAAAAATTATATTTCTTGTATTCTCCGAGTCACATTCGGTGTCCCACAAGGGTGTCTCCTAGGTCCGCTCCTTTTTACCTTATTCATTAACGACCCTCCCTTATTAATAAAGCATTCGCGTGTACTTATGTATGCTGATGATGTAAAATTATGTCTCCAGTATAAGGACACTTCTCGCCATTTGGACTTACAATCCGATCTAGATAGCTTTCAAACTTAAACTTAAATGGCTCTTAGTGTAAAGTTATACCTTTTGTCGTGCCAACTAATTGCACGCGACTTACACATTAAGTGGGTGCTCTTTGGACAGATCACATGTTGATGATCTTGGTGTTCTTCTGGACCCTAAACTTAAATTTTCAGACCATATTTCGTCTATTGTCAATAAGGCCATGGGTGTGCCCAGTTTTATAAAACAGTGGTCAAAGAAATTTGATGATCCTTACATGACCAAAACCTTATTCATATCTATAGTCCGTCCGATTCTTGAGTATGGATCACCTGTTTGAAGTCCACAATACGAAGTTTACTCGGATCGCATTGAATCAGTTCAAAAGAATTTCTTACTTTTTGCCTTACGTCTATTCCAGTAGACTAATGTTAATTAACTTCCCCTTCTTAGCTAACCGTAGAACGATGCTTGGAACAGTCTTTATTTTCAATCTTATTCGTGGTGAAGTTAATAGTCCCGACTTGGTTTTAAACTTCTCCGTTTCAAGCAGATTCACTAGAAATTACGCACCCCTAATTTTAAATCAATGTTGATCTAACTATGAGTTGCATAATCCCTACAGAGTATTATGCTATGACTATAATAGATTCTATCCTATTATCTCTAATTCTGACTCTCTGCCGTTCTTAAAGCGATCAATTCTAACGTTTGTAACCAATTCTAAGATCTTACTAGTATATATATAATTCCTCGTCCTTTACTGTCTTCTATATCGAGTTAATCTCCCCGCGATTTGGGCCTTACGATACACGGCAGCGCCCCTCGGTCGGTTGGGAAGGGAGGTGTAGCCGTGGGACTCGCGCATTAAAAAAAAAAACAATACAAATACATTAACATAACCTAATTGTGCGTTTTGATTTATTATAATGGCTGGTGAAGCGGCAGTTGCAGCGCCAGGACGACGACATGGCGATTGACTCTGAATTAATTAACAATGATCTTGGCAAGTTAACACAGTTTATATTATTAATATTCCTTACGGAATAGTCATGGATTCTACAGAGTCCTGGTGAGTTTCCAAGATAGCCAAATTCCTAAGCGGCGAGGTTAGGTTGGACTTGCTCCCAGAAATATATTATGCCGACTTCCAATGTAAGTTTTCCCGGATGCCTTTATGTTGGGATCCCGGTTACTCTTGGGACAAATGCAAAAATGAATAACTTTACAACACATTACATTTCTTAACTAATTTTCCTAAGAGTAATCTCTCTCTCCAAGGGGGGCGCTACCAAAACCATCGCTACATATCGATATGCCCCTAGCATCATCGACAAGAACTGCAACATCAACCAAAGATTTCGACAAGCTCTACACGTAGTTTTAGCAGAACGGCTAGCTTGTAACTGGTGCCATTCAGAAACATGTGATGGCCGATGCTGCAGAGTTTGATTTACTCAGCTGCGTTGCTTTGGGGTGAGTATATCGGCAACTTAATGTGTTGGATTTCGAACCCATCGGTCATCACCTCAAACGTCCTAGATGTGAGCTGTTTTTCATTGACCGAATGTTTCGTTTTAGGGACAGCGAACTTGTAAATAACTTTGTTCATCTGAAAAAAATAATCGAATCGGGTATTTACCTTTGCCATTCCACCGTAGCCGTGGGGTCTAAGTGAACACGTTCTACCATGCTGTGTCAAGTTTTGCGAAATTTAGTCAAACCACGATGCCGAAGACTTTAAACAAGAGCAATAGTAATAGTAAAGACTATCGTAAATCAATCATTGTTTTCCTCTTGCTATTTTATTTGTGTATGTATCTAAGCAAACATTTGTATGCATTCTTATCCTAACGCTCATCTTTGTACAGAGCGTTCGGAGAAGTAAACACTCCCTTTTTTGTTCTCAGTCGTGTACATACTCCGCCTGCCTACAAACGTTTTCGCGATTGTTTGACCCTTTCTCTGTCAAATAAACTACAATAAACCAAGAATACTATTTGAACAGTAAGTGTTACTAATTCAAAAGCTAATGAAAAAGATCATTGGGTAAACATTTGGTGTCTTCCACGTGATCTGTGCATAAGAAATAATATAGCTTAATCCAAATCGCGAAATGAATAAATATCGGCCAATAATTAACCTTTAATAATGCTGCAAATTTTGTGTTCTCAGCTGTGCGAGAGCACTGCACAAGCTGTATACATCTTTAATAAAACCAAATCCAAATACATATAGTTATTTATATACCTTTATAGCTGTTTGTCGTTCTGTTATTCAGTGCTCGCGCTATGTTGAAAATGAAGCTATTGGCGATGGATAATGCTGTCTGCTTTCTTGGACTTTTTGAAGCGTAAGTCAACAGCATTATTCGTAAGGGTTTAAAGGTGTGACGCGTCGAACGCGCACATAGTAGTAACACACAACCCGCATTTAAATTCAAACACAATGCGCACACGCGCCACGATCATGCGCGAAGGGTCACACTGGCCCGAAATAGATAGGCCACACTAATGCAGCATAAAATCAGTTGGGATATGCGGGCACGCTATCCTCCGCCAAACCGCTATATAAGGCGCACCCCAGCTCTCTGGAAGGCATTCAGTTCGGCCAGCGATCGGAGACCAGACCTCCACGAAGAGCTACCAGGAACGGAGCAATAGGACAGAGCCATAGGAGGCGGGCAACGACATTATAACTCACTAACCATAGTAGTCTTTGCGTATTACGTCTCATTCTCCGCCTCGGTTATCATTAGGTAACCTCATCGGCCTCTAAGCTTTTCTCTCAATCAGCAGACCTAATCGGCCTCTAAAACTCTTCTCATCAATAGCAGACCTAATCGGCCTCTAAACTGTTCTCACCATTATCAGACCTCATCGACCTCTAAACTCTTCTTATCCTGAGCAGACTTAATCGGCCTCTAAACTCTTCCCACCCTTAGCAGACCTCATCGGCCTCTGAACTCTTCTCATACTTAGCAGACCTAATCGGCATAAACCGTTCTCACGCTTAGGAGACCTAATCGGCCTCTAAACTCTTCTCATACTTAGCAGACCTCATCGGCGTCTGAGCTGTTCGCACACTTAGGAGACCTCATCGGCCTCTAAACTCTTCTCTCAATTAGCAGACCTAATCGGCCTCTAAAACTCTTCTCATCAATAGCAGGCCTAATAAGCCTCTACACCGTTCTCACCATCAGCAGACCTTGTCGGCCTCGAAACTGTTCTCACCATTGGCAGACCTAACCGGCCTTCAAACTGTTTACTGGCAGACCCGAGCGGTCTCTCCCAGTTATCTCCGGTTCACAGGCAGTGAAGGAACTAGCGGCTACGTGTCCCGACGACTATTAGGCGGCCATCTCGGGAGTCCGACATCCACCCGTATCCATCGCGGAGCTGTACAAAAACCCTTCCCCCTTCACTTACCCACACCACAATGCACGGAGCCTCTGGCCCGTAGTGGGCGGCTACATGGTCTGCGTCTGCGCCTTAGGGGCCGGCAGATATCTAAACCTGGCAGAAGGTATGAAATGTTTTCAAGTGAGGAATGTCGGTCACTAATAGCACTACTGCAGGTGGAAACCACTTAGTTGGAAATCCACCCGTTAAAAATTCCACGGTAGGGGCACGGATCCTGCAGGCACCAAACCACGTTCTACACCAACCTAGTGAGGTGGTGGTAAGCTTGGTCGCCTCGACAGTAAGTGCAACCAGCAAAATTAATAAAGAAATGGACAACGCGGGAGCTTTCCAAAGTAGCAAGAGTATCGTGCGTTCGCCAATCCTGCCAAGGACTCCTGTGCCACCACAGATTGTTGAGTCAATCCTTGCTGAGATGTACAGGACACGCCGAAGCTGGCAAGGACCCCAAGCAGCCCCTCCGGCTAGCGCCGCAAAACACCTCCAAAGAGGACGAAGGCGGATAGGTAGCTCCGTGGCGCCGATAAGCTGTCGGAAATTGGTCTGGTCCTGAACCAACGTCAAGCAGGTGGGGCACATAAACGTGCAGATGAAAGTGATGTTCGCTAAGATGAAGACCCTCCAAGAAGACGCAAGCAGGGAGTTGGTCATGGAGGACGAACAGTGATACGCCCTCCCAGGGTACTCCAGGTGCGGGGCAAAAGAGCTAAAACCGTGCACAAGTCGCAACAGACCACCCCCAGCTAATAAGGGATAGGTTCGCACAAACGGACGCTCCTAATCCCTTTAGTGACCCGAAGCACACCCATGGGAAGACGCCGGGGGAAAAGAGAGCGAACCCTTCAAGACGGCAGGCACGCCTATCGCGGAGACCCGACGCAGTGGCGAAGGGAATGACTTACAGTGAGGTCTTGGCTTTGGTCACCAGGCAAAGTGACGAACAACTGCTGGCGCTGGGGTGAATCGTGCACAAGCTCCGCTACACAGCAAGCGGCAACCTCCTGCTCGGCCTAAACAGGGATGGAGACAAGAGCGCATCGCCGGTGAAGAGCGATCTAGAGGCAGTGCTGGATGGAGTTGCACCTGTGCGAGCATTGACGAAGGACTCGAGGACTCGGCGCGTTGCAAGAGCCCTGAAAATCGCAACTGCTGTGTCAAGTGCGAGCGAACCGGGAACAAGATTGCTAGCTGCACTTAAGAGGTCAAATGTTCTTATGCACCAGTCATAGACGAGATGACAAACGACTTCAACCCAAAGATGCTACAGCGGGATGCATTCCTGAGAGAATTTGGGAGCCCTGACATCGGTGAGAACGCAGCGGCCAGCGCAGACAGCATGAGGGTGTCGAGAAGCCATCACCGCCACCAGGAACCAGTTTTTTTATGGACCGATGAAATCGCGGAGACTTGCAGTATTTGCCTTAGGGCAAAGGGAGAATGGCCACCCCAATAACGAGATTTTGAGGCAAGAATACGCTAGTAATCGAAAGACCCTAAAGAGACTCATTAGAGTACTACTATACGACACACACAAAGGCACACTTGAGCACAGGGTAACCTGCGGAGTCCCCCAAGGCTCGGTACTCGGCCCTCTGCTGTGGAAAGCAATGTACGATGGGGTGCTACGATTTCCACTACCAAGGTGATTGGCTTCGCGGATATTGGGTGGTAATTGTGGCAAAAACCGTTCAAGAAGCCGAGAGTTTTGCTAATGCATCAATCGGCATCATTGTGGGGGGGCTCTTATCGGTCGGCCTCGACATTGTACAACACAAAACGGATATCGTGCTTTTAATCTAGCCGCAAATGGGTAGAGTCTGTCAACATCCAAGTCACTTCGGCGCGAGCGATACGATTCTAGACATATGCTATCGTGCAATGAGCATCTGGCTCTAGCGCGAATAATGCTCAACTGCAGGGGCCCAAGGCAGGGACGTAGACTATTCCTACAGTGTGTCTGCAGGGCAACCGTACTATACGCAGCCCCAATATGGGCGGAAGCTTCAGAGAAGGGTTCCTACATAAGGGGCCTAGAATCTACGCACAGGCTGTGTGCCTTGTGGGTGTGTTCCGGCTTTCGGACGATTTCGGACGACGCAATCCAATTTATAGCTGGAACTCTGCCTATAGATTTGCTGGCCTTGGAGGCGAAGGAGATATACGACGAGGTTAAGAAGATTGCAGGAAATTGTAGCACTGTTTAGAGGCGAGCCATAAAAGCCAACGCCATCGCTAGCAGCTTAGAAAGGTGGCATGGCGAGGTCAATTTTTGGCTTACCCAGATTATAAGCGGGCATGGATGCTTCAGGAGCTATCTGACTGGGTTTGTCCACGACGACGACCTCAATTGCACAGCGTAGATGAGATCGCTGAGCATATAATTTTTAATTGCCAGCGGTTTGACCTTCTGGAGTCGGATCAGCGTTTTTGAACCGCAACAACACTGAAACCGGAAACACTGAGCGCATCCTGACACTGCGTAGCATAGCCTCGCAGAAGTACCGCAGGGACTCCAGGATTTTGTAAAACCACACAACACCCTCCCACCTCCCCACCCCCCCTTACACACATAAACCATGTACATTTTTTTCTTTTGAACATATCAATATCCACCCAGAATAAAACCTGAATGAAAAAAAAAAACCTCTAGACCTGAAGAAAAGATTCCTGGGAAGGGAAAATTCACTAGAAGAACTTATCGAAAGGAATCAATAGCAATGTGTGAGCAGTCTAAAAACTCCCCACAAATACGGAATAATGGAATGCGAGAGGAGTCAAGGGCGGTCAGGCAAACGGTAAATAATGGACCTTGGAACCCGGCAAAGCGGAGAGACAGTGAACTAACGGTACCGCGCTGGAACTTGGACTCCAACCGGCCAAGGGCACAGAGTTCGAACGGTAACGGTGTGGACGCACCGTGAAATCACGGGACATGAGTTGGACCTTCCACCCGAGCGAGCCGTGCGCAAACAGGGAAATATCGGGATCCCCGTGTCTATAAAACAGACGGCGCAGGCGCAGCTCGGTACAGTTAGTCAGTTAAACACGCGTAGGTCATAAGTGCAAACGCAAAGTGCGGGCGCGAGTCGCGCAGTCAGGACACCTTCTGAGCAGATTCAGAAAGTGTCGACACAGTCAACCAGTGAAAGTACGTGGAGATCGACAGTCAGTCAGGAAAAGTGCGCGAAGAACCATACAGTCAATCAGAAAAAGTGCGCAGAAAACCATATAGTCAATCAGAAAAGTACGCGGAAGTCCGTACAGTCAGACGGTCAGTCAGTAAAACTTCGCGGATGTCGACAGCGAAATAGTGAAACATTCAAAGAACTAGGAACGGTACCCGGAACGAGTGAAGAGGACCGGAAGCTCCGTGGATTCAGTGGATGTAATTTTTTAAATCTGCGTTGGTGCTGGCGATGTATTTTTAGAAACCATTGTGAACCAATGACCAAAAAAGGCCGGTTCGTAGTTAAAGAAATTAATACTATTTTTAAAATAAGTACATCCGTGTTTTTGATAATCGAAAATAAATTCAATCGACATTAAATATTAATCAAAGAATTATCGACAAAAAATTCGCAATATGAATTGTCAACAAATGGACGATAAATATGCATAAATAAAATATGCTATGTAGTACATTTAATTTTCTGCATAATAACATTTATCATGTTAAATATTTATGGTTAACTTCCATCTAATAACTAAACTACATTTTGGAGCTAGAATTTATTTTTTCTTGGTGTCATGCATTGGACATTACATCTTTCTAACTCTTGGCCACGTTATCGTTTATTATAATTTAAAACTTATACCCATTACGTTTACAAAGAATTCCCAGCTTTGTGAGGAGTCTTAAAACTCCCCACAAATCCGGGTGCAGGAGATCGGCGTAGCAACAGCGAAGACGGCTGGAATGCGAGAAGAGTCAAGGGCGGTCAGGTCAAACAGTAAATAATGGACCTTGGACCCCGGCAAAGCGGAGAGACCGTGAATTAACGGTACCGCGCTGGACCTTGGACTCAAACCCGCCAAGGGCATAGAGGTCATACGGTGACGGTGCGGACTTTGGACAGGCACAAAGAGGACGCACCGTGAACTAACGGGACATGTTTGGACCTTGGACCCGAGCGAGCCGTGTGCAAAAGGGGAAATAACGGGATTCCCGCAGCCGATATAGGGGACGGCGCCGGCGCAGCTCGGGACAGTCAGTGAAGGAGTCAATGAAGAAAGTGCCATACAGACAGTCAATGAGAAGTGCGCGGAGAGCCATACAGCCTCACAGTCGATCGGGAAAAGTACGCGGAGTACACAGACATTCAATAAGAAAGTACGCGGAGTACCACACAGGCAGACAGCCGATCCGAAACAGTGCGTGGAGAGCTACACAGTGAAGCTCACAAGTGAAAGTACAATTGCGTCGAAGCGAGCATCCAAAAGGATCCCCGCAAGGAGGGACCAGCGAAGGAGAAGCAAACAACAGGACCTGGCGTGGTCAGAAAGGGACGGTGGAGTCAGTGGTCGCAAAGGTGGTTCGGGGAGCAGCTCCAGCTGATCTTACGGACGAAACACCCTGCCCCATAACATCCTAAGCCCCGGCCAAGCCCGCAGGTTGGTCCTTTGGCAAGGGCGACGAGTGCCTGGCTTACGCAAGAAGGGACGGTGGAGTCAGTGGTTGCAAAGGTGGTTCAGGGAGATGCTCTAGCTGATCTTTCGGACGATACATCCTGCCCCATAACATCCTAAGTCCAGTCGAGCCGGCACGGGTACGCCGTCGAGGGCGACGCGGGACCAGCTAAGAAGGACGACGAAGGAGAGACGACGCGCGTCCGAAGGCGAGGATTACAGGATTCTCTGTATCAAGTCACAGAATAGAGGTGGCTTAAATCTAAAACTCTGTCTTCTCTTGGTCGGGCAATCACACAAATCATAAATTTGGTGGGACGAACAAACAAACTCTCTGAGCTAGCCGTTGCATTTCGTAGCGAGCAGAAACAAGGAAAACAGTTCGTTACAACTTGTTATGATTTAGTTTTCATAATATGTCCCCTTTGAGAACCCATAAACTAAAAAGGAGCGGAAGCAACGTGGATTCAGTGGATGTAATTGCTACAATCTGCGTTTGTGCTAACGATGTATTTTTAGAAGAAATATTTTTAAAATAAGTACATCCGGCAAAGGTGGTTCGGGGAGGAGAGCTAGCTTATCTCACGGACGATACACCCTGTCCCCTTAACATTCTAAGCCCCAGTCGAGCCGGCACGGGATCAGCGAAGAAGGACGACGAGGGAGCGACGACGCGCAGGAATCCCTTTTATCCAAGGGGTATTAAATAGTGGCTTTTCGAATCAGGAACTCTGTTTTCTCTTTGGTCGGGCAATCACACAAATCATAAATTTGGTGGGACGAACAAACAAACTCTCTGAGCTAGCGAGCAGAAACTAAGAAATCAGTTCGTTACAAATGACACCAAGACCAGTTGCAGAACCTTTCTGTAAAATTGCAATTCGCGGTTTTAAGCAGAGTGGAAAATGCCCAAAGTGCGGGAATTTTGGTCATGCATTCAATCTCCCATAATGCCAAGAAATGCCGAACTAGCCGGAACGGCCGATTCCCTAAGTCCGAAAGGAGCAACATAAAAAGGCGTCGTACGTATATATGTCGTGTGGAGGAGGAGGCCATCAGCACAAAAAAAAAAACGATGAACACTGCTTAATTGTTTCAAGCAAGGATGAAGAACCCACTTCGGGAAAGAAATTCCGAGCATATGCCTCTAATAAACTACTTCGATTAATTTGTATTTTCAAGGCCCCAATTTCAGTTGAACCAGGTACCGAAGCAATTGCTTAATTTTACGTTATTGAAAATGGGAAACAATCACTTTTTTTTGGGCCGAGACATGGCCACCAAGCTAAAATTCCTCAGACTAGGAAGAAACATGTGTCGAGACATAATTAACGGGTCCAAGGTATCTCCCATCGTCCTTACAAATTATCCATTGCCAACCCTCGACTCTATCATAGCCAACATAAGGGATGTCAAGCTCCTCGCACGCCTAGACCTCAAAGACGCTTATCAATAAGTGGCCCTTGATGAACCGAGCCGGGGGATAACAACGTTTATAACTCCAATGGGAGTCCAATGGGACTTTTCTGATATAAGTGTCTGATGATGGGAGTAACCGCTGCTCCTGAAATTTTTTAACGCCTTCTCAAGCAGATCTTATCTACAGTATTTAACGCTATGAATTACATCGATGACATAATAATCTTTGGCGCAACTGACCTCGAAAAAGAAATGTGCAAGGTTTTCCAGGAATATTCTGTTCTACTTAATAGAGAAAAGTGCATCTGGAGGACAAGCAAACTAAAAGTCCTGGGGCTTTGGATACGAAGAAATTCAAAGCAAAAAACCCATTGATAATAACAAATTCCCGGCCGGCATTGAAAGGTGGCTGCTGCGACTTCAGGCATATAGGTTCACCTTTAACTATAAATCCGGAAAAGACAACATATCAGGAGGACAGTCCCTGATAAAGCTGAGTCTTCTAAGAGGGATAGACGCTGCAGCGGTTGGTTCGCTTCTTTTGAGGGGAAACCGTATTCCAGCCGTATTCCAACATCTTTAAGAGTAAGAATACTCGAATTAGTCCACGAAGCACATCCCGGTGAGACAGCAATGAAACGCCGCCTGAGGTCCAAAGTATGGTGGCCACAGATCGATAAAGATGCTGAGAAATTCCTTAAAGATTGTAGAGATTGTTGCCTGGTAGCGCAAGACATTCGGCCAGCCCCAATAGATAGAAATCCGTTCGCCACAGGCCCGTGGATATGGGTAGCATCAGATTTGCTAGGTCATTTACCCAACAATGAATATGTTATTAATTGAGTATTTCTGACGATATATGGAGCATAAGTTTCTAAAAACCAGAGGTAGAGGCAATGAAAGAGTTCTTTTGTAAACTGGGATATCCTGAGTACCTACGAATACACGCCGCAAGGCGTGCGGCATTGAACCAGTTAAAAAACACCGTCCGTATTGGCCGAAGCAAACGGGGAAGTTAAAAACATGAACACAGCCCTTAAAAAATGCCTAAAAATAGCATACGCCAATAGGAAAAACTACAAAGAGGAAATCCAAAAGTATGTCCTCCTTTACAATGTGACCCCACATGGAACAACAGGGGCAGCGCCCACAAAGCTTATGCTCAACATGGTTATCCGTATCAAAAGGGAAAGCAAACAGTCGACAAAAGAAGAGGGGATAAGGAAATCGATATCGAAGTGGGCGAATAAGTAATTTAAAAACGTAGTGTTCTTGAAAAAACTCACATTAAACTTTGACAAATCGGAATTTACTGTGTTAGAAAGACAGAATAACACGTTTTATGCTGGATTCAGATTCAGATCTTGAAATTCGTGGGTTTTGCGATGCTAGCCTTAAGGCTTACGGTGATAGTGTGTACATTGTGTCCAAATAAGAATACACGATCCAGCCAGTTACTTTGCTCGAAATCTCGTTTTGCTTAATTAATGACCATTACTGTTCCTAAGCTGGAATTTTGTGGTGCAGATCTGTTAGCTAGACTTATGCATTGGGAAGATAGTCTGAAAATATTTAATGGACGGTATTACTTTCGAAATTCATTGTTTTTTTTTTGGCAAATAGGATTGCGTCTATTCAGGAGTTGAGTACTTCCATGGTTTGGAATTCCGTTCCGACGGCCTTAGGTCCAGCCGACACTCTCTCCAGAGGTGCTTTACCCTCTGAACTCTGCCAGTTTCCGGTCTAGATCGTGTATCCAAGCGGTCCGTGTGACCGTCCTTTCTAATCTGGTAAGAGAAAGATTGCCCATCTGCTAGTCTCATTGGGAAGCAGTTGCCTTCGTCGAAGTGTATGATTGGCAAAATCTGCGTATTTGGACATAACCATTTGTTAAATTGCTAACTTTTTTATCTTTCTGCATAAGTCCTTTAAAATAGAATTCAGCTGATGCTGCACATAGTTCAGCACACTCATCTATGGGAGGATATACAATCTTTAGTAAGTACGGCCTTCATCGAGTGGACGGGCGACTACGGAATTCTTCGCTGGATTTCAATGGCCGGCACCCAACGATACTGCCCAGATCACTTCCAGTTACGTTGGCAAATATTTTGCATTACCATCAGGTTAATCTTCATACCGGCCCTGAAGCTCTTCTTGGTATAATTCGTTCCAAGTATAGGCCTATTGGTGGAAAAAAGACTGAGACCAAGGTCGTGAATTAATGCGTATGATGTTTTCGGGCTAAACCTGTCTGGTGGAACACATATTGGCGGATCTTCCGAAGGAGCGGCTTAAGGTCACTGGAGTCGATTGCTGGGGTCCTTTCATCTCCAAGCAACAAGGCCCCGATAATGTGTTACGTTTGCCTCTTTATTTGCTTCGCAACCAAGGCTGGGATTTGGAGCTAATCAAGGATCTCTTCACAGTAGCATTTCTCCACGGTATCAAGCGCTTTATATGCACCTGGCGAAAGCCAAAAAAATGTTGTCTCACTTTCAGAGAGCCCCGCTAATAGGGATATTCTTACTGCAGCACATTTCTTAAAAAAGGACCTCCTGATTTATTTGATGATCCTGACGTGACAAGTCTCAATCGCTTGGATGCATGGAAGCGCGTGTCCTATTTGCATCAAATCTTCTGGTCAAAGTGGAAGGAAGGGTATCCAACGTTACTTCAGCAGCGTTCCAAGTGGCGAACTCAAAGGTCTGTCGGTGAACGATATTGTTCTTGTTAAGGATGAGAATCTACCTCCAATGTGATGGCCCCTAGCAAAAGTGCTTCAGCAGATACCCGGCAGAGATGGTGTCTCGAGTTATCGCATTGAAAGCAGGTGAGACACACGTGCAGTGAACAAGCTGTGTCTGTTAAAAGCCTGAATTCCAAAAAGGGGAGCACGTCCGGCCACTCAGCCGGTAGCATTTAACAAGGCCAAATGTAATAATAAATAACATAAATGAATCATTTATTTTCTTTTTCTTTTCAAGTCGTCTACATACTCCGCATGCATACAAAAGTTTTCGCGCTGGTTTGACCCTTTGGCTGTCAAATAAACCATGAATATTATTTAAAAAATGTTATTAATTCAAAACCTAATAAAAAAGCTTATTGGCTAATCAGCTTCCATTCCGCTGCTTCCAGCTCATCACTCAGGTTTGGATTTCCGCTCTGTTTGAAGATAAGCCCATTGTCGACTTTAAGGTCCGGTAAGTTCTTTCCATTTTACTCGTCTTCTTGCACTAAATTCCGAAAGTCTTTGAAAGCGGATTCGGTCGTCTCGATCCCAAAGAACATTGTTGGATCTGCCAGGACTTCCTGGACAGATCGTGGCAGGGTATCGGCGACAATGTTCTAGCTTCCCTTGCGATGTTCGATGCTAATATGGTATCCTTGTAGTTGAAGAGATCATCTGGCGAGTTGTCCCGCCAGATCTTTTATCGTCATCAGCCACTTCCTTCTTCGTGACAGTGTAGTTGTACATGTGTTTATTTATCTTGACCGAGAAGAATGCGATTCGCTGCTCCTAACCGTCCTGTTTCCGCTAAAAGCAGTACCGTACAAACGCAAACGTGAGATGCATCGCACTGGATGAAAAAATGCTTCTTAAAATCATGAACCAGAACCTGTCCGCTCGTCAAGCAGAGCAGTCCACCTTCATCTATAACCCCGAGGTAACTTAGTGATTTAAACAATATTAGGATTTTTGCCTGCCGATTTTCGAACAGTTTTGAGCAAGTGCGTCTGGAAAACATCCGCACCAAGCCTTGCGCTTGGTACAAGGGTCTTCCAGGAACCGTGAACGCTGTGTTATCCTTGCATTTGTCATCGAATTCGATTTGCCAGAACGCAAACTTGAGATCCACACTAGAGATATAGTGCGTCTGCTCGATCCTGGAGGGGATACCATCGAATCTGGGTAGAGGATATGAGTCCTTCACCGTCAGAGCGCTCAGCTAATGGGCATCCAGGCGAAACCTGTCATTCCCTGGTTTGAACACCACTGTTGGGCGATTGCTCCAAAGACTCTTGCTTTCCTCGATGACTCCCAACGCTAGCATTTTGTCCACTTCATCCTCAACCACATTTTCTTCGCTGAAAATATTGGAAAGGGTCGATCCTTGTAGGCACGTGCTCCTTCGACTAGCTCAAAAGAATGCCTTTCTACGCTAGACACGCCTTGGCCATCCCGTTCGAAGATAGGGATGTCATTCTTGACGCTTTTTCGGTTTGTCCCTAATAGTCGCTCGTCAGAAATCGATTTCAAAGTAGGCAACTTGTTCCAGTTGAGGGCGTCCAATAATGGATCGATCTTCGCCAGTCGCCGTTCTTAGTAAAGCTAAACCAGGGCACCTTGTGCTCCCTGCAGTGCTTGCCCAGCACGCTTACGGGGTGTTTACAACAAGCCTGTGTGGTGCCTAGTGATCTAGTCTCGCCAGATCCGATGCGCTTTACGGCAGCCACCACCTCGCGTCGCTTAGATCTCCTGATCCTGAAGCGCATGCCGGCCATTTAGTAATTGTGTATACGAATAGCAATATTCCGTCTCCTAAGCGTTGCTTAACAATCTTTACCATTAGCTATTTCCAACATTTTTCAGGCGTGAGGCGAGTTTTTCCATTGAATGGATTGTCAAAACTCTGCACATGCAGATGGCAACTGCGAAAGGAGGGCCTGCCTGTTGTCAGTTAACAAACCAACGCGTAGTAACGGCAGTGCCAAAAACAGAAGTCGAAAAAAGTGCGTTTGGAGGAACGAAATCCGTAGAGAGTTTGGATAAACGGTAGCTGTAGAAAGAGAGACCGGAGAGAAAGTATATGAAGAGCTAGAATGAGACGGCACGGGACAGTAGGACCCAGCACCTGCTTACCCTAGTCTGGGAACGATGACGCTTCCCTAGGGCCACAGCCCACCTCCTAGATAGCTGACGAGCGTTGCTCTTACCGCCGAATCCGTTGTATCTCTTGGTACTACCCACTTCAAGATGGTTTTAAGACTCATATTCCTTGGCAAGCGGTGATCTTGACGAGGAGCCGTATGATAACTAAGCCGACCAACTGGTCCACCAATTACCGGCGTTCTGGGTAGACCCCTAGCCACCTCCAGTCGTCTTCGTCGAGAACAGGGATTAACTGGTTATCGTGCCCAGCCCCCGAACGCTCATTTGTCGGCATTTTAATAATTAATAAATTGAATTAAATGATAAAAAATATTTACATAAATAAAACATGCTATACAAACACAAAAAAATAGAGGAGTGAAAAAAAACAGGACACTGAACCTACGTCACGGACCAATAATTAAAATGTTTCCTTTCTTTTTAATTAATTTCTCTTTTCTTTTCAGATTTAAACTGAGGAGATGAAAGTGATAATCGCCAGTGTACCGTGGACCGTATTCGTCCTGCTCAATTTCCCAAAACTCGAACTTTCCGTCGCTCAGTAACGGTTCGGCAACTGGACTAGCTATCCCACCAATCTGGCAGTTAAGTAGATCGAATTTAGTTTAGTTTTTCCTTTTATGCATTTTCTCTAACATCTCGCGGAGAGAGCGCAGCGCGCGCAACGCCACGGGTCACGGCCTCGCATTTAGGTTTCTCAACACAAGTAACACACAAGCGACCAGAACCCAGGACTCCAAATTTTGGCAACCGCCAAATTGGATGGCATCATCGCATTACGTATAAACCTGGAACCAGGAGCAATTTTTCACCTATCATGCTGCCAAGCCTACATTCAACATACGTCAACATATCTGGTTCAATTGCAGTTTGGCCTGCAAACCACCATGACGGATTACGGAGACCCACGGCCATAAATAACGACACGCCGTCGCCTCGACAATTTCTTCATCGGCTTGCCGACCACGACTTTATGGCGTGATGCATTGGAGCTAGGATAGACTTATGTTGTGAAATATTTTTGTAATTCAGTTTTGTCCAAGATCTGAAAGTTTATGCTTCGAGAATAAAATATTGATCCGGCATCAGCCGTAATAACTTTGTCTTATTATTGATATCATGAGGCGGTTTTGGGCGGGAGATTTTACGGGAGACCAAGATGACTATGTGTCGTGGCGACAGTCACCCGTAGACGCATATGAAATCTTCAAACCATATCAAGGCAGCGAGGCACACAACCAAGCCGTTTCTATTATCAGGAATAAGATCAGGGAAATGGCAAGACGTCTTTTAGTTGCCCATAACAAAGTCTTAAATTTCAATGCCATTGCTCGATTGGACTGCACCTACGCGGACAAGACGTCGTTGCGTGATCTTAGGGAATCCGAAACAACCATAGAATGCACTACCTTTGCTGCCACATATGCACTAGGGCATTAGGGCACTCACTCATAAGCAGCTAAGAAATCAAAACCCCCTTCCCCTTGGGAGCGCGAGAAATATCAGGGAAAATATATAGCAGGGCAGAAGATGGCTAGGGGAAAACCCCTTATTCCTTTAAAAACAAATAGGCCCAACAAAATAATTCGGCCTATCACACAGACAACTACTATAATCAGTCACTTAAGCCTATGGACTTAGGATCCACTATGACACAGCATAGACAACCGTCCTCCTTCATAAGCGGTCAACCTCCAAATACCAAGACCGAGAATATTCGAGACCTGGTTGCACACGCACGACAGATCAAAGGCGTCAAAGAGTGCAAAATACCATTCAACAGGCTAACAGGGTAACTGTTTAGCTATTGAGCGTTTTCAATTGCTGTTGCTAATAATAATAAATCGAAGAAAGTTTGTTTATTTTTCGATACTGTTTATTTTGCGATTTGTTTACGGCAGCTAGGGCCGACAAAGAGCTATATCGAATGCACAAGTTGAGTCTTTGCCGAAAAACGAAAAAGTGACAATTGGCGGGACAGACAGCCGAAAAATGCAGCGCCCAAGCTTAATGTAGGTAGATAACAAAGAGAACAAGGAATGAGCGACGTACAGATAAATGCGTGCGAGAACAGCGGTTTGCACTATGGGCATCGAAACTGCTACCACTGACTGCTTCGGCTTACAATATTAAAGAGTAGGAAATTAGTCTACTGCACAGTTTTGGCGGCTGCGTGACCCAACAGACATATTAAACAAGAGCAAACTCAGTGCAAATACATTAAAACCCATAGAAATTTCCAAATAAATTATATAGAACCAAATATACTTTTAACATGGAATATTCCTGAAACAGTTGTCAACCAAGATTGTACAAACAACAAAATATTAATATCAGGAAACAACATCATCAAATAAATAAACTCCTAATTTCTAATAATGTGGCAAATTTTACACAAGCGACTTATATCACCAACAATGTTACACGCTTAGAACCAATAGATCACTTGCAAACAAGAGAAATGATAAAATTCCATGTAAAACACTATAGCTCTTTCCAAATTATATGCATTACAACTTTTGTCATCATGATAATTAGTTTGACTTTGTAATTTAGCTTATAAGTTTAAAAATATACCTAAGAAATATTGTAAACAAAAAGAAGAACATCCGCACATAGAAACTAATGTCAATGAAAATATTCAACCAGAAAACAATATTTCGATATATCCAAATTTAACGACCTGAGGACAGGCCAAAGCCAATGATTGGGGGAGTGACATATCCATAAGTTCCTAAGACTTAAGCACATGCCTACACAATAATGGACATACAACATGTACACCCAAACAGAATTGCTGTATATATGGAGGAGTATTGTGGGAGTGGTGGTAAATAATTTCTGTTTCCGTTGTTACGCTATATGAGACTCCGCTAGCTGACTTGGATCCATCTGTGTAAAGAAAGTGTCTGCCTGCTGGTGTGTTTTTTAATTCCTTGAACTTTTGTTGGTTGCTTTGAATGAGGTGTGTAGTGCGGTGTTAGTGCTTGTATTACTGCACAGCCAGTGTGGGGTTTTTTCATTCCTGTTTGTTTCGGGTGATACATAAATATTTATTTTTTTTTATTGTTCTATTGTGTTGTGTAGTGAAGACGGGACTTTTGGTATTCTTTTGGGATTTTTAATTTTGTTGTCAATTTTTTAAATTGGTGAGAGCTTGGAGTTGATTATGATTTTAATGTTTTTTTGTGTTGCATATGTTGTTCTATGTTCTATTGGCAGTATGTTAGCATCTTGCAAAAGCTTTTTTATTGGGGTGGTGCGAAAGGCATTGAAGGCGATTCTTATTGCTGAGTGGTAAATCGTTCTTAGTTTGCTCAGGGTTGATTTTGGAGCATTTCCATAAATGTGTACGCCGCAGTCTATTTTGGACATAATAATTGATTTGACCACATATATTATTGTGCAGAATTTTTTTTGGCTAGACATTTAATGACGTCTAGTCTTTTAGCTGGTTCTAAAGTAAGATTTTCTATGTGTTTGTTCCGTCTGTAGTTTCTGGCTATTGTTATTCCTAGTATTTTGAGGGACGTTACATTTTGTATGGGGGTATCGTTGGTTTGCAGTGTGAAGTTGCAGGTTCTTTTCCTACAAACGTGCAGATGTTTGCATTTGTTGGTAGAGAGGGATGCACCCGAGTAGTTGCACCATTGATTTATGTCGTTGAGAAGTGCGTCTAGTTTGAGGTTGTTTTGTTTTTTTCCAAGATTGTAAATTGTTGTGAAGTCGTCGGCGTAAGCAGTGAAATCCATTTGTTTGTGCGTAGCTAGTATTTTGTTTAATTGGTTGAATGCTATTGCGAATAATATCACAGATAAGGGGGATCCTTGCGGTATTCCATTGTGTAGTGGTTGGGGTTTGAGTAGGATTTGTTATTTTTCTATTGGTGAGGAAGTTTGTTATGTAGTTGGAGATCCTTGGGCCTATTTTCCAGGCTATGAGTTCGTCAATGATGCTGTGGATGCCTACTCAGTCAAACACTTTGGCGAAATCTAGTGAGATGATCGACGCGTGGCTTTTCTTTGATAGGGATGCAGTTATCTGATAATCTAGAATAGCTAGAGAATCAGAACCGATTTTCCCTTTCTGAATCCCATTTGCCGGTTATCTAGAAGCTTGCTATTTGAAGCTAGCCACCATAGCCGTTTTGCTATTATTTTATCAATGACTATGGATATGCATGGATTGAGTGAAATGGGTCGGTAGGAGTTAATGTTGGTTTTGTCCGTTGTTCTTAAGTTGCTGAGGTATATATGAGCTAAGGATGTTGTTGAAAAGTTTTAGCAGTCTTTTATGTAGGTTTGTGGATAGGTTTTTAAGCATAGGATAGTTTATACGGTCTCGGCCTGGAGTTTTTCCTTTGAGTTGGTTAAGTGCAGCAAGGAGTTCTGTAAGAGATATGTCATGTTCGATGCTAAGCGCTGTAGGGATTGGATGTGTGGGGGATTGGGTTTGATTTCCTTTTGTATGAATGTTGTGTGGAAGTCAAGCGATGCTTTAGACCAGTGGGTGCAGAGGTTTTTGGCTATTTCATGTTTGTCCATAATGCTTTGTGTTGTGTCATTGGGATCGGTAAGGCAGTGGATGTGGTGCCTAGTTTTCAGGCCGCAGAAATGGTTTATTTTAGTCCATATTTTTTCGATGGGTAAACTTGGGCTAATTTCGGTGTGTAATTTCTAGATTGGGGGATGGATTCATTGCCGGATTGAATTATTATTCTTGTAATAATAGCGAGTTCTTTATTAACATTGGAGCATGGGGTTACGAGTAAGTTTTGGTTGATAAATTTAAATAATGTGTTTCCTCTTTGGTTGTTGGTTTGTGAGCCCCAGCTTCTGTGCCAGCTATTAAAATCTCCAGTTATTAGTAGGGGTGGTTGTAAGTTGTCGTATATATTTCTGAGGTTTTGTATTGAAAAGGTTTATTGGGTGGGACGTAAGATGAACTATGGTGAACTTGAATTTTGAATGAATTGTTACTGCTATTGTGCCGAAGTCAAAGGCGCTGATTTGTACATTTTGATGTTGTTATAAGTTATGGACGAGGAGAGCAACTCCTCCAAAACTGTTTGTGGCGGTGTTTTCGTGATAGATAGTGTAGTTTATTGGAATAGCTTTGTTTTGAGTAGAGTGTAAGTGTGTTTCTTGTATGGATATTTTCTTAGGGTTGTGTTTTTTTATAATAATTTGCAATTGGTTGTAGTTGTTAATGTAACCGTTCATGTCTCACTATATTACTTTAAGCATTTTTTTTAAATTGGGATTTTAATTAATTTAGGAAATAGAGACAATTTACCTGTTTTAATGTATAATTGCATTATCTTTTTGTATTCATTTTATTTTTGTTTTGTTAGATACTGTCGCTGTCGCTGTTAAGAAGTGGGATTTTGTTCCTATTATTTTTTTTTTGTTTTTTTTTCAGTTTTTTCTTTAGATTTAAGGGGTTTGGCGAGAGTATTTGGTTTGTTGGTGAAGATTCTTAGTTTTAGGTCTTCTTGTATGGAGGAGTTCAGTGTTGATGTAGATGCTGTGATCGGGCTGGTGTCCATGAGTGTGTCGAGGTCATCATATGTTGTTGTGTTTCTAGATGGGGGCTTAGCGGCTGAAGAGGTGGAGGCAGTTTTTTTTCCGTTCTGAAGTGAGTTGGGTAAGGTGATGGGTAGTTTAGTGATTGGCGTGGTTTCTTTTATTGTTTTTTCAGTTGGTTTGGCTGAGTATAGTGTAAGTTGGTGGGTTAGTCGTGAGTAGTAAATCATTAGGGCCCTTTTGTGGTCGACTTTTTCGAGGGTTTTTATAGATGTTAGTTCCTTTTATTTTATAAATGCTGGGCATGTTTTTTCTAATGGGCTGTGCTTGTTGTCTGGAATATCGTATTTGCAGTTTACGCAAAATTTAGTTTTGGTGCATATTTCGTCTGTTGTTGTGTGTTGTTCTGCGGAGTAGTTGATGCATATTTTGTTTGATGAGCAAGCATTTGTTGAATGTCCAAATCTTAGGCAGTTTCGGCATCTGAGTGGAAGAGGAATATATGGGCATACATTCACTCTCTCGTATTCAATCATCAGTGTCTCTGGAAGCGTTAGTGATGCAAATGTGATAATGATGAAGCCAGTTTCTTTAGGTTCGTTGTTTTCAATTTTTTTAATTTTCCGTATTTCTTTCACGTTTTGTGGTTTTAGTTCATTTACAATTGTTTCGTCGTCGATGTTACGGAGATCATTGGAGTATATAACTCCTTTGGAGAAGTTGAGGGTCTTGAGCTCACTTACTTCTACGGCGAAGTTGTGAAAGTTGGACATTTTTAGAAGTTTTTGTGCTTGTAGGGTGTCTTTAGATTTGATTAGCATCGATCCTTATTTTGTGACCTTGGCTGTTTCCACTTAACCGTTGCATGCATAGTCAATAACTTTTTTCCTTAAGAATGGGCTTACGTTTTTAAATGTTTCATTGTCTGTTTTTTTTATGATTATGAATTTGGGTCCAGTGTCGGATGATTTAAATAATCTATTTATATCGGGAGGCATTGTTGTTGTTGTTTATTGGCCACTAGCCCTTTTTGCTTTGTCTCTTTCTGTTTCTCTTTTTATGTCGTTTGTTTGTCCAAAAAAAATTTTTTATATGGTTAGTGTTGTTGTTGGTTTTTAACTGATAAGGCGTATTGGTCCGCTGTGAATTAGTCGCACGTCTTTTCTTCTCGAAGCTTGAAGTGATACTGCTTAAGATAAAAACATCAACTTGGCTTATGACAGACACGAACGAAATTTTGACTATAGCCCACGTTCCTAGCGAAGTCACTAAAGTTCCGATATTTTAAATAGTTCCGTACCCAGATAAACATAACTATATTCTAACCGAGCATATATTCGATAAATTCTATATATTCAATAACCAAGTATTCCGTAAAGGTACAGATAAATTATTATTCGACATTGTTGGACATTGTTTAGCTAGTGAGCTTTTTCAATAGCTGTTGCTAATAATAATAAATCGAAAAAAGATTGTTTATTTTCCGATACTGTTTATTTTGCGAATTGTTTACGGCAGCTAGGGCCGACAAAGAGCTATATCGAATGCACAAGTTAAGTCTTTGCCGAAAAACGAAGAAGTGACAATTGGCGGGACAGACAGCCGAAATGCAGCGCCCAAGCTTAACGTAGGTAGATAACAAAGAGAACAAGGAATGAGCGCCGCACAAATAAATGCGTGCGAGAACAGCGGTTTGCACTATTGGCATCGCAACTGCAACCACTGACTACTTCGGCTTACAATATTAAAGAGTATGAGATTAGTCTACTGCAAAGTTTTGGCGGATGCGTGACCCAACATCCTCCCCCCGTTAGAAGCTTGGCTTCCAACAGAGTCCTCAAGGGGAAGCAGACACAGCTTGTTCACTGCCCGCCTTATTACTCCAGACGCGGTCCTCAATTCTGCAACTCGAGCGACGCCGTCTCTGCCAGAAATCAACTGCATGACTCTCGCCAAAGTCCATCTCATTGGGGGTAGATTCTCATCCTTAACAAGAACGACGTTGTCCACGGCTACGCCAGGCTTTGGGGTGCGCCACTAGGAGCGCTGCTGGAGCAACGTCAAGTACTCTTCCTTCCATCGCGACCAAAATATTTGCTGAAGAAAGGAGATGCGCTGCCAAGAGTCAAGCCGATTATAGTTTAGGCCCGTTATATCTGGCTCGTCAAACGACGAAGGCGGACCACCATTGGGAAAATGCGCCGGAGTGAGGACGTCCAGATCGGCAGGGTTCTCTGAAATGGGAACTAAATGTCTGGAGTTATTAACTTCCGAGATGTGGCACACCAGCGTCCTCAGCTCGTCGAAGGTCAGAACCGCCGTACCCACAGCGCGGTAGAAATGATGTTTGGCCGTTTTCACCGCTGCTCCCAAAGTCCACCGAAATGGGCGACCGTATAGGGATGAACCGCCAGTCAATCGTCTCCGAAAGGCAAAAATTCTGAACGAAGCCTTGATGCTCGCTGCTGAGAAATAACCTTCGAAGTTCCAGAAGTTCATTTTTGGCGCCGACAAAGTTGGTGGCGTTGTCTGACCAAATTTGCTTCGGCTTCCGACGGGTGCATGTGAACCTCTTGAGTTCGCACAGAAACGCAACTGTCGAGAGATCCTTGATCAGCTCCAGGTGCACTGCCTTGGTTGCAAAGCATATAAATACGCAGACGTAGCATTTAACCGCGGGCTTGTTGCGAGTATCCGACTTGTGTATCCACAGAAGTCTATACCAGCAACCTCAAAAGCGTGAGATCCTTCCAAGCGCTCCTTGGGAAGGTCCGCCATTATGTGCTCTATCAGCCGCGGCTTAATCCGAAAACATCTGATGCACCTGTTCACGGCCATGGTAACCGTCTTCCTCCCCCCAATAGGCCAATATTGGGATCGAATTCCACCCAGAAGAGCTCGAGGTCCGTCATGAAGATTGCTTTCATGGTAATGCAAAATAATTGCCAGAGTTTTCGGATGGGACCTTGGAAGGATTTTCGGGTGGCGGCCATCAAAGTCCAATGACGAATTCCGGAGGCGACCGCCTACTCTAAGAAGTCCAAATTGATCCAGGAACAGCGAAAGCGAGGATATGGGACTAGACGAGGAAACTCTTCCCAGCGTTTTTAGGGACTGCATGTCCTCCCATAACTGCGCGCGCTGCACCAACCGCAGCATCATCTGAGTACCCTCTTGAATGTGTGCGACGGTGAACCCAGGATGACGAATTCCACTACAAAATTTGAAAATATATGCAAACACTCGTTGCAGTGAGGGGTAAGAATTTGCAAATTTGGAGCTAGCAATTATATCCACGTACGGCGACTTGACGATGAACACACTTCGACGAAGCTCAAGCCCCGGTTTTTCAGGACAAACAGCTGTTGGGCAATCTCTTTCAGGCTCCGTAAGATAAGCGGGTCCATGCGCCCAGAGTGACGACTCGCTAAGCTCAGACGGGAGGGATCCTCTGTATAAGATGTCAGCCGTATTTAACGCTGTTGGAACATAACGCCAAGCCGTGACATCTGTCAGCTCCTGAATAGCAGCAACCCTATTTGCCACAAATATGTTGAACCTGGTGGGCTCATTTCGGAGTCGCACCAACAATAGTAGCGTCCTTTAAATACATTCAAGCCAATTATTTCCCTCATGATTCTAGCCAGAAGATCCGCACCACAAAGCTCCAGCTTTGGTACTGTTATGGTCTTCAACGGAGCTATGCGCGACTTCGAACAAAGCAAATGGCTAAAACTTTAATTCCCTTTAGAAACCACATAAACGCAGGCTCCATAGGCATCAATGCTTGCATCACAAAAACCGTGCACCTCAAGACCAGACTCTGCGCTAAACACGAACCGAGGGAAACTAACATGACTTATTATTTCAAAACTGCAACATATATCAAGCCATTTCGTGTTATGAGTTTCCGGGAGGCCTTCATCCCAGGACAGCTTTTCCTTGCCGAGCTGCTGCAAAAAGATTTTACACCTTGTGAGTACAGGACCAACCAGGGCGAGAGGATCGTAAAATTAAGCAATCGCAGACAAAACAGAGTGCATGCAGGGTCTTAATGGCGACAGAAAAGCACATCCACGTAAAAATCGCGCCGAAGGATTTCTGATCCAATGGGAAACGATGCCTGCTCATCGATTGACAACTGCTGCATAGCCCTTACGGACAAGAAGGAGGCTGGTTTGGTGCCGTAGGTAACTGTGTCGAGTTTGTATACTTGAAGGTCATCGATCGGAGAGTCCCTCCATACTATGCACTGCAAATAGCTATCTTCTTGCGAGACCCTTACTCATCGGTACATTTTACATATGTCTCCTGCAACGGCAACTGGGTGTGAGCGAAATCGAATTAGGATGTGAAATAGCTTGGGCTGGATGACCGGGCCGGCCATTAACACATCGTTAAGCGAGTAACCAGTGGAAGTGGCAGCTGATCCGTCAAAGACAAGGCGAAAATAAAATATCGGCACGAGCTGACCTCGGAGGCAGGCACAGGCGACATATGTCCCAGATCACGATATTCCTTCATAAACGCCGCATATTTAACCCTCAAGCCAGGGTGCTTTGTAAGCTTCCTTTCCAGCGACAAGAATCTCCGCAAAGCCTGAGGATGGGAATGTCCTAAGAGTCCAAATGGAGCTTTAGCGGCAACCGTACCGAGTAATCGCCAGCTGGCAGTCGGGTGTAATTTTTAACAAAGTGGGCCTCGCAATCTAGCTCCTCCTTAGTGGCTTGAACCATTGGGCCGGGATAATTTTCTACCTCCCAAAAGCGCTGCAGAAGTGAATCAAGTTCAACATCAATGCTGTTTTTCTTGCTGGCTGAAGAAGGAACGCGTAAAGCTATTAAGGCGCTACCGCAAGGGCGCGCGCAGCCTCCAGACACAACCCAGCCAACGAGTTTTTTGAAGCAGTGGCAGTCCTGGCAATAACTTTATCTGACCTACGCACAGCAACTCATAAAACAGGCTAGCTCCTATTAACAGGTCAACACGCTGAGCTTTATGAAATTCCTGGTCGGCGAGCTGCAGGTTTTCTGGAATCTTCCAGTCCGCAATGTCCACATTCAAACTTGGCTGGCGATCCGTGATATTGGGAGCGATAACTGCTGTTATGCTCTTTGAGAAATCCGAAGTGACAGACCGCATCGCAATTCCTACAGAGAATCCATCATTCGCGAAATTGGAATCACCGATTCCAGTGACGGAGCCGGACGACCTTGACCTCTTAAGTTGTAGTTGATTTGCAAACCGAGAGGTGACCAAGTGGAGTTGAGAGCCAGAATCTAACAAGGCCCTGCAGGAAACGAACAGTCCCGACCGATTCTGCAATAGAACGGTTGCAGTGGCTAGCAGCACAAGGTCACTACCGAGATCCTGGAAAATTAGAGTAGAAGAAGTGGAAAGCGGGGCAGAAGGCTCAGTGTGGGAGCTTGAAGACACCGGAACATGTGGCTGCGAGGAAGGCGGACCATCTAGATGGAGCAGCGTATGATGCCTGATTCCACAGGTGCGGCAGCGGCTCGAGCTGCAGTGTCGTAGCTGATGACCTGCCTTTAGGCAATTTAGGCAAAGTGCTAGTCTCTTTGCCTCGCGCAGACGATCTACTGGCGCTAAGTCCCTAAATTGCGGGCAATAATATATGGCATGCTCTGCACTATGGCAAAGCATGCAACCAAGAGAATTTTGGGTGGTAGCAACTAGCGTCGAACGATTTCTGCCTACCTGAACGCCTGGCGCATAGGTAGCCATGGCGCAATCCACGGCCTCCAAAGTCCTACATCGCTGCTCCAGGAATGCAGCCATCCATTCCCACGACGGAATAAGGTCGGCAAAGACCGGATCCTCCAAGCGCTCCTCCCACTTAGCTTGGCTCGCCGCATCCAGCTTTTGCAGCAGCACTTGCACTATAATGCAGCCAGCGATTTGCTCAGTGGTGCCCAAACCCTTCAACGCACGAATGTGAGCGTTAAACTTGTCCGACAATTCCCGAAGCGATGCCACTGAACCACTCCGTACTACCTTTAAACCCAGAATCTCGTTGATGTGCGCCTGAAAATCGAGACGCCGATTATCAAACCTTTTTTGAAGCAACTCTAAAGCCGCTTCGTAATTGCCGTTTGAGATCTCCAATGATCGGATAGTTTCCAGCGCTGAATCCCTCAAACATGACCGCAGATGTTGAAATTTCTCAATGTTGGAGAGGTCCGGATGGCTGTCGATTATGCTCGTGAACACGGAGTAAAAATCCGCCCAGTTTGCGTAGCCTCCATAGGCGGCAACGGCATCGGCCTCGGCCGCGGCTGCGTTTGATGACAACTACACTGGTAGGGCACAACACCTTCCGCAAGCGTTGAGTGCGGCGCGAAATGCACATTGGCTATTTCCGCGCGCAAACTAGCCTTGAATTCAACGATGAATTCACCGAAACTCTCGCTCATTTCACTGCCAATTTCGTCGAAATCCAATTCCTCCAGTTCTGTATGCAGAACATTAAAGGCACTTTGCAGCTCGTCAGTCTGCTCTAGCCTCACCGTAAGAGTGGGTTCGTCGTATTCGCTTAGCGTCTCATTAGACAGCGACGTTTGTAGCCTCTGCAACCTGCTGAACAGCGCATTGGCTTTGCGCTTTTAAATGCGCCGGAGTGAGGACGTCCAGATCGGCAGGGTTCTCTGAAATGGGAACTAAAGGTCTGGAGTTCTTCAGCTCCTCAGCTCGTCAAGGGTCAGAACCGCCGTACCCACAGCGCGGTAGAATTCGCTGCTTCCCAAAGTTCACCGAAATGTGGCGACCGTGGAGGGATGAACCGCCAGTCAATCGTCTCCGAAAGGCAAAAATTCTGAACGGAGCCTTGATGCTCTCTGCTGAGAAACAACCTTCGAAGTTCTAGAAGTTCATTTTTGGCGCCGACAAAGTTGGTGGCGTTGTCTGACCAAATTTGCTTCGGTTTCCGACGGGTGCATATGAACCTCTTGAGTCCGCACAGAAACGCAACTGTCGAGAGATCCTTGATCAGCTCCAGGTGCACTACCTTGGTTGCAAAGCATATAAATACGCAGACGTAGCATTTAACCGCGGGCTTGTTGCGAGTATCCGACTTGTGTATCCACAGAAGTCTATACCAGCAACCTCAAAAGCGTGAGATCCTTCCAAGCGCTCCCTGGGAAGGTCCGCCATTATGTGCTCTATCAGCCGCGGCTTAATCCGAAAACATCTTATGCACCTGTTCACGGCCATGGTAACCGTCTTCCTCCCCCCAATAGGCCAATATTGAGATCGAATTGCACCCAGAAGAGCTCGAGGTCCGTCATGAAGATTGCTTTCATGGTAATGCAAAATAATTGCCAGAGTTTTCGGATGGGACTTTGGAAGGATTTTCGGGTGGTGGCCATCAAAGTCCAATGACGAATTCCGGAGGCAACCGCCTACTCTAAGAAGTCCAAATTGATCCAGGAACGGCGACAGCGAGGATATGGGACTAGACGAGGAAACTCTTCCCAGCGTTTTTAGGGACTGCATGTCCTCCCATAACTGCGCGCGCTGCACCAACGGCAGCATCATCTGAGTACCCTCTTGAATGTGTGCGACGGTGAGCCTAGGATGACGGATTCCAGGGTGCTTTGCAAGCTTCCTTTCTAGCGACAAGAATCTCCGCAAAGCCAGAGGATAGGAATCTCCTAAAGAGTCCAAATGGAATTTTAGCGGCAACCGTACCGAGTAATCGCCAGCTGGCAATCGGGTGTAATTTTTAACAAAGTGGGCCTCGCAATCTAGCTCCTCCTTAGTGGCTTGAACTATTGGGCCGGGACAATTTTCTACCTCCCAAAAGCGCTGCAGAAGTGAATCAAGTTCAACATCAATGCCGTTTTCCTTGCTGGCTGAAGAAGGAACGCGTGAAGCTATTAAGGCGCTACCGCAAGGGCGCGGCCTCCAGGCACAACCCAGCCCAGACGAGTTTTTTGTAGCAGTGGCAGTCCTGGCAACAACATTATTCGACCTACGCACAGCAGCTCATAAAACAGGCTAGCTCCTATTAACAGGTCAACACGCTGAGCTTTATGAAATTCCGGGTCGGCGAGCTGCAGAGTTGCTGCTTGTATCTTCAAAATCCCCATAATGGCTTCCCTACGGATATCTCTGTGGAACGCAAATGGCGTTTCACGGCATACACAAGAGCTCACACAGTTCATTTACGAAAAAAACATCGACGTAATGCTACTATCAGAAACGCACCTCACAAATAAAAATAATTTTCATATACCAGGATACTTGTTCTATGGTACAAATCATCCAGATGGTAAAGCTCATGGAGGCACTGGAATACTCATCAGAAATCGCATAAAACACCACCACTTAAACAATTTTGACAAAAACTACTTACAATCTACGTCCATAGCCTTACAACTCAACAATGGTTCAACGACTCTAGCCGCAGTCTACTGCCCACCGCGCTTTCCAATCTCTGAGGATCAATTCATGGAATTCTTTAACACACTAGGTGACAGGTTCATCGCAGCGGGTGACTATAACGCCAAGCACACCCATTGGGGATCTCGACTTGTGACGCCAAAGGGTAAGCAATTGTACAATGCGCTTACGAAGCTAGAAAACAAGCTAGACTATGTATCCCCGGGTAAGCCTACATACTGGCCAGCAGACCCAAGAAAAATCCCAGACCTGATCGATTTTGCAATTACTAAACATGTCCCCCGCAACATGGTCACCGCCGAAGCACTAGCAGATTTATCATCAGATCACTCACCTGTTTTTCTAAATATGCTAACTCGCCCCCACATCGTCGACCCACCGTATAGACTCACAAACTTTAGAACAAACTGGCCAAGGTATCAAAAGTATGTCTGTTCACACATAGAACTAACGACGGCATTATCTACAAAGGAGGATATAGACAAGTCAACGGAAACTCTTGGAAACATTTTAGTTTCGGCTGCAAAGGCTTCAACCCCGCCAGTGACGTATGCAAAACCAAACTACATCAAAACTAATCGCGAAATCGAGCGGCTGGTATTAGATAAACGACGCCTACGAAGGAATTGGCAGTCTAATAGATCACCAATTACAAAGCACATGCTTAAGATAGCCACACGCAGGCTTACCAATGCTCTCAAACAAGAGGAAAAAAACAGCCAACGTTCATATATCGAGCAACTCTCTCCCACCAGCACTAAGTACCCTCTTTGGAGAGCTCACAGAAACCTAAAGACTCCAATAGCGCCAATTATGCCACTACGAAGTCCCTCTGGCACCTGGTTTCGAAGTGATGAAGAAAGAGCCAGTGCTTTCGCTGACCATTTACAAAATGTATTCCGACCAAATCCCTCTACCAACACATTTATTCTCCCTCCTTTAATAGCAGCCAATCTAGATCCTCAAGAACCCTTTGAATTCCGACCATGTGAACTAGCAAAGGTTATCAAAGAGCAACTGAACCCAAGAAAATCGCCTGGCTACGACCTAATAACTCCAAGAATGCTCATTGAACTCCCAAAGTGTGCTATTCTTCACATCTGCCTGTTGTTCAACGCAATCGCCAAGCTTGGATACTTCCCTCAAAAATGGAAAAAGTCGACCATAGTAATGATTCCAAAGCCAGGAAAAGATAAAACGCAGCCATTATCATATAGACCGATAAGCTTACTAACATGTCTTTCAAAGCTGTTTGAAAAAATGCTACTCCTTCGGATTAGCCCTCATCTTAGAATAAACAACACACTTCCAACACATCAATTTGGCTTTAGAGAAAAACATGGAACCATCGAACAGGTCAATCGAATCACGTCAGAAATTCGTACTGCTTTTGAACATCGAGAATACTGCACAGCCATTTTTCTAGACGTCGCGCAGGCATTTGACAGAGTGTGGCTCGATGGACTTTTGTTTAAAATAATCAAGCTGTTGCCCCAAAACACACATAAGCTACTGAAGTCATACCTATATAACAGAGTGTTTGCAATAAGATGCGATACAAGCACTTCACGCGATTGCGCAATCGAAGCTGGAGTGCCGCAAGGCAGTGTACTAGGTCCAATCTTATACACCCTGTATACGGCGGATTTCCCCATAGACTACAATCTAACAACCTCCACGTTCGCTGATGATACCGCGATACTCAGTCGCTCCAAATGCCCAATAAAAGCCACGGCACTCCTATCCCGACACTTAACATCTGTAGAACGATGGCTTGCCGACTGGAGAATTTCAATAAATGTTCAAAAATGCAAGCAGGTTACCTTTACCTTAAACAAACAAACATGCCCACCACTGGTCTTGAATAACATATGCATTCCACAAGCCGACGAGGTAACATATCTGGGTGTTCATCTGGACAGGCGGCTCACTTGGCGCAAACATATAGAAGCCAAATCGATACATCTTAAACTTAAAGCAAGGAACCTCCACTGGCTCATAAATGCTCGCTCTCCACTTAGTCTGGAGTTCAAAGCTCTTCTATACAACTCCGTCTTAAAACCTATCTGGACTTATGGCTCCGAGCTGTGGGGCAACGCATCCAGAAGTAACATAGACATTATTCAGCGAGCACAGTCAAGAATTCTGAGAATTATCACTGGAGCGCCGTGGTACCTTCGGAACGAAAACATACACAGAGACCAAAAAATCAAATTAGTAATCGAAGTAATAGCTGAGAAAAAAACGAAGTATAACGAAAAGCTGACCACCCATACAAATCCCCTCGCAAGAAAACTAATCCGAGTATGCAGTCAAAGCCGGCTGCACCGCAACGACCTCCCAGCCCAGCAATAAACTTATTAGGGCATTAATGAAAAAAACTATCACTAAGTGAAAGTTAATTAAGTTAGATTAAGATTTGAACACTTATTGTTAGTCTCTTAACACAAAGGGAAGATTCAATAAATAATAAAAAAAAGCAAAAAAAAAAAAAAAAAAAAAAAAACTTGGCTGGCGATCCGTGATATTGGGAGCGATAACTGCTGTTATGCTTGTTGGGAAATCCGAAGTGACAGACCGCATCGCAATTCCTACAGAGAATCCATCAGTCGCGAAATTGGAATCCCCGATTCCAGTGACGGAGCCGGACGACCTCGACCTCTTAAGTTGCAGTTGATTTGCAAAACGAGAGGTGACCAAGTGCAGTTGAGAGCCAGAATCTAAAAAGGCCCTGCAGGGAACAAACAATCCCGACCGATTCTGCACTAGAACGGTTGCAGTGGCTAGCAGCACAAGGTCACTACCGAGATCCTGGGCAACTAGAGTAGAAGAAGTTGAAAGCGGGGCAGAAGGCTCAGTGTGGGAGCTTGAAGACACCGGAACATGTGACTGCGAGGAAGGCGGACCATCTAGATGGAGCAGCGTATGATGCCTGATTCCACAGGTGCGGCAGCGGCTCGAGCTGCATTGCCGTAGCTGATGACCTGCCTTTAGGCAATTTAGGCAAAGTGCTAGTCTCTTTGCCTCGCGCAGACGATCTACTGGCGCTAAGTCTCTAAATTGCGGGCAATAATATATGGCATGCTCTGCACTATGGCAAAGCATGCAACCAAGAGAATTTTGGGTGGTAGCAACTAGCGTCGAACGATTTCTGCCTACCTAAACGCCCGGCGCATAGGTTGCCATGTCGCAATCCACGGCCTCCAAAGTCTTACATCGCTGCTCCAGGAATGCAGCCATCGATTCCCACGACGGAATAAGGTTGGCAAAGACCGGATCCTCCAAGCGCTCCTCCCACTTAGCTTGCCTCGCCGCATCCAGGTCCGGATGGCTGTCGATTATGCTCGTGAACACGGAGTAAAAATCCGCCCAGTTTGCGTAGCCTCCGCCAACGTTGGCAGCTGCACAGGCGGCAACGGCATCGGCCTCGGCCGCGGCTGCGTTTGATGACCACTACACTGGTGGGGCACAACACCTTCCGCAAGCGTTGAGTGCGGCGCGAAATGCACATTGCGTTTGGCTATTTCCGCGCGCACACTAGCCTTGAATTCAACGATGAATTCATCGAAACTCTCGCTCATTTCACTGCCCATTTCGTCGAAATCCAATTCCTCCAGTTCTGTATGCAGAACATTGAAGGCACTTTGCAGCTCATCAATCTGCTCCAGCCTCACCGTAAGAGTGGGTTCGTCGTATCCGCTTAGCGTCTCATTAGACAGCGACGTTTGTAGCCTCTGCAACCTGCTGAACAGCGCATTGGTCACCCTGTTTTTGTCACTTCCAGCGGACATAGCAACAAATCGCTTTCAATTCGGTTCAGCGGGAAGATGAGCACAAAATAAATGCCGAAAATGCAAGCGGAGTCAATGCACGTAATATGTATATGTATGTATATATACTTACGTAGTTACTATTTTCTTGAGTCAAATAAATGATCCGTCTGTAACGAAGACAAAGATCAACGCTGAAGCCAAGTATAAATTAAAACACGAACGATTTCGGTGAGCGTCTTTATTTTAAAACTGTCAGCTTAAGACTGAATGTACAGAGTTTTGATCGGCTCGAAGTGAGTCGCGAGAAACGGAAATATGTTTGTCAGCATTTTTATTTATTTGTGTTTAAGTGCATGCAAAAAGAATGATGAAGTTATACAACAATCATGCGCTTTACTTTTTTGTGGATTCAAGTTTCGTTACGTTATGCTGTGTATTTATGCACGCGCAAGATTGTATGCGCGTTGTTTTTGTTAGGTTTAAGTTTATGTAAGCATAATATGAGAAGCATATTATGCTACTTCCCTCCCCTTAAAAGGAAGCTTATGCTTCTATTGGGGTTGACGTATATAATCTTGGTAATGCAGTTGGGTTTGTATCCTGTGTTTCCATAATTGTTTTTGTTGTTTTTAGTTTTAAGTAGATACAAACTATACAAAATGTGAGGCTAATGAGTGATACAATAATAGAGACTGTAATATTATTATTTGATATTAGTTTTACAATGTCCTTATGTTCTATTGGTTTTATTTTTATTAGTTCAATGGGTGTGTACAATGGGGTTAGATTTATTTCGGGATTTAGCTGGTTTTCGTTTAATGTTATCTTTCCTATTTTAATTTTACATTGTTTTATTGTTATTATTTTATTGCCGTTAATTGTTACATTTTTATTTATTTCTTGGCAATCTTGTTCTATAATAGTATTCTTTATGTTCCAAGTAAGGATATTGTTTGGTTCAACGTATTTAATTATCTGGTTAACTGTTGTGGGGACAAAATTGCAAATTGGTTTAGTTCTTTTTATAATGTTCTTAATACATTCGTTACTTATTTCTTTACTATTTTGATTATAAATTTTTCCATTTTCTTCAAAATAAGTATCTTTTTCGTTGTGATCGAGTTGGTACCCGTTATTATCTGGGTAAGGTATTATGTTAATTGTGTGGACAGTTTTTTGCTTAATGGGGATATGTGCTATGATAAGTATTTGGTTAGTACTAATCCAGGTTGATGTTTTAATTTGTAAGATGTTACTGTTGTCAACGTTCTCTAGTCTGTCGTAATTGAGTAATTTGGGATTAAATATTCCTAGTCGTGAAAGTTGCATTCCCATTGCAATGTCTTCTATATACTCGGTAAATTGGATAAGTTCGTATATTAACTGTTCTCTGTTACTATGTTCGTCTAAGAATTCTTTTGTTCTTTGTATGTTTCTGTTAATGAGTTGAATTATGTCATTTATTTCATGTAGATTTATTGAACTTGTTGCTACTGATTCTAATTGTTTTTCAATCTTTGTTCGGTCATTGTTATCTAATGTTCCAAATAAATATTTAAACGCTGATCCTACTATGTTGATTAGTCCTCGTTTCTGTCTATTTGTCTGGTGTAAAGTTATTCCGCTAAGTTCTCTTCGCATTTTATTGTACAAAAGGTCAATTTGGGGAATATTAGTGTAGTTAGTTATCTTATTGTTAAAATAGTGGGTTAGGTTATCTATATCGGAAAGGTTTACGCGAAGACAATGATGTTCGTATTCTGAAGGGATTTGAATCGATTTATCGGAAAATAGGAGGTATCCGTGGTTAGTGTCAATGTTGTTGATTTGAAGTTGTTGGGTTTGGCATAATTTTGTAGACGTGAGGTGGAGTATTATGATGAACCAGGGGCCTGCAGAATGGGAAGTTCATTAATTTTTTTCTGTTTTTTAAATTGAGTTTTGTAGTAATGTGTCTCTCTATTCCTATTGGTGATTTTATAATGGTCTTCGTCAGTTTGTTCGACGTTTTTTGTTAATTTAAAAGGGTTTTCTAATTTTCCTTTTTGTAATGGTCCCTTTCTGTATCTAGTGTCAACATTGTATTCGGTTCTGTTTTTGTTTATTTCGTTAATTCTAACTTCCTTATCGTGTTGTGTATCTAGAATTGGTTGTCCGGCATAAATGAATATGTGAGCGGGGGTTTGTCCAGTAGTGTCGTGTTTGGTCTTGTGATTGTAGATGTAAAGGATTGTTTCTATTTTACTTAACTTGGTCTCGTTGTCGTCAGAATTTTTTATGATGCGAATTTTTTCATTTATAGTCTTGTGTAGCCTCTCTATGTCAGCGACACCTGTTTTCGTAGTGTTAAGTTGTAATTCTACGTCTTCGGTTTCGAGCCAACGTTTAAGGGCTAGGCTGGAGAATGCGCCGTCTCTGTCTGCTTTAAGAAGTCTAGGTTTCCCCAACTGATTAAATATACGCATTAAGGCGTTTTTACATTCTATCCAGTCCTTTGTCTTTATCTGTTCGAGAGTGGCGAATTTGGAGTAAACATCGATACAGCTCAAATAGTGATTCCCTTCAGAAGAATAGATATCTATTACAAACTTATCGCGGCAATGTTCGGGTTTAGGGGTAATTTTCATTGGCATTTTTGTATTGCGGTGTTCTGTCTTGGCTAAGTTACAAACTTGACATTCATTGATTATATTTTGAATAAGGAGTTGGCTATTAGGAAAGTAGTAAGTTTCGCTAAAGAGTTTTACAGTTTTTTGAATTCCTGGGTGTAATAACTTTTCGTGTGTTTTTAGGATTAATTCTTTGAATTTTGCATAAGTAGGAATGTTTTTTAATAAGACGAGACTTCGGAAAATCTTTGTACACTTTGGATTCATGGTTTCTGTGTACGCGCTTTGAATCACTTCAAAGTCTGCATCGCTTTCGATGTAAAGGGCGCTATTCTTCGAACAAAAGTGGTTGAGTAAGTATTGTTTGGCTGTTTCGAAGGTCATTTCTGCATAGGAGATACGTACTATTTGTTTCTTGAAATAGGTTTCATATTCTGTATTATTATTGGGGCCTTTCGAAAAAATGATTTGTCTTTTATGGTAGTTTATTGCTTTTTCAGATAGTCCTATTAGTCCGCTACTATCTTCTTCCGTGCTATGTTGCGTGGATTCTCCGAAAAATGTCTGTTCTATTTTGGTTCTAGACAGTGCGTCCGCGACATGGTTTTCTTTCCCTTTGATGTACCTTATGTCGAAGTCGTACTCCGATAGTCTAATCTTCCATCTAGTCAACTTGGAGTTAGGCTCTTTTAGTTTGTGTAGCCAGCACAATGGTTGATGGTCAGAAGCTACTTCGAAGTGTCGCCCTAATAGATAATGTCTGAAAGTTTTGGTTGCCCAAACTATTGCTAATAATTCCTTTTCTATAGCGCTGTAATTGATTTCATGTTCATTTAGTGTTCTGCTGATGTAACTAATAGGGTGTCCGTCTTGTGATAAAACAGCTCCTAAAGCTACATTGCTGGCATCTGTTGTCAATGTAAATTTCCTCTCGAAATTCGGTAATTTTAGGATCGGATCTTCAGAGATTAATAATTTTAACTTTTGGAATGCTTCTAAGTATTCTAAACTGTTTATATCTATTGTTGCTCCTTTCTTTAGGCACTTGGTCAGGGGTTTGGCAATGTCTGAAAAGTTAGGTATAAATTTCCTATAATATCCTGTAAGTCCTAAAAAGGCTTTAATTTCTTTAGTTTTTCTTGGTAACGGATATTTAACTATAGCTTTGATTTTATCCGGGTTTGGTTTAATCCCGTCTTTAGTAATAACATGTCCTAAGAAAGTTGTCTCTTGTTTTAAGAACTCGCATTTATCTAGTTGTAATTTTAAGTTTGCCTGTGATAATTTTTCGAAAACAGCTTGTAAGGCTTGAAGATGTTCTTCTAAAGATGTGGAGAAAACTATGATGTCGTCTAGGTATACTAGACAGCATTTATTTAAAAGTGGACGGAGTAAATTGTTCATGCATCTTTGAAATGTAGCGGGGGCATTTTTAAGCCCAAATGGCATTCGTGTGTACTCGTAGTGTCCATATTTTGTAGAGAAGGCAGTTTTGGCTATTGACTCTGAGTCCATTTCTATTTGATGAAAGCCCTTTGCAAGATCTATTGTTGTGAAATAATTTGACCTCCCCAGTTTCCCTAATATTTCATCTATGTTTGGTATGGGGTATCTGTCGTTTATTGTTATTTCGTTCAATTTCCTATAATCTATTACGATGCGAAGCTTCTGCTGTCCAGAAGCATCTAGTTTTTTAGGTACGACCCAAATGGGGCTACAGTATGGTGAATTACTTTCTCGGATAATGTCCTGTTCTAACATATCCTGGATCTGTTTTTCTACTTCCTTTTCATATGTCTGTTGGAAACTATAAACTTTAGAGTAAACGGGGATATTGTGTGTGGTGTCAATAATATGTTTTTCTTGGTTTGTGAACGTGAGCTTGTCACCTTCGCGAAATTGGATGTCTTGGTATTTTGTCAGTAGATTGGTTAGTTTTAGTTTTTCTTCTACGTTAAGGTGTTCTAATCGGAACAAGTTCTCCTGAAGTGTGGAGGTTTCTAAGTAAGTGGGGTCTTGTGGAAATGAAGTGTCCATTTGAAGATGGTTCTGTTCTGTAATGTTGTTACCGTCTTTTATCTTGTATATTTTGTTAAATAGAGTGGCAGTTTTCTTTTTATAGTCGATTATTGCTTTGGCTTCGGACAACAATTTGCGTCCAATCAGCATGTCATAATGATCTGAGAACTGGTGGATCAAGAACTCTTGGGCAATAGGGAAGTAGTTGTTAGGTGGTATATTCGTAAGTTCATTAATTATTAACGGGCCATTACTGGTGTGGATTAGGTAATTGGTTTCTTGTGTTGGTGTTTGAAAAATATTTCGCGTGAGCATATTTATCGTAGATCCTGTATCAATTAGACATTTCAATTCGGTATTATTATGTTTGATCGTTATATATTGGCTTGATCCGGGGCTACTAGCCGAAAATTTTCTGCTTGTTCGGGGTCGTCTGGTTCGTTGTCATTTGTTGTCGGTGCCTCCTTTTCTGTTGTTTCTGAATTGTCATAGTTCTGTTCAGGGGGACATTGAATTAATTCTGGGGTATAGTTCGATTGATAGGGATAAGGCTGAGGTTGAAAATATTCTGGATAGTAGGGATAATAGTAATTATAGTTATAAGGATATTCGGGTTGATTAGACGATACTTCCTGGTATCTTATCTCTTCTGTGCTCATTTTAGACTGTCCGCTGTCTGATGGTCTCTGTCTTTTTATTGGGTTATTAGTCCGTACGTTTCCGGTTTGTGGATATGTTGTAGGCATGTGAGTGTGGCTAGGTCCAAAGCGATTTTGGTCAAAAATATTTTGTCGGTTAAAAGCTGTGTTTGGTCTGGGTGCTTGTGTCAGAGGTATGTTAGGTTGTGGGTAGATAGGTCTATTTTGATATTGAGGTATCGGATTTGTGTTAAACCTGGGTACATGAGAATATGCTTGGTGATAGGGTTGATAGACGTTGTTATAGAATGGTTGGAAGGGTGCAAGGGGTCTTGTTTGATAGCTCATTTGCCTGTTTTGGGGAGTGTTTGTTACTTTGTTTGGAATTGAAGTTGGCTTTATATTATCTTTACTTGAGGTTGGTGCCTCGTAAAGACCTTTTTCTTGTAATATGTTTATTAATGATCTCAGGTTTGGAATATTACAGTTAATTATTCTGAGATAAATGTGGCTTGGAAGTTTTTGAATTAGATTTTCGATGCTGGTTTGTATTAATCTAGTATATAGAGTGGTTTCAGTAATATTGTTTTCTAGTTCTAATTTACTTATAAGTATCTGCCGTTTTCTTTCGGCTTCTTCAAGGAAATGACGAATGTTACCTCGATATTGTGTGTTCCTGAATTCCTCTAGAAGTTGGTGGTTCGGTGCTTGGGGCTTGTAGTTAAGTATAAGTTGAGTCCTGAGTTCACTCCAGTTGCTGAGGTTGGTCACTCCGAGGGCGCGGATAACATCGCCACTGATGTTCCGTTCGATGTGTCCAAAGATTATTAACTTCTGCCTTTCATCTGTAGTCTGATAAAGAGCCAAGATGAAGTCGATGCGACTGATGAAAGTGTACAAGGTGTTAGGATCTCCGTTGAAAACCTCGATTGCGTGTATTTGTCTTTCGACTTGAATCATATTCGAGTCAGACAGTTCTATTTGTGTTGGCGCTGCTACTGCCATTGTGGTTTGTTGGCTTTGAATTTTGATTAATGTTTGTGTATTTGCTGTTGGTTTATTTGTCGGTTCGTAACTTGGGTAGGGTTTCTTGTAGTTCGCTCACTTATTATTATAATATTTCACTTAGTTGCACTGTTCATTCGTTATAATTCGTTTTAGTTGTAATTGAGTTTATTTAGTCTTCATTTAATTTAGCTGTTATTATTATGGTTCACTTAGTTGTAAATAAGTTTATTTAGTTTTCACTAAGTTACACTGTTATTATTATTTTTCGTTTATTTCTGGTTAAGTTTATTTTTCGCTTAGGTTAACTGTTGTTATTGTAGTTCACTTAGTTGTATTTACGTTTATTTGGTTTTCACTTAGTTTAGCTGTTATTATTTGTTGCACACTTTGCTATTTCGCTTTGTTTTGAGTAACCTTTTGTGGATTTACTACTCAGCGAATTCAAAGGCGTCTTCTTAAAATTTTTATAATTTTAAGTTGTTTCACGTTCACAATCACTTTGTGGGATTAGGTACACCGTTGGTTGGCACTTTTTGTTGTGAACCGATTGTACCGATATTACCGACGCGATTTGCGAAAGTTCTTTAGCGGATGATGATTGAAGAATTGAATAGGGTTTCTATCGCATCAACAATGTTTCATCCTACCGACTGCGCCACTTACGTAGTTACTATTTTCTTGAGTCAAATAAATGATCCGTCTGTAACGAAGACAAAGATCAACGCTGAAGCCAAGTATAAATTAAAACACGAACGATTTCGGTGAGCGTCTTTATTTTAAAACTGTCAGCTTAAGACTGAATGTACAGAGTTTTGATCGGCTCGAAGTGAGTCGCGAGAAACGGAAATATGTTTGTCAGCATTTTTATTTATTTGTGTTTAAGTGCATGCAAAAAGAATGATGAAGTTATACAACAATCATGCGCTTTACTTTTTTGTGGATTCAAGTTTCGTTACGTTATGCTGTGTATTTATGCACGCGCAAGATTGTATGCGCGTTGTTTTTGTTAGGTTTAAGTTTATGTAAGCATAATATGAGAAGCATATTATGCTACTATATATGTGTATATACGTTGGTTGCAGGCTTGTGTGCATATTGTGTATTTTAGATATATATATGTATGCATGGGTGGTATGCCACAGCGGCACGAAACACGCTTGTTCCGTGAGCCGTATGCCATAGGACCCATATCATAGAGTATTTGATTTGCAGGCTTGTGTGCGCATTGTAGTGTGTGTGGATTTATAAAAATAAAAAATGTGTATTGTGACATAATTGCAATATATTTTATTAAGTAATAGTCAGTAATGTTTGATATTTAATTAAAAAAATTTTTTTTTTTTTTATTTGCGATTAAAGAGAATACCCTAGGTTGTAAAAATTAAGGTGGGGGAATATTAAGTTTGTTGTACCGTGAGCTATTATTTTATTCGGTTTGGGTGTGAACCCAGCGGAAAAAATTTTTTGTGTTGAAAAAACATGTTTTGCGATTTTAATTTTTTCCCTTTTTTTTATTTATTTTGTTGACACAATGCGTTGTGTGCTGCAAACAATTTCGCGCACATTACTCGGTTTGTTTGTTGGCTATGTTTTAATAATTTTCTTTTTAATTTTACTCAAGCACTTATGCGTCACCGTGTGCAGCTCACAATTCACTTTTTACATTTTGTCGTCAATTTTCTTATTCGGCTATCACTTATGCTCTGTTCCTACACATTTTCTTACTTACAGGTAAGTTAATATACAGATGTAGGATAGCATCCTACCGGCTGCGCCAGTAGGCCGAATGAAGGGAGGTGAGTTAACAGGATTTAGTCTGCAGGACTAAAGATGTTGGGTGTTCGCTGGTGTAATACTTTTGTAAGTTGTTGGCACTTGTATAAAATTGGAGCTTTTTAATAAAGACGAGTTGGTTGATGTTGTGTCAGCGTTCTTGTCGTCTGGTCTTGCTGCTGTTGGTGTCAGCATTTGTCCGGATGTTGGTACAATGCTGATCGATACAATGTAATACAATGTTGACACACTTGTTTATTTGTTTCCCTGTTCGTTGTACCCGAGGGCCCATGGGTGTCGATGTTCCCAGTGGTGTAGGCGTGGGGGTTTAGGGGGTGTGGTAACTCCGGCGGTGGGCTATTAAAGCAGTTCAGTTTAGGAATACCTTGTGTACTTCCGCATCAAGTTCCGATGCCTCCGTAAGGACTAGCAACGGACAATCGGTAAACGACATTCTTTGGACTGGGCCATCCATTCAGTAGTAGTCATACTCAATTGGCGAAAATATCTTTTATTTATTTTAATGGCTGGCGGATGAATCAATCAACATTTATGTATTGTCAACGCCAACATTCGGTACAACACCCTTCACGGCCATTATGGTCATTCAACATATATATATATATATATAAATGATTGGAACTGCAGGGCAAATAAAACATTTAAGTACAACACATTTTAGCACTCTGTCAGTACAGACGGTAGAGTCGGAGTTTCCGCGTAATACGGACGTGTTGTTGTATCGCTGCGCAAAAAATTCAAGACCTACCGAGCCTTGCCAGCCAGAACTAGTGGCAATCAATAGTATAGTATTTAAACTTAAATTTAATTTTGATACTGATTTCTGTCAAGCGGACCAACCTTTAAGAAAGGGGAACTAAAAGGGGGATTAAAAATCATCCTTTTCCCGTTTTGGGGTCTATGCAGAGGCTCTGATGTACGATTAGAGGAAGAAAAAATTCCTGACCTGTAAAAAGCCAGGGAAAAATTTTGTGGCCCACGTGGAACCCTTTCTAAAGTTTTACTAAAGAGCTCCATATTTTTGAGGTCCCCCACTAAACTAGTCCGACATCCGATGCATATACCTGGAAACACGGTTATGGCGGAGATGAGAGGTGAGAAAGCTGCCTCCGATGACTAGCGACTGCAGTGTTGTGGTAGAGGTGGAGATCTTGGCCCCTTCAGCTTCTACTACTTCGACAAGTCAGAAGACGATAGACCTTGCCATTACAAAAGGCGGGAGCGAAGTCGCCATCATGATCGCCGAAGATCAATTTTCTCTTATCCGCCTACTAGACCCACCGGCAGCAGCGAGGTGAAAAAAAAAAAACACAAAAGGCAGTTTTGCATGCCCGACCGGCAAAACTTGCCTCAAAGAAGCTAGAAGTTATCATAATGCAGGCCCAAATTAACATTATCTAGCTGAATATTAACCGTTGCCCTGCTGCTCAGGGCTTACTGGCTTAGACGGCGGTGGAGCGCAATGTAGACATCTTGCTCTTAAGCGAACCATACTCCAGTGATTGGGGACACTTATTCAGGATCCAGACAGATAAGTGTTTCAGCCTCCTTCATGTAAGGGAATTGGCAGCCTCGTAGATGCGGGGACTTGCATATGCGAAGGTAAAAGTGTGAATATTTACAGCTGCCATGTTGCGTCTAGCGCCAGCACCGACCAGTTCGAGTAGATGCTAGAGGATCTTGCAAGTCATGCGAGAGGGAGCAATTTGAAGATAATTTCTGGAGACTTAAATGCCTATGCAGTAGTATGGGGCAGCAGTGTATCCAAACCCAGAGGCCGAGCAAGAACATACGCTGTGGAAATGCTAGACCTGATACTGCTGAACGACGTTTAACAATGATTATAGGGATAAGGAAAATGGGAATAAGCTGTTCGTCCCGTAAAGCTTTATATCCGGCTAGCTATCGGAAACTACTTCCTTACTTTAACCCTTACTTTAACAGATGGCGATCTTGGCCAAGTTGCAATCAACAGTCTGGATAACTGGCAAAACGTTCAGGGGAACGTTGTCGAACCGTGTCGCACCTGGACACGGTGATTTTTAGGAGCATGGACTTTAGAAAACGTATTGTAAGTGCAGGCGACTAGTCCATCCATAATCCATGCATGCGCAGTTAAGCTGCGCACATTATCTGGAGAACTTGTCCGCCCGATTTCAATAGCCATACCAAAGCGCAAGCTTGCTATCAATGCTGGCACTCTAGTCGAGTTCCCCGACTATCTGGTACCCGTTACTCAGCTAGTGGAAGTGCGTAGGAGACTCCTCAACACTGACAGTTTTTGGCGGTTTGTGGGCGTGGCAAAACGTTTTTGGCAAATCGATAGAAATTTACAAGATTAATTTAAAAATGAAAAAATATCAAAACATTTTTCAAAAGTGTGGGCGTGGCAGTTTTAGGCGTTAGAGTGGGCGTGGCAACATGATTCAAAGTCTAAAGTCTGTATGCTTAATCTGAACTTTCTGGCTTTTGTAGATCCTGAGATCTCGACGTTCATACGGACGGACAGACGGACATGGACAGAACGACTCGGCTATTGATCAAGAATATATATACTTTATATGGTCGGAAACTCTTCCTTCTGCCTGTTACATAGTTTTAAACGAGTAACGGAATTTTCCTGGATCCGAGATGAGCCCGCCAGGTTCAACATATTTGTGGCAAATAGGGTTGCTACCAGTCAGGGGCTGACAGGTGCCACGGCTTGGCGTTATGTCCCAACAGCGTTAAATCCAGCTGACATCTTATCCGAAGGATCCCTCCTGTCTGAGCTTAGCGAGTCGTCATGGGCGCATGGTCTCGCCTATCTTATGAAGCCTGAAAATTGGCCACCATCTGTTTGTCCTGAGAAACCGCCGTCCGTCGATGTAGTTGCTAGCTCCAAATTTTCAAGTTCTTACCCCTCACTGCAACGAGTGTTTGCATACATTTACAAATTTTTTAATGTAATTCGTCATCCTGGGCTTACCATCGCACACAATTAAGAGGGTACTCAGATGACGTTTGGTGCAGCGCGCGCAGGTATGGTATATGCAGTCCCTTAAAACAGCGAACATCTCCTTTCGGAGACGATTGACTGGCGGTTCATCCCTCCACGGTCGCCCCATTTCGGTGGACTTTGGGATCGGCGGTGAATACGGCCAAGCATCATTTCTACTGCTCTGTGGGTACGACGGTTCTGACCTTTGACGAGCTAAAGACGCTGGTGTGCCACATCTCGGCAGTTATTAACTCCAGACCTTTAGTTCCCATTTCAGAGAACCCTGCCAATCTGGACGTCCTCACGCCGGCGCATTTTCTCAATGGTGATCAGTCTTCGCCAGATGTAACGGGCCTTAACTATAATCGGCTTGACTCTTGACAGCGTATCTTCTTTCGTCAGCAAATCTTTTGGTCGCTAAGGAAGGAAGAATACTTGACGTAGCCGTAGACAACGTCGTTCTTGTTAAGGACGAGAGTCTACCCCCAATGAGATACCCCTTGGCCAGAGTCATGCATTTGATTCCTGGCAAAGACGGCGTCGCTCGAGTTGCAGAATTGAGAGCACCGTCTGGAGTAATACGACGGGCAGTGAACAAGCTGTGTCTGCTTCCCCTTGAGGACTCTGTTTAAAACCAAGCTTTTAACGGAGGGAGGACGTTGGGCCGAAGTAGTCAGTAGTAGCAGTTGCGATGCCTATAGTGCAAAGCGCTATTCTCGCATGAATTTATCTGTACGGCGTTCATTCCTTCGTCTCTTATTATCTACCTACATTAAGCTTGGGGCAGCATTTGGCTGTCTGTCCCGCCAATGTCACTTCTTCGTTTTCCGGCAAAGACTTTACTTGTGCATTCGTTATAGTTCTTGGTCGGCCCTAACTGCCAGTATAATTAACAAAATAAACTGTATCGGACAAAAGACAGAACTTTCTTCGGCTACTTATTTCTCGCAACAGCTATTGAAAAAGCTCATTAGCTCAACAGATAATTTATTACAATTGAGCGTAGTGGAAGTGTAATGGGAGATTAGAAAATAAAAGGAACAAATTGGAAAAAAGGGAGAAATTTTTGTATCTTTTCGTCGGATTTTTGATTTTCTGCTGGTAGGTTCTTTACTTTTTTTGCAGAACAATATGGTTTTTTTTGCACAGCGCGTTTTACTCACCCTTGGCCAGAGGGTGTTTCACCCAGAAACATCATTGGTGTAATTTTTTTTTTATTTATTTGTTTAAGGTCTGGGTCCTCCTTACAATAGAGACATTCTTTTCTGGATGTTTTTGCACCTCTAAGGGTATCAAGTGTGCTGACACACACCACTTTATAGCTCCTTCAAGCATTAATTTATTAAAACACACTCGCAAAAAATAAAATGCCGCAGCGTTTATCGTTTACAAAATTTCATCATTAACGTGAATCGTTGCCGCAGTGATTAGCTCCGTGGTTTTATTTTATTGATTTAGATTGAACGAACTTATTTTGTTTGTCTGCTCGCTACGGAATACGTGCGGCTAGCTCAGTAGAGTTTGTGCGTTCGTCCCACCAAATTTATAGAATAACGTGATCACCCGGTTACCAGTAATAACACTCGCAGTTTCGTCCTCGGGTCTTTATTTGAGCTCAGTTTACAATGTACTTCAATTGTCCGGACGCCTCTGCTCTCTCGTCGTAGCGTCGGACCTTCGCCTGATATTGCCGCTGACGCGCAAGAAGGAAGGTCGAGGGCTTAGGGAAGCGTCACCGTTTCCAGACTAGGGTGAACAATTGGTGGGCTCTCAAAGGCATACGCCTCGCTAGCCACAACCTCTTGTCCCTTGCTCTGTCCCGGCCGGTCCCGCCAGACGCTTGTTCAGTTCCTTCCGACGCACCGCGCTATCGCCCGGATACGCCGCAGTCCCTGTAGCAAGACGCCCAGTGAAAGACGAACGTTCCACCCTACCTTTTCTCTCCTGCCGGTGCGGTCGGACCTGGATGTCCTGCTCCTGGTTCCACTGTCTTACCGCTTTCGTCATCCTGGGTGCCGCGGACCTTCGTTGTTGGGCGCTCGTCGCGTGGGCTGAGAATTGTTGTCGTACGCAGACTCACGGAAGCTCACGGCTGTGATCCCCAAGGCAAACGCCTGTGGAACAGCAACACGTCAACCCCACGTCTGGATCGGACTGTTGGCGCCGGTACCCCGCCTGCTTGGATTGCACGGACACACCAGGCTATCGCCTGGTTCAATCACGCGATCTCCTACACAGTCCACCGGGTCTACACCACAATCCCTGACGCTTCCTCGGGAGCCCGCTTAGGTCTGGCCCCTCCTGTTGTTTGCCTCCTGGCTACTCGTGCTTCGTCGTTTGGACCTCAGCTACCTGCGTCTCAGTTTGGAGACCTTCTCGTCCCAAACGTCTTGACGTAGCGATCTTGCTCCTTGGTGACTATCACGGTCGTAGCTCCTCTGCTGACTTCGTTCTAACGTTGTTAACTCGTACACTTGTTCTCCTCGACTGTCTGACTCGCTTCCAGCGTTCGGCCTGTTTATATAGGCCTCCTCTAACGGTTTACCCCTTTGGTCTCCAGTCTCCGGATGCAAAGTCCAGGATTTTACCGTTGGCCCGGTCCAAAGTTCGATTTGTCCCGTTATTTGCCTTTGAGCCTGCTGACTCTCCAAACTCTCTTTTCAGCAAGTCCGGAGTCTCCATCCTCTCTCTCTCCACTTCCCGGGTCTCCAAACTCTTTCCTCTAGAGTCTCCAAACTCTCTTTCTCCAGCCCAGAGTCTCCAAACTCTCTTTCTCCGGGCTTCGCACCGGATCACTATTCGCATTTGTGCGGAGTTTTAACTCCTCACAAGATTTTGATTTTTATTAATATGTTTTTGTTGCACAAACTCATACACTCGCATATATTTTGTTTTTATATATTATGCCTAACGGTAGGAAAATTAAAATTTTTGAAAGATACCACCTACCGTACGTAGTTGGCATGCCGATTCATAATCTCAAGTGAGATTATGCCTACGTACTTAAACAAAAACCTCCGTGTGCTCTTCAGTCCTTTCTCGCTCACCGGAACTGCCAGCTAAGGTATGACTTTAATGAGCAGGATGTGAGGCCAGATCGCACTATCTTCCTTAGTAGTAGGCCATGGGGGGCTCCTCCTTCCACCCTTTAGTCGCCTTTTACGACAAGCCAGGTACACTGAGGTAGTATTTTTCTCCCGCCACCACACAGGACACGTATTTTATTTTTAGCCACCAGCTCTGTTGGCCATCTCGTCGGATCGGACTCGTTTCATCATATTACTGATTACTATGTGTCACTGCTCCCACGCCTCGATCTTTGCCTGCATTGCCGCGAACAAGCCACTACGGATGAACGGACTGCTTGTCAAGGCCTTCAGCTGCTCTATCTCCGCCGCAAACCTGGATCAGTGCATTAAAACGTGCTCTGCTGTTTCTTCACCATAGGTGGAGTACAGGCATTGGGCTGACTCTACGTGCCGGAACCGTAGTAGATAGGCCCGAAAACAAAAGTGCTTTATGGGTAATGTAATTTTTTATTGATATTTTAATAATGCTTTAATTTTTTAATTCCTTAATAACAAGATATCATAAAAATAATTAAAACATTTTTACGAGCTATTGTTTATTTTTGGCGCGCTTTTAAAGTCAGCTGATTCAGAGGGGCTTTCAATTGTGAAAATTGGCGGAAAAAATGAAAAACTTGCAGCGCAAACATTGTCTTAATGGTAAACTTGCTCCTGGATGTTTGGAGCAACAACAAACGCGATGCAGACGCTGTTAACAGTTATATTTTGGAACATATAGAAGGGAACTATATGACTGAAGAGCTAAGGATTACAATTTCAAAGAAAGTGAACCAATTTATTGCTTATGTGAACAAGCAGTTAAGGAAATGCAATCGAATGTTGGAGCGATTCAAACGAAATCATTCATTGTGGCTTGCATCTAAAATTGTTGTCGTTATTGATAGGCCAGAAATGACACAATGCAAACCTGGTCGAAAGCAGTTAACATATGAAGATGCAGGGCCTCAACTTAAAAGAAAGCAAGAGAGAACGCTATAGTCGAGTTCCCCGACTATCTGATACCCGTTACTCAGCTAGTGGAAGTGCGAAGGAGAGTCTTAAACGCTGACAGTTTTTGGCGGTTTGTGAGCGTTAGAGTGGGCGTGGCAAAAGTTTTTTTTTGGTAAATCGATAGAAATTTACAAGACCAATACAAAAATGAAAAAAAAAAAAATTTTTTTTCAAAAGTGTGGGCGTGGCAGTTTTGGGCGGTTTGTGGGCGTTATGGCAACATGAATCGACAAACTTGAGCTGCCTCTATGTCTCTGGAGTGTGTATGCTTAATCTTAACTTTCCATCTCGACGTTCATACGGACAGACGGACATGGCCAGATCGACTATTGATCCTGATTAAGAACATATATACTTAACATGGTCGGAAACGCATCCTTCTGCCTGTTACATACTTTTCAACGAACCCTTTTACTCTAGAAGTAACGGGTATAATTAGCTTATTAGCTGGCTGCCGAACAAGGGCATTCAACACCACTTCTCGTTCATGCTGCTTCAATTTTGCAAAATTTTGCCTTTTTGTTAAACAAAAGCATAAGCAGTGAAAACATATCTGATATAAAAAAGAAAATTGAGAAAAATCATCCCATTAAAATAAGTACCAATAATGCTTTAGCTTTCTTGATTGAAAATGGAATTACAAAGCAGCAATAGAACAATAAAAAAAGCGCTCAGTAAGCAGCCAGCTTAGGGATAAGCTGGTAGAACCACCTCCCTCGTTGAGACGTTTGCCACCTGCTGTGCCACTCTCCCATCAGCCGATCGTGGGCCTCTAGCCGGGTTGCGTCATCCCTGATTAAACAAAGAGCATTGAGCTCCAGGTCGATTAGCGGCATGCCTGCAAGAGCTGCGTCTTCGGATATTGTCCTGAAACCTCTAATGAGCCTAAGGACATGGACCATAGCACCGAGCGCGCTCCTTTCAGTTATGATCCTCTCCTAGCGGGACTGTTCCAGATTGGTGCAGCATATAGCAGCGTTGCCTTTGCTACCGTCACCAAAATTTCCTGGCTGGGTTTCTTGGTCCTCTAACGTTGGGCATGAGTCTAGCAAGAGTGGTAGCTGTGAATACAGTCCATGGTCTTGCATAACACCCAGGTACTTTAGTGACTCTTGTGAGGTTACCTGGGTTCCCTTTTAGTAGAACTTCCTGGGTCTTGTGCGCTGCGATTGCCAGCCCGGCTTTCTCCAGACAGTTTCTGTTATTCCCACGTCGTCCGCAAAACAGTGCAGCTCTACTCCCTGGGGCCTGTTGATGCCCAGGATCCCATCGTACATGATATTCCACAAGATAGGTCCAAGTACAGATCCTTGGGGAACACCTGCCGAGACTCGGAATCTCTTTGCGCCAGCTTTCGTATCGTACCACAGGACCAGGTCCCTGCCCGGTAGCTGCCAACTACTATCCTGAGGTACTCCGGGATTCGCATTCTGTACATGGCTCTGAGTATTGCGTGCCATCTAGCCGCGTTGAAGGCGTTTTTTACGTCCAGAGGCACGATTGCTTAATATTCCTTCCTGCCTTCTAGCCATTCTTGGCTATGTTACTCACTGCCGTGAGTGCGTCTAGGGTGCTTTTCCTCTTCCGAAAGCCGTATTGTTGACTTCCTAGGCCGTTTGTGCTCTCGGTGATTGTTCGAACGTATTCTGTACAGTCGAATAGAATCAGTTTCCCGACGATATCCAGCAGGCATAATAGGCGGTATCTGTTTGCAGCTTGTGCTGGATCCTTGCCTTTCGGCAACAGGACTAGTTTTTGACTCTTCCACCTCGTTGGAAAGACCGCGTCCAACAGACATTGCTTAAAGGTGATCATAAAGATTTCAGGTCTACCCAAAGCCACTGATTTGACGACTGCTCAAGGAATTCCATCTAAGCCAGGGGCTTTATTGGGTTTGATACGCTTGGCTGCCTCGACGACTTTTAGTTCTGTGACGCACGGGAACTAGGGCTACTGCTGTTGGCGGCCATAATGTGGCCTGCGCGGGGAATTGTTCCCCAACAATGTTAGACAGGATCCCAGGGTTCGATAGTGGTCCAAACTTGTTGGTAACCAGCTTGTTGGCAAGGCCCAGGTATTTCCTTCTACGCTATTTAGCAGATCCTTATGAGCACGCGCTTTGGCAGCCGCTATGCCGTGCTTGAACTCTATGCGTTTCCTTCTGTAGTCCTTCATGAGTTCAACGTAGTGGGTTCTGCCCCTGGCTTGTTGCGCTGTTCTTCTAGCTCTCAGGCATTCAGACCGTTGCTGACTTAGGATGGCACTCCACCACTATGCTGGTGGTTTGCGCTGTGTATTTTTCTTCCTTGACATGGTTGCGTCGCAAATTCTGAAGTCAGCCGCCATACGCTCTGCATCGCCAGTTGGGAATCGAATTGGTATGCCAGCATGTCCTCATCGATCTTCATGGTGTCCCATGCTTGCCCGGCCGTTCTTCTCTTCTTCTTCTCTCCAAGACGTACCCTCCGGTGAGAGACTGAAAAAAATCAGAGCGTGATCGCTCAGCATTTTCACGCTGTGGCATCCAGCTAGAACTAGCGACTATACCTCTGCTGGTAAAGGTTCCGTCGATAAATGAGGTCCGTCCATCATTATTAAACGTTGGCTTCCGTCCGTCTTTCAGCAGTAGCAGGTCCAGCATATCCATAGCGTCTATCACAGCTCGACCTCTGGGGTTGGATACACTGCTTCCCCATTTCACTGCCCAGGCATTAAAGTCACCGGCAATAGTCTTCGGTAATAATAAGCACCTTCTCGGATTGCTGCGCAATGATTAACGTTTATCAAGATGACGATAATTTGGGAAAGCATTGTGTTGACTTTCAACTCCCTTTAAGCTCGCCGTAGGTCGGGCACGCAAAGCTGCCCGTCGGGTGATTTTTGTCCCCCTCGCCGCTGCAGATTAGGCATTTTGGTGGTGCAACAAACCCCACTGCGTTGGGGCTCGCTCATAAACTTGGGAACGCTTTCCGAGGCTTTCCAGCAGCAGCAGCTTTCAGCAGCAGCTCACCTTGCTGGGTTCTTCGTATTTTGCGTACGTGTTTGTTGAGTTCGCTAAGGCTCGGGTCCGATTTCAGTTTCCGGAGCATGTCTGTGTAAGAAGTCTCACCCGTCTTCTTCACGATAAGTGCCTCTGGCTTTTTACGCAGGCGCTTAGGATTTATCTTGGTCCATTTAGCGCTCTTGGCGACCGATGCATAGCTGCCCAGCTTGGGCTCCTTTGCACCGGTTGTCACCCTTTTTTCTTCGAGCGTAGCCTTTTTCTTGTCCTTGTCCTAAACTGTCGTGATTAGGTCCGAAGACCGGTAGGGCGATTCGTCCCCTGGCCGGTTGTCACCCTTTTTTCTTCGAGCGTAGCCTTTTTCTTGTCCTTGTCCTAAACTGTCGTGATTAGGTCCGAAGACCGGTAGGGCGATTCGTCCCCTGGCGTATTTCTGATAGAGGTTTGTTCCGCCTCGACTCGGACACCAGAGCCTCTGCTAAGGCACCAGCACGGTGAGAGGATGATTTTGAGTCTGTCCTCGGCACTGGCCTCACTGTTGATGGCAACGCCACTCGCTCAAGTTCGCCTCCGAGATAAGTTGGCAGCGCTGTCAGATTTTGCCAACCACCTGCAACACGTGGTCATGCAGCGCGCCTAGGTTACGCGCGGAACTATGGCACAAGTCCACAGTGTGTTTTTGCAGATTTTCCAATATTACTGTTTGGCACAACCACGTTAAAAACGAAACAGCGCTATCGAATGACGTCCGTTTCCACTAAATTGTAGACTCGCTCCGCCTCAACTATGATTATGTACAGACGAGTGTGTGTGTGTATACGTAAAATAGATACAATAGAATCCGGGTAAAACGATTCCGTTTATAGCGTCAGGCCGGTTATTGCGGCGGAAACTCGATGGCTTGGTTGTTCCCCATACAAAGTTATATGAGAGGAGCTCCGCTTAGTACGTCTCCGCTTTTAGCGACAAATTGCTTATTCCGACGAGATTTTTTGATAATTCAACCGGATATTGCGACGTGCCTAATACAAAGTATAGCAAAATAATGGCAAAAAATTTAAGCTTCAAACGACTCTAATAGAAATGTATTTAACTATAAGTGACCGATGTCACAAAAATGTTTACAGCGTGCGTGTGCAGACAAGCCACTAGGGCTGAACGGACTGCTTGTCAAGGCCTTCAGCTGCTCTCTCTTCGCCGCAAACCTGGAGCAGTGCATTATAACATGCTCTGTTGTTTCCTCACCATCGGTGCAGTATAGGCATTGGGTTAGGTGGTAGTCCGTGCATATGTGTTGCTCAGGGATAAGCTGGTAAAACCACCTCCCCCGTTGAGACGTTTGCCACCTGCCACCTCTAGGACTGCTTGTCAAGGCCTTCAGCTGCTCTCTCTTCGCCGCAAACCTGGAGCAGTGCATTATAACATGCTCTGTTGTTTCCTCACCATCGGTGCAGTATAGGCATTGGGTTAGGTGGTAGTCCGTGCATATGTGTTGCTCAGGGATAAGCTGGTAAAACCACCTCCCCCGTTGAGACGTTTGCCACCTGCCACCTCTAGCCAGGAAGCCGCCATCCCGGATTAAACAAAGAGCCTTGATCTCCAGATCGATTGTCGCAGCTAGAGCTTCGATTTCGGATATTGTCCTGCAGCGGTATTGCTCCAGATTGGTGCAGCATATAGCAGCGTTGCCTTTACTACCGTCACCAGAAGTTTGCTGGCCTGGTTTCTGGTTCCTCCAACGTTGGGCATGAGTCTAGCCAAAGAGGTACCTGTGATTGCAGCCTGTGGTCTAGCATAACACCCAGGTACTTAAGTGACTCTTGTGAGGTCACCTGGATCCCGTTGACGGGGACCAGCATAGTTTCCACCTTTTTCCTGCTTCTTAGTAGAACTGCCTCGGGGTTTTGCGCCGCGATTGCCAGCCCGGCTTTCTCCAGCCAGTGGCTGTTATTTTCACGTCGTCCGCAAAACAGTGCAGCTCTACTCCCTGTTCGGCCCAGGATCCCATCGTACATTATGTTTCACAAGATCGGTCCAAGTACAGATCCTTGGGGAACACCTGTTGAAAGTCAGTATCTCTCTGCGCCAGCTTCCGTATCGTACCACAGGACCCGGTCCCTAAAATAGCTGCCAACGACTATCCTCAGGTACTCCGAGATCCCAAATCGTTCATGGCATCCGAGTATTACGGTGTTGAAGGCGTCCAGAGTCACGATTGCACAATATTCCTTCCTGCCCCCTAGCCATCTATCGTCAGCAAGGACGTCCTTGGCTATGTTCCTCACGGATGTGAGTGCGTCTTAAGTGCTCTTCCCCTTCCGAAAGACGTATTGTTGACTTCCTAGGCCGTTGGTGCTCTCGGTGATTGAATCTATTCGACTCTATAGGATACGTTCGAACATCCAGCAAGCATGATGGGCGGTAGCTGTTTGCAGCTTGGGCTGAACCCTTGCCTTTCGGCAACAGGACTAGTTTTTGACTCTTCCACCTTCCAACAGACATTGCTTAAAGGTGATCATAAAGATTTCAGGTCTACCCAAAGCCATTGATTTAACGATTGCTCCAGGAATTCCGTCTAGGCCAGGAGCTTTATTGGGTTTGATACGCTTAGCTGCCTCGACGACTTCCAGTTCTGTGACGCACGGGAAATCGGGAACTGGGGCTACTGCTGTTGGCCGCCATAATGTGGACTGCGCTGAGAATAGTTCCCCAACAATGTTAGCCATGATCCCAGGGTTCGATGGTGGTCCGAGCTTGTTGGTTATGAGCAAGCGCTTTGGCAGTCGCTATTCCGTGCTTAACCTCCAAGCGTTTCCTTGTTTAGTCCTCCATGAGCATATTCATAAGGTCAGCCACCATACTCTTTGCATCGCCAGTTGGGATTCGATTTGGTATGCCAGCATGTCCTCATCGATCTTCCTGCCGTCTCCAAGACGTACCCTCCGGTGAGAGGCTGAAGGAAATCAGAGCGTGATCGCTCTGCGTTAACACGCTATACCTCTGCTGGGGAAGGTTACGTCGATAAATAAGGTCCCCCCATCGTTACTAAACCTTGGCTTCCGTCCGTTGTTCAGCAGTAGCAGGTCCAGCATTTTCATAGCGTCTATCACAGCTTGACCTCGGGAAGTTGGATACACTGCATCCCCGTTCCACTGCGCAGGCATTGAAGTTACCGGCAACAATCTTCGGGCATCGCCCTCCAGCGTGACTCCGACGTAGTCTGAGCCTGGAGGCTATGAGCAGCTGTGCAATAGTTCACGTTGATCTGGATTACATTAATTTGGGCGAGCATTGTGATGGTCTTAACTCCCTCCGTAGGTCGGATCCACAGATTTGGCATTTTGGGGGTGCAACACACCCCTTTGCCTTGTGCCCTCGCTTTCCGTATCGCAGACAGCAGTCACCATCGTTCGCCTTGCAGGTCGCTGCACGATGTCCATAGCCCAGACACCTGTAGCATTTCGTGGGCCGGACGTTTGGGTAATGCCACATGTTGACCATCCAACGGTTACCGTGCCCCGTTTTAGGACCGCGATCGTATCGTTCGAGTTCATCAGCACTGAGGCTATATGCGTTCCATTCCGCAACCTGCGAAGGACCCTGACATCCTCAGGGTTTAACCGTACTCCATGGAATTGGATGACCGGGCAGTTAAGGAACTTCTCTGCTGTAGTAGCCTCGTCCATTCCACTACAAGATAGCGCAATTCTCTGCGCACCCGTACGCACCAATGCAATCTCTTTGAGCGTCGGCCTCAAGATCGCTCATAAATATGGAAACGCTTTCCGAGACTTTTCCCTCTACTTTGTGAGGACCCCTTTTAGGGCCCATCACCATATTGACAATAGGAGTAATTGGTAGGTTTAATTGGTAGAATTAGGGCTTAGGATTAATTGGTAGGTTTAATTGGTAGAATTAGGGCTTAAGATTAATTGGTTGGTTTAAGTGGTAGATTTAGGGCTTAGGATTAATTGGTATAATTGGTAGGTTTAATTGGTAGAATTAGGGCTTAGGATTAATTGGTAGGTTTAATTGGTAGAATTAGGGCTTAAGATTAATTGGTAGGTTTAAGTGGTAGATTTAGGGCTTAGGATTAATTGGTATAATTAATTGGTAGAATTAGGGCTTAGGATTAATTGGTAGGGTTAGTTGTTACTAGAATAGGCTTTGGGATTAAGGGTAGACTATAAACTAAAATAAGAGAAATAAGAAAGACCCATGAGGAGCACCTAAAATAAGAACAACACCGGACGGGAAGAAGAAAAGTGCTTGCTAATACGGAAGTGTTTTTTGTACGCTGATTATCCTGGTGTCACCGTGGCCAGAACAATTGGTTTTCGTGCAGTGTTCCATAGCGTTGGTGCGCGGGTGTTCGCCGCACTATTGAGTCGCTATAAAGGAGCGCGTAAACAATATAAAAACAGAAGGAGGAATTATTGCAATCGGACTGACGCTGCAATTTTGCAACTTTTTGTTGTAGGTTAGCTGTTAAATCAGCTGTTGGTGCTACCAATCGATCGCAGTTGGCGATCTGGTCCGAGCGGCGTTGCCAGACAAACGGCGCTACCAAACCTGCACTGGAGATCGGTTAGGGCGCAATCAGGTAAATTCAAATTCGAATCTGTTTTTTAGAGCGGAGCTTTCTGAAAAGGGAGACGGCACAAAGGTCGCGGACAAACCGAAAATCAACCTCTCACCCTTGGGGTGCCTAAGTAGAGGCTCTGGTGTCCGAGAAGAGGCGGAATAACCTCCAGCAGTCAACGCGTAGGGGAAATCTGTGGCCTACGTGGGAGCTCACTTTTTAAAAAGCTGATCCGCGTGTTGCTACCTGAAAAACTGGTGCTGTTGGACCCAAATGGACAATCCAACAGGGGGCACCGCCCCCAACGGTGATGACCCATTCAGGAGGAGCTCTCGAATGTCGAGGTCTCCAACCAAAATAGGCATCACGGTGCAAGAAGTTGAAACCGAGCAGGCGACGGCGTTAATGGGCAAGTTGGCGGAGCTGTTGTGGAGGACACTTTGGCCTCTCCAAAACCATGCCAAAAGAAAATTGCTGACCTAATCAGCGTACCGACGCAAAAAATAGGGGTAAAATCCTCGACTGGTTCGGGAGGTGTGGACTAAGGTGATGCCAAAGCGTTTGCGCAAGAAGCCAGAGGCCATTATACTTAAAAAAACTGGCGAGGCTTCGTAGGCTGACACGCTTCGTACGCTGAAAGCTGATCCCAACCTAAGCGACTTTGAAAAACAGGTCAAAAAGATCCGAAGGACCCAACAGGGCGAGCTACTGCTCGAAGTAGAGGGCAAAGCCTCTGCCAGCATCCCGGCTTTCAGAGGAATAATTGAGGAGACCCTCAAAAAAATGACTGCGGTACGCACGGGGGCGCAGAGAATGGCGCTAGTATGCAGTGGAATGGATGAGGCAACAACAGCGGTGGAACTCCAAAGTAGTCTCGCCTCCCAATACCAAGGCATACATGTAAGTATGCCAGATGATGTTAGCGGGTGACGCAAAATGAGGGATGGAACCCAGTCAGCAACGGTGACGTTATGCACGAACGATGCAATAACGGTTCTCAATCGGGGTTCGGTAACCGTAGGATGCTCACGGTGTCGCATCGCCCAGGACGTTCGCCCATTAAGATGCTTAAGGTGCCTAGAATTTGGCCATCGGTCTTACACCTGCAACTCAGCCGATCGCTTGGACAGCTGCCTTCGATGCGGCGAGCATGGTCATAAGGCAAAGGGCTGCGCAGCGCCACCAAGATGCCTTATCTGCAGCAACGACGTGGATAAGAACCATGCGACAGGTGGTTTCGCATGCCCTGCCTACAAAGCCAGCACCAAAAAAGGAGCCAATAGCCGCCAAAATGATGTTAGACACTATTAACATCATCCAGCTCAACGTCAACTATTGCGCAGCCGCGCAGAACCTTTTGGCTCAGACAGAGAGGGAGCGCAATGCGAACGTACTGCTCCTAAGTGAACCATACCTTCCGGGTGTGGGTAACTCCGTGGGGCTCGATGAACTAGGTAAGGCGGCTATCAAGTGTCACACTGGCCTACCTGTGGAAGAGTGCGAAAACATATTGGTATGTATGCGGCATCGTTTACGCCAAGATAAAAGGAGTGCACTTCTACAGCTCCTATGGGCGACAGCCCGGAGCAATTCGAGGACATGCTTAGAAAGCTTGTTGACCATGCAAGAGGGCGCAGACCAACAGTCATAGGAGGTGATCTCAATGCTTGGGCCACTGAATGGGGCAGCCGGACTTCCAACACAAGAGGACGTGCAGTGATTGAGGCCATGAAACTGATAGACCTCGTTTTGCTAAACGACGGCCTCAAGCCGACCTTTAATAACGACAGAGGCTCGTCTCACATCGATGTCACCTTCGTCAGCAGTGTCTTAGCGGCCAACGCAAACTGGATGGTGGAAGAAGACATAACCCTGAGCGACCATAACCTGATCTCGTTCCGGGTACGTACAAGGAGGCCGATGCCCAGTCAGCGGAGATGTGCACTAGCGCCAGTATGGGACATTAAAAAGCTGGATAAGGATATGCTGGCCTACCAGTTTGAATCCATGGAGACCACAAATGGACATGCGGAGACCAAGGTGACATCTCTTATGAACATGCTCAAAGCAACATGCGACGCGGTGATGCCGAGGAAAACAAATGCGAAACGCAAGCCCCCTGTTCACTGGTGGAGCGCCTCTTCAGACCAGCTCCGCACGGAATGCCTAAGGGCGAGAAGACAAGCGCGGGCAGTATCTCGGACAATGGCACTGAGACTAATCAGGGGCTTTTCAACCGTTTCGGATGACGCAGCGCATGCTCTTTCAGGCATTATACCCATCGACCTGGAGATAAAGCGCCAATATCTAGTGCGTGAAGGTGTTTACCAAACGGAGATCCGCGAGTGGATTCGTGGAGTCTGGCAGACTAGGTGGCAAGGGTCGCAACGTGGACGATGGACGTACCAGCTTATCCCTAACCTAACGGAATGGGCAGAGTGTGAGCACAAAGTGGTGGACTACCACATGACCCAGGTCCTAACGGTCCATGGTTGTATCCGAGGGTACCTGTTTAGGTTCCACCATGTGGATACAGCGCAATGCCTCTTTTGCATAAACGCGGTGGAAACAGCAGAGCACATCCTCCTGCACTGCTCCAGGTTTGCTGTGGAGAAAGTCCAACTGGAGTCGCTCGCTGGTGCACCTCTCAGCCCAAAAGGCCTGATTGCCGCTATGTTGGCGAACAAGGACGTTTGGAAAGGGGCTCACGAAATCATAGTCCGCATGATGAAGCGTGTCCGCAAGGACGAGATGGCCAACAGAAATGGCGGATGAGGAGTACTCCCGTGTGGTGGCCGGGTAAGAATTCTACCACAGTTCGTTCGGCTTGTCGTAAGAGGCGACTAAAGAGTCAAAGAAGGAGCGCCATGCAACAGCTCAGCGCACAAGTAGAGGGAGAGCGATTCAGCATCACATCCTGCTCACCGATGAAATACTTTGACTGGCAGTCCCGGTGAGCATGTCAAGGACAGGAGATGGAGCGGAGGTTTTTGTTTAGTACATAGGCATAACTCTACTTGGAGGGTTATGAATCGTGCATGCCATCTACGGTCGGTAGACGGTATCTTTAGAAGATTTTATTTTCCTGCCATATATTTAATAAAAAAAAATAAATAAAAAATAAAAATAAATTTAAAAGAAGCAACATCATCACCCGCAACACGGCCCAGCAACATCAACCCCGGAACACGGGCCCAGCAACATCGGCAGAGCCCACAGCGGCAGAGCCACCCGACGCAACACATAGCATTACCGGCAGAGCCACCCAAAGCAAAACCAACAGAGCACACAGCGGCAGAGCCGAAGCAGCGCAACGCATGGCATTATCAGCAGAGTTTGTCTCAGAATAGGACAATTCAAAAACAAACTGCCAATAAACATACAACCATTCTGGTAGAATCCTTTAATCAGGCAAGATTCCATATACATAATCAAATTTTTGATTAGACTAAGGAATAACCTTACGATTTAAGCATATCGATACCAACTATTCTAAATTCCCCTTTAACACTAAATGAGGAAGCAAAAGATTCGCTGAACGATTCTGACTCTGAACTAGAAATCAAAGAAGAAGACTTGAACGATCTGACAATACCAGCAATATTGCAATTGCCGGAAGATTCAGAGATAATAGAAGATCAGGACATAGAATTAGACAAAATGACGGACAATTCAGCCGCCATCAGTGCCTACATAAGGGAAGTGTCGAGCGCAGTACCATAGTTTGATGGACAAAAGATCCATCTTCAGCGGTTCATTATGGCCATCAAATTAGTAGACCTTGCAAAGGATCATTTGAGGACATTACAGTCCAAGTTATAAAATCAAAATTGATAGACACTACTCTGAACCTGGTACTGAGCGAAACTACAATTGAAGCAATAATAAACAAATTGCAAACTTCAATTGTTGGGGAAACATCCCAAAACATTAAAGCAAAACTATTCACAGTACAACAAAAAGGCAAAACAGCTACACAGTTTACAACAGAAATCGATAATTTACCTAAGCTATTAGAAGCCTCATATATCGATGAAGGCATACCTAGTGAGCATGCCAATAGATTGACACTAGAGACGCCATAGATGTTATGATTAAAAAGACCGAACACGAAAGTGTGAAAACTGTGCTAGAAGCAGGTACATGCACAACTATGGATGCTGCCATAGGTGCGTACATAAGAACTAGCACCATAGGAAATGTGAATCATATAATGTATTCAAAGAGAGGTTACTCCAGCAGAGGCCAAGGTTATAGAGGTAGTGGTCGCGGCAGAGGCCATTACAATAACCGTTTCAATAACAGTAATTACAACTACGGCAATAACGGCAACCAAAATAATGGTAATAATTATAGAGGACGTGATAACTCAAATAGAGGAAGCCGAAACAATCAAAATCGAAACAATTACAATAACAATGAAAATGCTAGTGTAAGAGTAACCCAAAATAATTCGGGAAACTTGCAGCAACCCTCAGATACACAGCAATAAATAAAGCTCATGTACATTCAATCAACCTAAGTATAAATATATTGATTGCATTTGACCACGTGGCAACAGGAAAAAGATTAATTTTCTTAGTTGGCACAGGTGCAGATATTTCCATACTAAAAGAAGAAGCCGATTACTTCAATAATATACAAGATGACAGTATAATAAATATTCAAGGCATAAGCCAAGAGATTATTCAATCTAAGGGCTTAACCTCAATAGAGCTACAAACACATAAATACATAATTCCTCACAATTTTCATATTGTTAATCAACAATTTCCCATACCATGTGATGGAATAATTGGCATTGATTTTATAAACAAATTTAACTGCCAATTAGACTTCAAACCAAAAGAAGATTTGTTTCTAATTAGACCCAATAATTTAAAATATCCTATTTATGTTCCAATAACATACAACAGCGGTAATAATAGAATATTATTACCAGCGATATCACAAGTGGTCCGAAAAATCAATATAACTTCAATTGAAGATACAAATATTTTGATCCCAAACCAAGAATTAGAAACAGGTATTTATGTAGCGAATACCATTTCAACATCAAACGATGTTTATGTCCGAATTTTAAATACGTATCATACTGATAAACTAGTAGATGCAAACAACTTAAAATACGAGCCATTTCCAAATTATGATGTAATTCAACTAAATAATAAGACAAGAGAACAAACTGTCATGTCTCAATTGTCGAAAAATTTCCCACCACAATTCAAAACCCAGATGGAAAAGCTTTGCAGTAGATACACAGATATATTTGGTCTGACAACAGAACCAATTTCGGCTAATAATTTATACAAACAAAGATTGAGATTGAAAGATGATGAGCCATAATATACTAAAAATTATAGAAATCCTCATAGTCAAGAACAAGTACAAAAATTGATCGATGATGATGTCGAACCATCAGTATCGGAATACAATAGTCCATTACTATTAGTACCGAAAAAATCTCTGACTATCGTCAAATCAATAAAAAACTGTTGTCTCATAAATTTCCACTCCCTAGAATTGATGACATTTTGGATCAACTAGGTCGAGCCAAATATTTTTCATGCCTTGACTTGATGTCAGGTTTTCACCAAATTGAACTTGGGAAGAGGTCAAGAGCTCATTCTCAACAACAAACGGTCCATATCGGTTTATGCGATTACCATTTGGATTGAAAATAGCGCCAAATTCTTTTCAAAGAATGATGACAATTGCATTTTCTGGCCTTGAGCCAACGCAAGCATTTATCTATATGGATGATTTGATAGTGATAGGTTGTTCGGAAAAGCATATGATTAAAAACTTATCAGATGTTTTTAACAAATGCAGGAAATACAATCTAAAACTACATCCAGAGAAATGTTCATTCTTTATGCGTGAAGTTACCTTTTTGGGACATAAATGCATAGATAGAGGAATACTGCCAGATGACAAGAAGTACGATGTCGTCAAAAATTACCCAGTACCTCATGATGCAGATAGCGCAAGGCGTTTCGTTGCATTTTGTAACTATTACAGAAGATTCATTAAAAACTTCGCATACTATTCACGGCACATAACTAAATTATGTAAAAAGAATGTTCCTTTTGAATGGACAGAAGACTGTCGAAAATCATTTGTACACTTAAAAACAAAACTGATGGAACCTACTCTCTTACAATACATTTTAGTAAAGAATTTTGTATCACAACAGATGCTAGCAAATTGGCATGTGGCGCACTTTTATCCCAAAACCTCAATGGCCACCAACTTCCAGTTGCATACGCATCTAGATCATTTACTAAGGGCGAGAGTAATAAAAGTACTACTGAGCAGGAATTAGCAGCAATACATTGGGCAATCACCCACTTCAGACCCTATGCTGAACATTTTACAGTCAAAACTGATCATAGACCACTCACCTTTTTATTTTCAATGACTAATCCTGGCTCAAAATTGACTCGTATGCGACTTGAATTAGGGGAATATAATTTTACAGTAGAGTATCTGAGAGGTAAAGATAAATATGTTGCTGATGCGTTATCAAGAATAAACATCAAAGAATTAAAAAATATAACCGGAAATATTATGAAAGTCACTACGAGATTACAAAGTAGACAAAAATCCTGCGCAGGAGAAACAAACAAATCTGAATTGCATACGCAATCAACAGAAAAAGCTTCAATGCCCAACGTATACCAAGTCATCAATAATGACGAGGTACGTAAAGTAGTGACCTTGCAAGTAAAAAATATGATATGTTTCTTTAAACATGGAAAAAAGATTACTGCAAGATATGATGTCGATGATTTATATACAAATGGAGTTTTTGATTTAGATCAATTTTTCCAAAGGCTTGAAATGCAGGCCGGTATATATAAAATCAGTCATCTAAAAATGGCACCGTGGGAAAATATCTTTGAACACGTTTCAATAGATTATTTTAAACAAAAGGGCAATAAAATATTAATAAAATTAAGAGTGGCGCTACTCAACCCGGTGACCTTAATAAGCAATGAAAAAGAAGCAATTTTGTCTACACTACATGATGATCCATTACAAGGAGGTCAAAAGACATTATTTTTGGAAAGGAATGTCTAAACAAATAACAGACTACATTAAAAACTGTCAAATATGCCGAAAAGCGAAAATAACAAAGCATACAAAGACTCCAATGACTTTAACTGAAACCCCTGAACTTGCTTTCGACAGAGTGATAGTAGACACTATAGGTCCTCTACCAAAGTCGGAAAATGGCAACGAATACGCAGTCACTCTCATTTGTGACTTAACTAAATATTTAGTTTCAATTCCCATACCGAATAAAAGCGCAACAACAGTAGCTAAAGCAATTTTCGAATTTTTATTCTTACTTACGGTCCAATGAAGACGTTCTTTACGGAAATGGGTACAGAGTATAAGAATTAAATCATCACAGATCTTTGCAGATATCTAAAAATTAAAAATATAACGTCTACAGCCCACCACCGTCAAACAGTTGGTGTAGTCGAAAGAAGTCATAGAACCTTAAATGAATACATACGATCTTACATATCGGTTGATAAAACTGAATGGGACGTAAAACAAATAATTTACCAAGAAATTTCACTAATATAACTAGCATAGAACCAATATACATTATAGATGATTATGCTAAGGAAAGTAAATATAGATTAGAAGTAGCATATAAAAGAGCTAGAACTATGCTTGAAGAGCATAAAAGAAAAATAAGGAAAATTATGATTTACAAACAAAAAATATAGAAATAACAGTAGGCGATAAAGTTTTATTAAAAAATGAAGTAGGTCATAAATTAGATTTTAAATATACGGGACCCTATAAGGTAGAAAATATAGAAGAAAGAGACAACATAACAATATCAAACAATAAAAATAAAAAACAAATAGTACACAAAGATCGATTAAAAATTTTTTATTCATAAATGACGTCATTATTTAATACAAATATCAATATAATTATGAAAAAATAACAAACAAATATTTACAAAAAATATATATAATATAATAAAATAACTACATTGTGTTACGTTATTTTTCAAAAGGCGGAAAAAGTGGTATGCGTACATCTCGAGAATACACTGTACTCAGAATAATTGCACAAATCAGCAATATAATTACATTCATACATTGGCAGTGCTAGCATAAACAAAAATGTTCAAGTGGAAGTTCGTCGGATCATCGACTTATGGAGCACACTGCAAAAGTGCATGGTCAGCATTCCCACGCTAACCGAAAGTCGCTGTGTACATAATGTGCGCATATAGCATTCTCTCCCAACATAAGCAATACATAGTGCATCCGCTTCTCTGCCGGCTTCACCAGGCAGCGAAGGCGCCTAAGTGAAATATGTATTTAGCAATGGGAATCAGTCAATTTGGAGAAGCAAATGAAAGAAGTTACAAATTATATAAACGGAGCTATGCTCCACAACAAAACCCAAAATAAATATTGAAATGATTGCTGGCGGATCATGCTTTATACATACCACTGTCGAGGAAAACTTTGCGAAAGTGCCCGAAATACTCGCAGGTAGCACGATCACAACTAATACTGTCGGGGAAAACTTTGTGACAGTGCGCGAAATACTCGCACAACCACAACTACTATGAGAAATAACGGAGGTCTTTACATTTCACGTTCGGGTTTTCAATCCTTTAGTTTATTCACATTTTGTCTTCCCTAGCTAACCCTGCTTTTCCCCGTCGCACTCAATATGCTCACCATGTTTACCGTCGCCAGTGTTCTTTTCTAATACCTACAAATAACAATTCCATGCTCTTCGTGAACAGGTTAAACTTAGATAACAACATAATACCAAATTTTGATTCTTCACAAACACATACACATACATGGAGAGCCCACAGCGGCAGAGCCACCCGAAGCAACACCGACAGAACACCCAGCGGAGGAACCATACAACGCAACTCATGGCATTATCGACAGAGCCTAGAGCCCACAGCGGCAGAGCCAAGGCAGCATGGCATTATCAGCAGAGCCCACAGCGGCAGAGCCACCCGAAGCAACACCGACAGAGCACACACCGGAGGAACCATACAACGCAACGCATGGCATTATCGACAGAGCCTAGAGCCCACAGCGGCAGAGCCGAATCAGCGCAACGCATGGCATTATCAGCAGAGCCCACAGCGGCAAAGCCGAAGCAGCGCAATGCATGGCATTATCAGCCGAGCCCACAGCTGCAGAGCCGAAGCGACGCAACCAGCCGAGCCACGATTGGCCGATGCACATGGGAGCCGGCACGCCGAAGACCGACGCCGCCACGTGGCTTTCCACCTCGTGTCGGCCGAAGGCGACAACGCTTGTGCGGGCAGAACGATCGGCGGCAGAGACGAGCTACTGGACGAAACGCTGCTTGCCGATCGAGGAGTTGAATTTTGATCGCTGAGCTGAGCGGATGTCCACGGGACTCAACATTTTTGGAGACACCAGAAAAAGGCCGAAGGACACCCGAGATCGGCAGGAATCATGGTTAGGCTGGCCGACAGCCCGGAGGAGTGAAAATAGGGTGAGACCTCCTGGTGGGGAAACGAGCGTGTGTGTGTACGGAAACTAGTCGCAAATAAATTTAGGAGTTAAACTATAAATAAAGGACTGATGGTAAATTTATGAGACCAAAACCGGACAATTTCAATCCTGCCTTTCCCCAACTCTCCTTTCCCACCCTCGAGCCCGGTTTGGGAGCGGCCCCGCGCATCGCAGCTGTTTCCCCGGACGGGACTTATCCCCCTTCGCCCAATTCGGGAAAGGCCCCTCGTACCGCAGCCGTTTTCCGGGGCGGGACAACATCTTCGCAACGCCCCACCGGCAACCCCATCTCCTACAATCTTCCCGATCTTTACATTAAAACCTTGGCCAGCACGCCCCCTTTTATCCCGTCTGTCTCACAAATAAATATTTCTGTGAAGAATCCTGGGCTGGCTGAGTATATATCCTGGCCCGTGCTTAGCATCCTTACAACTTCTAGCAGCAGCTCATCTTGATGGATTCTCCGTATTTTGCATCTGCCGAGTTCTCTAAGGCTCGGGTCCGGTTTCAGTTTCCGTAGCATCTCTGCGTAAGAAGCCCATAAGGCAAAGGGCTGCGCAGCGCCACCAAGATGCCTTATCTGCAGCAACGACGTGGATAAGAACCATGCGACAGGTGGTTTCGCATGCCCTGCCTACAAAGCCAGCACCAAAAAAGGAGCCAATAGCCGCCAAAATGATGTTAGACACTATTAACATCATCCAGCTCAACGTCAACTATTGCGCAGCCGCGCAGAACCTTTTGGCTCAGACAGAGAGGGAGCGCAATGCGAACGTACTGCTCCTAAGTGAACCATACCTTCCGGGTGTGGGTAACTCCGTGGGGCTCGATGAACTAGGTAAGGCGGCTATCAAGTGTCACACTGGCCTACCTGTGGAAGAGTGCGAAAACATATTGGTATGTATGCGGCATCGTTTACGCCAAGATAAAAGGAGTGCACTTCTACAGCTCCTATGGGCGACAGCCCGGAGCAATTCGAGGACATGCTTAGAAAGCTTGTTGACCATGCAAGAGGGCGCAGACCAACAGTCATAGGAGGTGATCTCAATGCTTGGGCCACTGAATGGGGCAGCCGGACTTCCAACACAAGAGGACGTGCAGTGATTGAGGCCATGAAACTGATAGACCTCGTTTTGCTAAACGACGGCCTCAAGCCGACCTTTAATAACGACAGAGGCTCGTCTCACATCGATGTCACCTTCGTCAGCAGTGTCTTAGCGGCCAACGCAAACTGGATGGTGGAAGAAGACATAACCCTGAGCGACCATAACCTGATCTCGTTCCGGGTACGTACAAGGAGGCCGATGCCCAGTCAGCGGAGATGTGCACTAGCGCCAGTATGGGACATTAAAAAGCTGGATAAGGATATGCTGGCCTACCAGTTTGAATCCATGGAGACCACAAATGGACATGCGGAGACCAAGGTGACATCTCTTATGAACATGCTCAAAGCAACATGCGACGCGGTGATGCCGAGGAAAACAAATGCGAAACGCAAGCCCCCTGTTCACTGGTGGAGCGCCTCTTCAGACCAGCTCCGCACGGAATGCCTAAGGGCGAGAAGACAAGCGCGGGCAGTATCTCGGACAATGGCACTGAGACTAATCAGGGGCTTTTCAACCGTTTCGGATGACGCAGCGCATGCTCTTTCAGGCATTATACCCATCGACCTGGAGATAAAGCGCCAATATCTAGTGCGTGAAGGTGTTTACCAAACGGAGATCCGCGAGTGGATTCGTGGAGTCTGGCAGACTAGGTGGCAAGGGTCGCAACGTGGACGATGGACGTACCAGCTTATCCCTAACCTAACGGAATGGGCAGAGTGTGAGCACAAAGTGGTGGACTACCACATGACCCAGGTCCTAACGGTCCATGGTTGTATCCGAGGGTACCTGTTTAGGTTCCACCATGTGGATACAGCGCAATGCCTCTTTTGCATAAACGCGGTGGAAACAGCAGAGCACATCCTCCTGCACTGCTCCAGGTTTGCTGTGGAGAAAGTCCAACTGGAGTCGCTCGCTGGTGCACCTCTCAGCCCAAAAGGCCTGATTGCCGCTATGTTGGCGAACAAGGACGTTTGGAAAGGGGCTCACGAAATCATAGTCCGCATGATGAAGCGTGTCCGCAAGGACGAGATGGCCAACAGAAATGGCGGATGAGGAGTACTCCCGTGTGGTGGCCGGGTAAGAATTCTACCACAGTTCGTTCGGCTTGTCGTAAGAGGCGACTAAAGAGTCAAAGAAGGAGCGCCATGCAACAGCTCAGCGCACAAGTAGAGGGAGAGCGATTCAGCATCACATCCTGCTCACCGATGAAATACTTTGACTGGCAGTCCCGGTGAGCATGTCAAGGACAGGAGATGGAGCGGAGGTTTTTGTTTAGTACATAGGCATAACTCTACTTGGAGGGTTATGAATCGTGCATGCCATCTACGGTCGGTAGACGGTATCTTTAGAAGATTTTATTTTCCTGCCATATATTTAATAAAAAAAAATAAATAAAAAATAAAAATAAATTTAAAAGAAGCAACATCATCACCCGCAACACGGCCCAGCAACATCAACCCCGGAACACGGGCCCAGCAACATCGGCAGAGCCCACAGCGGCAGAGCCACCCGACGCAACACATAGCATTACCGGCAGAGCCACCCAAAGCAAAACCAACAGAGCACACAGCGGCAGAGCCGAAGCAGCGCAACGCATGGCATTATCAGCAGAGTTTGTCTCAGAATAGGACAATTCAAAAACAAACTGCCAATAAACATACAACCATTCTGGTAGAATCCTTTAATCAGGCAAGATTCCATATACATAATCAAATTTTTGATTAGACTAAGGAATAACCTTACGATTTAAGCATATCGATACCAACTATTCTAAATTCCCCTTTAACACTAAATGAGGAAGCAAAAGATTCGCTGAACGATTCTGACTCTGAACTAGAAATCAAAGAAGAAGACTTGAACGATCTGACAATACCAGCAATATTGCAATTGCCGGAAGATTCAGAGATAATAGAAGATCAGGACATAGAATTAGACAAAATGACGGACAATTCAGCCGCCATCAGTGCCTACATAAGGGAAGTGTCGAGCGCAGTACCATAGTTTGATGGACAAAAGATCCATCTTCAGCGGTTCATTATGGCCATCAAATTAGTAGACCTTGCAAAGGATCATTTGAGGACATTACAGTCCAAGTTATAAAATCAAAATTGATAGACACTACTCTGAACCTGGTACTGAGCGAAACTACAATTGAAGCAATAATAAACAAATTGCAAACTTCAATTGTTGGGGAAACATCCCAAAACATTAAAGCAAAACTATTCACAGTACAACAAAAAGGCAAAACAGCTACACAGTTTACAACAGAAATCGATAATTTACCTAAGCTATTAGAAGCCTCATATTTCGATGAAGGCATACCTAGTGAGCATGCCAATAGATTGACACTAGAGACGCCATAGATGTTATGATTAAAAAGACCGAACACGAAAGTGTGAAAACTGTGCTAGAAGCAGGTACATGCACAACTATGGATGCTGCCATAGGTGCGTACATAAGAACTAGCACCATAGGAAATGTGAATCATATAATGTATTCAAAGAGAGGTTACTCCAGCAGAGGCCAAGGTTATAGAGGTAGTGGTCGCGGCAGAGGCCATTACAATAACCGTTTCAATAACAGTAATTACAACTACGGCAATAACGGCAACCAAAATAATGGTAATAATTATAGAGGACGTGATAACTCAAATAGAGGAAGCCGAAACAATCAAAATCGAAACAATTACAATAACAATGAAAATGCTAGTGTAAGAGTAACCCAAAATAATTCGGGAAACTTGCAGCAACCCTCAGATACACAGCAATAAATAAAGCTCATGTACATTCAATCAACCTAAGTATAAATATATTGATTGCATTTGACCACGTGGCAACAGGAAAAAGATTAATTTTCTTAGTTGGCACAGGTGCAGATATTTCCATACTAAAAGAAGAAGCCGATTACTTCAATAATATACAAGATGACAGTATAATAAATATTCAAGGCATAAGCCAAGAGATTATTCAATCTAAGGGCTTAACCTCAATAGAGCTACAAACAGATAAATACATAATTCCTCACAATTTTAATATTGTTAATCAACAATTTCCCATACCATGTGATGGAATAATTGGCATTGATTTTATAAACAAATTTAACTGCCAATTAGACTTCAAACCAAAAGAAGATTTGTTTCTAATTAGACCCAATAATTTAAAATATCCTATTTATGTTCCAATAACATACAACAGCGGTAATAATAGAATATTATTACCAGCGATATCACAAGTGGTCCGAAAAATCAATATAACTTCAATTGAAGATACAAATATTTTGATCCCAAACCAAGAATTAGAAACAGGTATTTATGTAGCGAATACCATTTCAACATCAAACGATGTTTATGTCCGAATTTTAAATACGTATCATACTGATAAACTAGTAGATGCAAACAACTTAAAATACGAGCCATTTCCAAATTATGATGTAATTCAACTAAATAATAAGACAAGAGAACAAACTGTCATGTCTCAATTGTCGAAAAATTTCCCACCACAATTCAAAACCCAGATGGAAAAGCTTTGCAGTAGATACACAGATATATTTGGTCTGACAACAGAACCAATTTCGGCTAATAATTTATACAAACAAAGATTGAGATTGAAAGATGATGAGCCATAATATACTAAAAATTATAGAAATCCTCATAGTCAAGAACAAGTACAAAAATTGATCGATGATGATGTCGAACCATCAGTATCGGAATACAATAGTCCATTACTATTAGTACCGAAAAAATCTCTGACTATCGTCAAATCAATAAAAAACTGTTGTCTCATAAATTTCCACTCCCTAGAATTGATGACATTTTGGATCAACTAGGTCGAGCCAAATATTTTTCATGCCTTGACTTGATGTCAGGTTTTCACCAAATTGAACTTGGGAAGAGGTCAAGAGCTCATTCTCAACAACAAACGGTCCATATCGGTTTATGCGATTACCATTTGGATTGAAAATAGCGCCAAATTCTTTTCAAAGAATGATGACAATTGCATTTTCTGGCCTTGAGCCAACGCAAGCATTTATCTATACGGATGATTTGATAGTGATAGGTTGTTCGGAAAAGCATATGATTAAAAACTTATCAGATGTTTTTAACAAATGCAGGAAATACAATCTAAAACTACATCCAGAGAAATGTTCATTCTTTATGCGTGAAGTTACCTTTTTGGGACATAAATGCATAGATAGAGGAATACTGCCAGATGACAAGAAGTACGATGTCGTCAAAAATTACCCAGTACCTCATGATGCAGATAGCGCAAGGCGTTTCGTTGCATTTTGTAACTATTACAGAAGATTCATTAAAAACTTCGCATACTATTCACGGCACATAACTAAATTATGTAAAAAGAATGTTCCTTTTGAATGGACAGAAGACTGTCGAAAATCATTTGTACACTTAAAAACAAAACTGATGGAACCTACTCTCTTACAATACATTTTAGTAAAGAATTTTGTATCACAACAGATGCTAGCAAATTGGCATGTGGCGCACTTTTATCCCAAAACCTCAATGGCCACCAACTTCCAGTTGCATACGCATCTAGATCATTTACTAAGGGCGAGAGTAATAAAAGTACTACTGAGCAGGAATTAGCAGCAATACATTGGGCAATCACCCACTTCAGACCCTATGCTGAACATTTTACAGTCAAAACTGATCATAGACCACTAACCTTTTTATTTTCAATGACTAATCCTGGCTCAAAATTGACTCGTATGCGACTTGAATTAGGGGAATATAATTTTACAGTAGAGTATCTGAGAGGTAAAGATAAATATGTTGCTGATGCGTTATCAAGAATAAACATCAAAGAATTAAAAAATATAACCGGAAATATTATGAAAGTCACTACGAGATTACAAAGTAGACAAAAATCCTGCGCAGGAGAAACAAACAAATCTGAATTGCATACGCAATCAACAGAAAAAGCTTCAATGCCCAACGTATACCAAGTCATCAATAATGACGAGGTACGTAAAGTAGTGACCTTGCAAGTAAAAAATATGATATGTTTCTTTAAACATGGAAAAAAGATTACTGCAAGATATGATGTCGATGATTTATATACAAATGGAGTTTTTGATTTAGATCAATTTTTCCAAAGGCTTGAAATGCAGGCCGGTATATATAAAATCAGTCATCTAAAAATGGCACCGTGGGAAAATATCTTTGAACACGTTTCAATAGATTATTTTAAACAAAAGGGCAATAAAATATTAATAAAATTAAGAGTGGCGCTACTCAACCCGGTGACCTTAATAAGCAATGAAAAAGAAGCAATTTTGTCTACACTACATGATGATCCATTACAAGGAGGTCAAAAGACATTATTTTTGGAAAGGAATGTCTAAACAAATAACAGACTACATTAAAAACTGTCAAATATGCCGAAAAGCGAAAATAACAAAGCATACAAAGACTCCAATGACTTTAACTGAAACCCCTGAACTTGCTTTCGACAGAGTGATAGTAGACACTATAGGTCCTCTACCAAAGTCGGAAAATGGCAACGAATACGCAGTCACTCTCATTTGTGACTTAACTAAATATTTAGTTTCAATTCCCATACCGAATAAAAGCGCAACAACAGTAGCTAAAGCAATTTTCGAATTTTTATTCTTACTTACGGTCCAATGAAGACGTTCTTTACGGAAATGGGTACAGAGTATAAGAATTAAATCATCACAGATCTTTGCAGATATCTAAAAATTAAAAATATAACGTCTACAGCCCACCACCGTCAAACAGTTGGTGTAGTCGAAAGAAGTCATAGAACCTTAAATGAATACATACGATCTTACATATCGGTTGATAAAACTGAATGGGACGTAAAACAAATAATTTACCAAGAAATTTCACTAATATAACTAGCATAGAACCAATATACATTATAGATGATTATGCTAAGGAAAGTAAATATAGATTAGAAGTAGCATATAAAAGAGCTAGAACTATGCTTGAAGAGCATAAAAGAAAAATAAGGAAAATTATGATTTACAAACAAAAAATATAGAAATAACAGTAGGCGATAAAGTTTTATTAAAAAATGAAGTAGGTCATAAATTAGATTTTAAATATACGGGACCCTATAAGGTAGAAAATATAGAAGAAAGAGACAACATAACAATATCAAACAATAAAAATAAAAAACAAATAGTACACAAAGATCGATTAAAAATTTTTTATTCATAAATGACGTCATTATTTAATACAAATATCAATATAATTATGAAAAAATAACAAACAAATATTTACAAAAAATATATATAATATAATAAAATAACTACATTATGTTACGTTATTTTTCAAAAGGCGGAAAAAGTGGTATGCGTACATCTCGAGAATACACTGTACTCAGAATAATTGCACAAATCAGCAATATAATTACATTCATACATTGGCAGTGCTAGCATAAACAAAAATGTTCAAGTGGAAGTTCGTCGGATCATCGACTTATGGAGCACACTGCAAAAGTGCATGGTCAGCATTCCCACGCTAACCGAAAGTCGCTGTGTACATAATGTGCGCATATAGCATTCTCTCCCAACATAAGCAATACATAGTGCATCCGCTTCTCTGCCGGCTTCACCAGGCAGCGAAGGCGCCTAAGTGAAATATGTATTTAGCAATGGGAATCAGTCAATTTGGAGAAGCAAATGAAAGAAGTTACAAATTATATAAACGGAGCTATGCTCCACAACAAAACCCAAAATAAATATTGAAATGATTGCTGGCGGATCATGCTTTATACATACCACTGTCGAGGAAAACTTTGCGAAAGTGCCCGAAATACTCGCAGGTAGCACGATCACAACTAATACTGTCGGGGAAAACTTTGTGACAGTGCGCGAAATACTCGCACAACCACAACTACTATGAGAAATAACGGAGGTCTTTACATTTCACGTTCGGGTTTTCAATCCTTTAGTTTATTCACATTTTGTCTTCCCTAGCTAACCCTGCTTTTCCCCGTCGCACTCAATATGCTCACCATGTTTACCGTCGCCAGTGTTCTTTTCTAATACCTACAAATAACAATTCCATGCTCTTCGTGAACAGGTTAAACTTAGATAACAACATAATACCAAATTTTGATTCTTCACAAACACATACACATACATGGAGAGCCCACAGCGGCAGAGCCACCCGAAGCAACACCGACAGAACACCCAGCGGAGGAACCATACAACGCAACTCATGGCATTATCGACAGAGCCTAGAGCCCACAGCGGCAGAGCCAAGGCAGCATGGCATTATCAGCAGAGCCCACAGCGGCAGAGCCACCCGAAGCAACACCGACAGAGCACACACCGGAGGAACCATACAACGCAACGCATGGCATTATCGACAGAGCCTAGAGCCCACAGCGGCAGAGCCGAATCAGCGCAACGCATGGCATTATCAGCAGAGCCCACAGCGGCAAAGCCGAAGCAGCGCAATGCATGGCATTATCAGCCGAGCCCACAGCTGCAGAGCCGAAGCGACGCAACCAGCCGAGCCACGATTGGCCGATGCACATGGGAGCCGGCACGCCGAAGACCGACGCCGCCACGTGGCTTTCCACCTCGTGTCGGCCGAAGGCGACAACGCTTGTGCGGGCAGAACGATCGGCGGCAGAGACGAGCTACTGGACGAAACGCTGCTTGCCGATCGAGGAGTTGAATTTTGATCGCTGAGCTGAGCGGATGTCCACGGGACTCAACATTTTTGGAGACACCAGAAAAAGGCCGAAGGACACCCGAGATCGGCAGGAATCATGGTTAGGCTGGCCGACAGCCCGGAGGAGTGAAAATAGGGTGAGACCTCCTGGTGGGGAAACGAGCGTGTGTGTGTACGGAAACTAGTCGCAAATAAATTTAGGAGTTAAACTATAAATAAAGGACTGATGGTAAATTTATGAGACCAAAACCGGACAATTTCAATCCTGCCTTTCCCCAACTCTCCTTTCCCACCCTCGAGCCCGGTTTGGGAGCGGCCCCGCGCATCGCAGCTGTTTCCCCGGACGGGACTTATCCCCCTTCGCCCAATTCGGGAAAGGCCCCTCGTACCGCAGCCGTTTTCCGGGGCGGGACAACATCTTCGCAACGCCCCACCGGCAACCCCATCTCCTACAATCTTCCCGATCTTTACATTAAAACCTTGGCCAGCACGCCCCCTTTTATCCCGTCTGTCTCACAAATAAATATTTCTGTGAAGAATCCTGGGCTGGCTGAGTATATATCCTGGCCCGTGCTTAGCATCCTTACAACTTCTAGCAGCAGCTCATCTTGATGGATTCTCCGTATTTTGCATCTGCCGAGTTCTCTAAGGCTCGGGTCCGGTTTCAGTTTCCGTAGCATCTCTGCGTAAGAAGCCTCACCCGTCTTGTTCACGATTGATCTTGGTCCATTCAGCGGTCTTGGCGACCGATGCATAGCTGCCCAACTTTGGCTCCTTTGTACCGGTTGTCACCCTTTTCCCTCCGTGTATACCAACCATTGTGTTACTCGGCTTGAGCGAGGGGGCCTGCTTGCTCACCCCTTACCACCGCCGGAACTGTGGTACCTTACCCCATAACCGGGTTTCCGACTCCTCTAGTCGGGGATCTCGGGAATCTGGAGCTTCTCCTGAAAGGATCATTGGAATCGGGGGGGCTGCCTCTCAATGCTCTATCCATCTTCTATATAGGTTTCCTACGCCTACCTATATGCACCAACCTATGAGCACCAACCTATGTGCACCTATGAGCACCAACGTTGTATTAGTCTGTCCGCGACCCTTGTGCCCTTTTCCCTTTCAAAAGAATGGTACGCGCTCAGGAAAGCAACATTAAATTAAATTTAATGTTTTGAATTTAATTTTGAAATTACGCGCCCAACGGTCGCACCTTAACACTGGTCTCTCCGTTGATCTGGCAACGCCATTCGCTCGAGATCTCCCGAGATAAGTTGGCAGCGCAGTCAGCTAATTTATCAGCTGCAAAAATTGCCAATTTAATTTGCCAACCACCTCCAACGCGCGGTCATTCAATACGCCTAGGTTACGTGCAAGACTATGGCAGAAGTACACCGTCTGTTCTTGCAGATTTGCTGCTATCATTGCTCGGCACAACCACGTTAACAACTATATTTTCGCGCAGCGCTATCGAAAAACGTCCGTTTCCAATGTGTAGCGTGAGTATCGTATTTCTGAGCATACGCGTACTGTTCAGTTTGCTGCTTGTCCCAATTTGCGGGAGATCGGCGATTAACTGATCACTCGCTCGTTTCTGGGCAGTGCATACGACGGAGAGAAGGAGAACAGAGGAAAGGCCAAAAATCAGTTTGAATTTGCACACGACGCTGAACGCTCGCTGTTTAACTATCTATTTTACGTATACACACACACAGACGCCTGTACATAATCATAATTATAACTAAAGTAAATCAGTGAATAATTATAGCGATTTAATTTAATTCGATTGTGTTGTTTACTCTTGCCGGGGAACCCCTCCTCTTACAATGACCCCTTGTTAACCATATAAAAGGGGACACAACTCTACATTGTGGCAATAAGGGGAACCTGCAAGTGTAAATACCAAATCAATACGGTCGATGTTAAGCACGGTCAATGCTTGTTCTCAATTCAGTTACTTCCTGCCTGCCAAGTCTGAGCTTCACGCCACAACATTGGGATCATATTTGAGGGCCCTCATTGGCAGATCCCCATTACGCGTAGTACAAGCGAGTCGATCTCATTTTAGGAGTGGACATGTTGGCACGGCACCAGGATCGGTTTGCCTGGCGACCCCATAGCTCAGAATACGCACATCGGATGGATCCTCTCTGGACGTGCTGAAGGAGTGAGGGAATCAACCCAGTAGCGCAGTCATCGCGTGCTCCCGAGGCATTGCTGAAGCGTGTCTGTGAGGTCGTGTCGGTTCCAGACCGCTCTACAGCAACAGAAGAGTCCCTGTGGTGCGAGTCCTTTTTCCAGAAGACTCTTTTGAGTCGATCGGATGGGCGCTACTTAGTGCGGTTGCCCTTTAAAACCTACCTGGATCCAGCCATGGTCCTAGGAAAATCTCATCAAATGACGCTTAGTCGGTTCCTGCAGTTGGAAAAACGTCTGTCTAACAGTCCAGAATGGTAAAGCAAATATGGGTATGAAATCGAGGAATACTTCGCGCTCGAGAAAATAGCGCCGGCGGTGGGCTATTTAAGCAGTTCTGTTTAGGAATGCTTTGTGTACTTCCGCATCACGTTCCGCAATCGTCTTGGATGCCTCCGTAAGGACTAGCAACGGACGATCGTTAAACGACATTCTTTGGACTGGGCCAACCATTCAGAACGACAACGGCAGTCATACTCAATTGGCGAAAATATCTTTTATTTCAACAGCGGATATACAAAAAATGTTCCGCTGTATCGATAAGCACCGGAAAGACGCCCAGTATCTGCGGATTTAATGGCTGGCGGCTGAATGATGATTCCATCAACGTTTATGCTTACTAACAAGGCTTATGCACCCTTCACGGCCATTAGGGTCATTCAACAGTTAGCGAAGGATAAGCGGCGGTCATTTCCTAAGGCGGAAGAAGTTTTAATCAGCGAGATATACATATGTGGGCAACATTCTGTCCGGAGGGCATACAATAGAAAATACACAGGATAAACGGACACAGGTAGAGTGTGCTATAAAATCCGCTTGCATGGAGTTGCGTAAATGGTCCAGCAATTGATCCAGTGCAGTCTGACACCTTAAAACTGGGACACTAAAGATCCTATCAAGGCGCTAGGAAAGTATTGGCTACCAAATAAGGATGGCCGCAAATTTCAGGTCACTTTTGAGATACCAGCTAGTCCCACCAACAGGACGATTCTTCAAGCATAGCAAGGCTGTTCGACCCGCTGGGTCTCATCGCGCCAGAAATCATTTCGGGAAAGTTAATTTTAAGGGATGTAATAATGGCCAAGAAAACACATGCTGACGGCAATCAGACGGCTCTGGATTGGGACGCTGAGCTTGCTGACAGCTTGCTTAGGATCGACGATATAAGCATACAGCGGTGGATTCATTATTCTTCTGGATCCATAGTTTCAGATCAGCCTAACTCGTTCTGTGACGGGTTTTCCACATCTTACGCAGCTACGACCTATCTAAGGCTCAAAATCAAGGTTTACTAATACGAAACCCTAAACCATACCTAGAACGGGGCTGAATGGTGCAGTACTGCCCATCAAGTTTGAGAAATGGCTAACCACGGGGAAGTGGCTAAAGGACCTTCCCAGCAAGACTTCCTATTGGACGGATGCTACAGTTCTTCTGCATTGGCTGCACGGGGACGTCGACAGATGGAGGACTTTCGTCGCTAACATTTCATTTCATTTTGGATTACTCTTCACCATCTCAGCGGAACAATTTTTTTACTAGAGAGAATCCAGCGGACTGTGCGACAAGAGGGCTACCTCCGAGTGAGTGGCGAAGCCCGGAGCTTAAACGCAGTCAAGTTGACTGGCCTTCGACGGCGAACGGACAGGTAAACATGAATGATGTTGCGCTGGAGGCAAAGTCGGACAATGTTCGCGTTCACCACGGAGTCCCAAGGTCATCGTTTCTCGAACGTTTTTCGAGTTTTAGCCAGATGGTACGAGACATAGCATATATATTTTGGTTCGAAACCAATGCTATCAGGAAAGGAGAAAGGTGGATTGACCCTCTTAGCATCGTTCAACGAAAGTCTTTCTCGTCCGAGCTGACCGCGGTAAAAAATGATAAAAGACTGCCTCACAGAAGTAAGCTCTTGAGCTTATCACCGATCTCGGTAAAAGACATCTTGCGAGAAAGGGGGCGATTGCGCCATTCTGGGTTGTCACACCGGCGACGTCATCCAATGATCATTCCAAGTTCGCATCATTTTACGCAGCTAGAGATACGGTACTCGCACGTTTTGACTGTGCATGGAGGTGCGCAGCTGACTTTGGCACATACTCGCCAGCGGTTATGGATACTAACAGGAAGACCAAACAGCTGTACGCAAATGTGTGAAGTGCTTTCGGACCAGGCCAATCGCTTTGACACAGTTCATGGGAGATTTGCCGCTTCATCGAGTACACCCTGGACTGGAGTTCCCTACACAGGCGCTATAGAATTGAAGGCAGCACGCTTGCGAGGGACAAGCTTTTATAAAGGATGCATGGCCGTTTTCATTTGTTTCGCAACCAAGGCGGTGCCCGTAGAAGCGGTGACAGACCTCACGACGGAGCATTTTCATCTGGCTCTGGACATATTAACCTGTCGACAAGGAATGGTACAGCAACTTTGTGGGCGCGGACAATTTAATGAAGGTGTTCTACGGGCTGTGGGAGGCTTATGTGAAGTCGCTGAAACATCACCCTAAGAGGGTCATTGCAGATTGGCGTCTGACCTATGTGGAGTTGTCGACGGTGCTCATGAGCACAGAAGCATGCCTCAACTCACACAGCTTTCTCACAGCTGACGCCGACGACTTAGAGGGTCTCATGCTAGCTCATTTTTTGACTCATAGCCAGATCGACTCGGCTGTTGATCCTGATCAAGAGTATATATACCTTGTTTGCTTAGGAACGCTTCCTTCTGCCTGTTACATACTTTTCAACGAATCTAGTATACACTCTTACTAATAAAATCAAAACTCTTTCCTAAGTGTGGGCGTTGCAATTTTGACGGTTTATGGGCTTTAGAGTGGGCGGGGCAACATGGTCTGGGTCTATGTCTCTGGAGTCTACACGCATAATCCTTCTAGCTTTTATAGTTCCTGAGATCTCGACGTTCATAAGGATGGACAGACAGACGGACGGACGGACAGACGGACATGTTCAGATCGTCTCGGCTATTGATCCTGATCAATATGGTCGGAAACGCTTCCTTCTGCCCGTTAAATACTTTCCATCGAATCTAGTATACGCTTTTACTCTACGTATAGCGGGCATAATGAATCAAATTAGGAAAAACTTAAGAAGATAAACAAAAAAAATCGAAAAAATAAAAATAAATTTTTTAATGAAACAACACTAAGAAACAACGAAAAACATTTACATATAAGAATACAAAATATAAAAATAATTCTGTCCTATTTTAAATTAAACTACTTAGAATTTAAGAAACATCACTATACGGTTCTGTACACTTTCTTTTCTTACCGACATCTTCCGTTATGATGTTTCCGCCATCCCCTTGCAACACGGGTTAGTTTGGCGCATCACCGGGGTCTTCAAATTGGCCCACATCGTCAACCTCTTTAGAATGCAACAGCTCGCCAACAATGTCTTAAGGGAAGTACCTCAATTGGCTGATCGAGAGATCGCGGCCGTGTCCTCGCACTATCTGGATGATGCAGCTAAAGGAATTGCCAGGCTGATGGGTTCAGCATTACGCAAACCACGTTGAATATTCCAAATATGGCATTACGGAACACGGATCAAGAAATACGAATCAACGCGCGACTCTTCGATGATACGCACGAGGCAATTCAGTCAACAATGTCATCTCCAATGTCAACGCAAACGACTGTGATCTGCATGCTACTGCGACCTTGCTACATAAAGCAATCATTCTGGCGAGTCAAGTTGCGGGCTGCCAGCTGGCCAAGACCGACGTGATCTATTCCAATTTATTAGACCATGCGGAGACCGAGTCGATATTTGAAGAAACGGATGGCAAAGCTAAATGCAATAGAAGCAGAGGAATTCTCTCCTCCATCTATCCTCACCAATGACACGCTACTGCTCTACATCTTGGCCCTGCCTAAATTGCAGGAGCACAACAGGTTGGCAATGAATAGCAACGAAACATATGCAGTCCTGGGCACATATCTCTCCATTGGCAATATTAGCAACGTTTGCCATGAAAAATATCTGTTGAAACTGGAGGAAAGCGCATGCCTAGATTGCTCAAGGGAGGCCATTAAGCTTGCACGTATCTAAGACATAACAATGTAGTTACAACGCTGGTTGATGATTTTGCTTAGAATTTTAAATTAAACGGTTTCAGCAACCTCGCAGGAGTACCACCTAACATAGCAATGCTGGCAGTGCACGGCCACAAATATGTGCAAGACTTTACGAATAAAAACTTGGAGAAACTCTCAGATTCTCTTACCTTTCAGCCATCACTTTTTAGCCACCTATGTCTGGGTAGCAGTGCTCGTCGAACGTGTCTTCTTTGGAACACCTTCGTGCAGCTCAATCCCCCTTTTGATGTTTGGGGACTTCGCTGCTGCCTTTTGTGACGGCACGCTAATAAGGTCTATCGTCTTCTGACTTGTCGAATTCGTAGAAGCTGTAGGGACCAAGATCTCCACCTCTACTGCAGTACTGCAGTCGCTAGTAATCGGTGGCAGGGGGCCTGTTTGCTCACCCCACGCCACTGCCGGATCTGTGTTTCCCCCCCGCTGTCTTAGCTTCTAATCGACCTCTGCTTAGGCACCGATGAGAGGATGATTTTAAGTCTGTCCGCCCTTTCTTAATGATTGGTCCGTTTCAAAGGAATCAGTATCAAATTTCGCGCCCACCTGTCCCAATGACACACTAGTTTTCCACTAGTTCTGGCTGGCAACACCCGGTAAATCTCGAGTTTTTGGCGCAGCGTTATCACAACACGTCCGGATTACGAGAAAACTCCGGCTCTACCGTCTACGCTGACGAATTGCTGACAGTCACAAAAACATGGGGAAAAACATGTATGGAATAAGACGTAAAGTAAATAATAAACATGAAGTCACAGAAACATGAGGAATACATGTATAGAATAAGACGTTTATAAATGAAAAAACGGAAAAGAAACACACACTCAACCCGCATTTAAATTCAAAACCGATACGCCAGTGCCAAGGATCGTGCGCGAAGGGTCACACTGGCCCGCAATAGATCGGCCACACTAATGCACCCCAAATTCTATTGGGATATGCGGGCACACTATCCTCCGCCAGCTTTATAAGACGCAACCCCACCCTCCGGAGGGCATTCAGTTTGGCCGGCGACGAGACCACTAGGAGGTGGCCAACAGCCCAACGGTAAGAAGTTCAGCAGAGCCATAGGAGACGGGTAAAGGGCGTGGTAACTAACTAATCATAGTAGTCGTTGGGTATTACGTCTTATTCTCCGGCTCGGTTCACCGGCCCGCGTGCATAATTAGCAGACCTAACCGGCCTCTAAACCTCTTCTCATAATTAGTAGACCTAATCGGCCTCTAAAACTGTTCTCATTTCTAGTAGACCTAACCGGCCTCTAAAAAGATTCTCATAATTAGTGGACCTAACGGACTTTAAAAACTGTTCTCATTTGTGGTAGACCTGACCGGCCTCTCAAACTTCCCCTAATTGGCAGACCCGAATGGTCTTCCCTATTGTTTCCCGTTCACAGGCGTTTGAGGAACTCACGGCCGCGTGACCCGACGACCCGCGTGAAGCTAAACGGCCCTAGAAACGACCAGAAACAACCAGCCGCCGATCTCGCTACGAGGACAGCAGCCACCCGCTTCAGGGTGAACTGTGTATTCATTTCTTTCTTACGAATAAACCCCCAACTACTGTATAATTCTCCCGTCTTCTCCTCTGGGCCCCGGGTCGGATTCTTTTCCAGCAACCCCACCTGAACCAAATCAAAGATCTGCAACGAATTCTGGCCATCCTTAAGCCACCCGAGCACAGACATATCGTCACACAATGTGTTTGTCCTTAAATACCTGCAGTTCCAATCATATTTTTATTAGTGAATTATTTCATCATCAGAAATTTTTTATTACTTTAAATTAATTTTCTCTTAATGGCACTTATTATTAAAATTATGCATAGGATCTATATATAAACAAAAAATATATCAAATATCTTTAAAATACTAGAGTATTGTACATCTTATCATCCGACGTAGTTTGGGCCATCTTCGTTTCACTTGTGGTGGCAAATGGGATTATGTACATGTTCAACAATAAATAATTAATTAATAAAAAATATCGAAATGGTACGAGTATGTATGTATTAAAACTGTTTAGCTACTTAGATTTTTTAATAGCAATGCGGGAATAGCGGTTTGCACTATGGGCATCGCAACTGCTACTACTGACTACTTCGACTAACAATATTACGAGTATAAGATTAGTCTACTGCACAATTGAGGAAATCAAATAAACTCTGACCACACTGACGGAGACGGCTAATACAATGATTGCCCAAATGCCAACCCCGATTGCGGGAAGGAAGTACAAGCCTTAGAATTGACCCAGAATAAGACCTAGGGAACTATGCTTCGTGGGTAGGAAGGGCACAATCCATTTTGAATAACTACAATATTATTCTTTTGGCAAAAGAATCTCTGAATGTCTACCCGCTGCCTGATGCAGAACACTAAAACAAACAAATGCTAAGCAAATGCTAAACTCACTTATAGACGAATATTTATACCCGTTACTCGTAGAGTAAAAGGGTATAATAGATTCGTTGAAAAGTATGTAACAGGTAGAAGGAAACGTTTCCGACCATATAAAGTATATATAATAAACATTTTTGGTGATAGATTTAATGAAAAAAAAATATATTTTCCTTTTTATGATCTTTATTTGAATAATTTTTACCATAGGTCAGTTAAGAACTAATTTACAAAGGTATTCTTTCGGTCCAGCAAACCTTTTACGGAAGATTAACATAAGCCTTTTAAGTTCTACTTAGCTTTATATGTCAAGCTTAACAGATCATTAAGCTCGTTACCGTTAAGCGGTTCGTATCTTGGGGGAATGTTATTTATGAGGCTTTTGGAGAGTGAATCTTTCCAAAAGATCGGCTTTAGCTTTTTTATATGAAGAGTGAATATGTCGTATGAAGAAATGAATATGTCACTATATATTCTTGATCAGGATCAATAGCCGAGTCGATCTGGCCATGTCCGTCCGTCTGTCCGTCTGTCCGTCCGTCTGTCCGTCCGTATGAACGCTGAGATCTCAGGAACTACAAAAGCTAGAAAGTTGAGATTATGCATACAGACTCCGGAGACATAGAAGCAGCGCAAGTTTGTCGATTCATGTTGCCACGCCCACTCTAACGCCCACAAACCGCCCAAAACTGCCACGCCCACACTTTTGGAAAAGGTTTTGATATTTTTTCATTTTTGTATTAGTCTTGTAAATTTTTATCGATTTGCCAAAAAACTTTTTGCCACGCCCACTCTAACGCCCACAAACCGCCCAAAACTGCCACGCCCACACTTTTGAAAAATGTTTTGATATTTTTTTCATTTTTGTATTGGTCTTATAAATTTTTATCAATTTTTCAAATAACTTTTTGCCACGCCCACTCTAACGCCCACAAACCGCCAAAAAATGTCAGTGCTGAAATTTATTCTTCGCACATCCACTAGGTGAGTACGGGTATCTGATAGTCGGGGAACTCGACTATAGCGTTCTCTCTAGTTTTGTATCTTAGAACCTTTATCGTTTAGGGAAGCAGACAACACGAACGTGAGAGGACAAAAAATCTCATCTATACGAAAAGCTATCACTAGCCCGCGAATATTACGGGCAAAGTTTAAAGCCTTTCAAAAGCCCATATAATTCCCAGATTTGTTAGGTTCCCAAGAAACCTAATCAATACCGAATGGTGGTCGATTTTTTGTGATATGCTCAGTGCTATGTAAGATTCGCCACCGGAAGAACAAAAAAGAACGCTCGGTACATGTTTTTTTTTTTTAATTCCTTCTTATTCCTCTCGGGAACTAAGGGGTTCTACGAGAGCCTTCCATCTAACTCTGTTTTGTGCTGTCTGTTTAGCATTTTCCCATGTGATGTTTATTTGGGCAAGTTCTTGTTGAGCGGTTCTTCTCCATGTTGCTCTTGGCCTTCCTACCCTCCTGCTTCCTTGGGGGTTCCAGTCCAGTGCCAACCTTACTATGCTACTAGGGTTTCTTTTGAGAGCGTGCCCTATACACATCCATTTCTTTTTCCTTATTTGGGTGTGTATTGGGGGCTCGCTCGTAACGCGCCACAGCTCTGTGTTAGCTATTCTGCTTGGCCAGAATATCCCATATTTGTTTCTGAAAACCTGCAGTTTCTGCGTTACTTTCTTCGTTGCGAGCCATATCTCACTTCCGTATAGCAGTATGGAGTTCACACACGCATTGTAGATCCGGAGCTTTGTTCGCCGGCTTATTACTCTGTTTCTCCAAATGCGGAATAGTCTCCCAAAAGCTGAACGGGCTTTGCCAAGACGACGCGAGACATCATCATCCACTCCTCCACTGTTGGATATTATGGTGCCAAGGTGTGGGAAACTGTTGACGAACTCGATGGGGTTCCCATGTATGATGATGTTTCCTTAGTTGGAGTGGTTGAATCGCATAGCTTTTGTTATTGCTACGTTTATCTCGAGTCCGACGCTGCTGGCTATCCTGACGAGGTTTTCACTTTTACTCTGTACGGTACATGTCAGCGACCTAAAACAGCAGGATCAGGAGGAGAATGGTGACAAGAACGTGGATTCGGATCCATCTGAAGGAAGCAGGGAGGGCATGCAGGAGAACGACAACCCCTGAGAACGGACGGGGTTCGGCAGCCGTTTTAGCGTCAGACCGAGGCGAGAGTCAACGGATGCAGACTGCGAGTCCGACAACCATTTCAGCGTCAGGCCAAGGAGAGAGTCAATGGGCGACGCCCGCGAGTATTGTCGCGACAACCACCACCAGGAAAGAGTAAGGGCACAAACGGCGGGAAGTTGTGATTGACAACACCTGAGAACGAACTAAACTCGAGAACCGTTCTAACGCCAGGCCAGGGCGAGCGTCAACGGGCGTCAGGCCAAGGCGAGAGTCAACAGAAACGGACCACGAGCGAGCCAGAATCCTGCCTCTTTATCGATAATAATCGATCGACGGGTAGCAGTGTGACCAGATGACAGGAGCACGAGAATGCGGAATGTGGTCGATGAAAGAAAAAGCGTCCCAGAAATACAAATCGACGGCAAGATTTGAAAAGGAAGAACGAGGAACGTACTGGAAGGAGATCGGCGCCGTGGAACTCGAGGTGGAGCTGTAAGCGTCAACGAGATCTCAGGAGTGTTCCGTGGTAACCTCAAGGCCGGATTTAAATTTTCCCGAAGAAAGGGGGAGATGGGAGAAGTTGAAACTCCGCACAAATGCAGATGGTATTCGCATGAGGAGGACCCTTCTTGCCAGTTACGCAAGAAGGCAAAGCGTAGTAACGGCAGTGCGAAACCTGGAGAAAGAGAGTTTGGAGACTCTGATAGAAAAGAGAGCTTGGAGACTCTGATAGAAAGGAGTTTGGAGACTCTGGAAGTGGAGAGGGAGGGTGGAGACTGTGAACCTATAAAATACAGAGTTTGGAGAGTCACAAGGTTCAAAGGCAAATAACGGGACAAGTCGAACTTTGGACCGGGCCAACGGTAAAATCATGGACTTGGGATCCGGAGACTGGAGACCAAAGGGATGAACCGTTGGAGGATGCCTATATAAACAGGCCGAACGCTGGACGCGGGACAGTCGACGAGAACAAGTGTACCAGTCAACAACGTAAGAACGAAGTCAGCAGAGGAGCTACAGCCGTGGTAGTCAATAAGGAGCAAGATCGCTACGTCAAGACGTTCAGGACGAGAAAAGTCTCCGAATTGAGACGCCGGTAGCTGAGGTCCAGTACGACGAAGCACGAGTAGCCCAGAGGCATCCAACAGGCGATGCCAAACCAAGGAGGGCACATGAAAAGCAGCAGGGATTGTGGTGTAGACCCGGTGAACTCTGTAGGAGACCGCGAACTTGAACCAGGCGATAGCCTAGGTGTGTTCGTGCGATCCAAACAGGCGTGGTACCGGCGCCACCAGTCCGAACCAGACGTGGGGTTGACGTGCTGCTGTCCCACAGGCGTTTGCCTTGGAGATCACAGCCGCTTGCTGCCGTCAGTCTGCGTAAGACAACACTTCTCAGCCCAAGTGACGAGTGCCCAGCAACTAAGGTCCGCGCCACTCAGGACGACGGGAGCGGCGAGACAGCGGAACGAGGCAGTTGGACAATCCATCCGAATACGGCCGAATAATCGGATTTCATTGTAAGTCCAAGCACGAATAAAGATACAAGAACGGGATCTGCAAGTGTTATGAACGCACAAAACTCTACTGAGCTAGCCGCACGTATTTCGTAGCGAGCAGACCAAGCAAATCAGTTCGTTACAACAGCTTTGAAAGCATTTGATAACCTTAAAACTATACCCTCCTCTTCCGAAGTATTGATGTTCCCAGATTTCAAGGAACCTTTTCACAAGACAACCGACGCCTCCAACTACGCGATGTTTGCGGTTCTTTCTCAAGAAAGCCAAACCAAAGACCGACCAATCTCTTTTATTTCTTGACGGTTAACTAAAACCGAGGAGAATTATGCCACAATCGAAAAAGAAATTCTGGCAATCTGTAAAGACCCTACGGTGCTCACTTTCTCGTTGGGTAGTAGAAATTTAAAAGCGATGTTAAAACGTTGGTAGGCAAGAACCGAAGAATACAACTGCGAATGAACTTACAAACCAGTAAAGTCTAATGTTGTGACTAACGCACTTTCTCATTTAAAAAAAAAAATCAATTGTCACCCTGCATAGCTCATTAGCTCATATAAAGGAATCAGTTGGTATTCGATATAGAACAGCAGGAATACTCATGCGTATACCTTCACAAGGGGTATAATACGTCAGAGGGATCAGCTCTCAAACTGAACGGCCATTTCCTTTAATTACTTCTTCACTTAAAACTTTTCAGTCTGTTTGCTTTAAAATTTTTAAACTACAAAATTCGAATAACGGGAAATTGGTTATTGATTTATCAGATGAGGACGAAATATGCGAGATAATCGATAAAGAGCATCGCAGGGCTCATAGAAGTCCCAGGGAGGTGGGAATGCAGATTTTGGAGAAATTTTACTTTCCAGAAATGTCAAGCACAATTCGTGTACAAATTTCTTCTTGCCAATGCTGCAAGACCATCAAATATGAGCGCCATTCCAACAACACTGTCCTTCAATCGACACCAATCCCAAACCACCCATGCGAAATAGTTCACATTGGAGAAAAAATGTATCTCAGCTGCATCGACAAATTTACTTAATTTCCTCTAGAGTCGAAATCGGCAGTACAATTGCGAGAACAATTACTTGAAGCAATTCACTACGTCACAGTTCCTAAGATAATTGTTTCTGATAATGTGAGAGGTTTCCTTTGTCCAATATTTTGTTCGACCGTACAGCGACCGTACGTAAATTAACTACCAGGGTTTATCTGATTTTAAACATCATGTTATAGAAGACGTAAGGGTGTGACGCTTAATGTGCACAATAATATATAAGCTTTCTAGGAACGTAAAATAAGAGAAATTCAATGAAGTCAATAGTCGATAGGAGAAATACAACGAAGCTAAGAATAATGAAATAAAAGTTGAGAAACAACCCATAAATTTCAAATTCAAACAATACGGGCGCGCGCGCGCCAAGGAGAAGGGGCAAATGTAAAGTATGCGGGCACACTACGCCACGCCGGAGCCCTATAGAAAGCGGGTCAACGCCTCGATGATCTTCAGTCTCCGCTGGCGATCCGCGAAAACAGTACAGCAGCAGTAGCGCGGATCAAGGAGAAGGAGGTAACAATTGGTAATGATTTAATTATACTATCTCTTTTCCCCCTTTCTAAACGTATTTGGAAGACCTCAGGGCCTCTCAACCTTCTAACCTCTATGCGTATTTGAAAGACCTTAGGGCCTCTCAAACTTCTTCATATTTGGAAGACCTTAGGGCCTCTCAAACCATTCTTCATATTTGGAAGACCTCAGGGCCTCTCAAAGTAGTCAAGCGCTTTGTATCACTGTCTCTTTCTCGTCAGACCAATAAAGCTACACTTATCCGTACCGAGTACATCCTGTGCGTTCTATTCTGGGATAGGGTCGGCTCTTTCTTTTAGCAACTACACCTGAACAAAAATAAATGTCTGAGACGAGTCCTGGCCATCCCTGAGCCACCCGAGCATTGACAGATCGTCCCAGTGGCGCCCGAGAGAGGTGAAGTGGTTGCAAGAAAATCGACTCCGATAAAGGAGTAGCGACTAAGTACGAACTATTGGGATACGCAGCCGAGTTCGAAATAGACACGTTAGGATCGAACGAGGAGTTAAGACGACTACTGTCGGCGTTTTCGAAACGTGTCGATTATAGAGAAGAAGTTAAAAAGAGACTAACGGAACTAATAGCGAAGCATATAAGGGACAAAAGCCCAGGACAGAGACCACCAGTACTACAACAGCTGCGACCAAATTTCTGTATGCGATGTGGCGGTACGGGTCATGCAGCCGGCAACTGTGGGAACCCACCAAGGCTATTCTGCTGGGTATGCTGACGAAACGGTGTAAAGACAACGAAATGTTGCAGGGCAGGGCCGGGAAACGCCTGAGGCCTGAGCAGATGAAGCTGGCGGCTCAGGCGGAAAGACTAGAACCAGCACCACAAGATCAGCTAAGCTGCGATGGGTACCAAATAATAGCCCGAATAAGGGTGGGGACCAGGACAACTAAAGGAGTAGTGGACACGGGAGCATTAAGAAACGCAATAAGCATGAGCAAATACGAGAACCTCAGAGCGCAAGGCAGATGGAATAAAACCCGGTTAGAAATATCACTCGCTAACGGCTTAAGACAGAGGACCGTAGGAAAATTCACGGCAGAAATTATATTTGGAGGAAGATCGTTCTAGATGACGTTCTTAATACTAAAACAGACTGCAGGTGGAATTCTAATAGGAATAGACTTCCTCGCCGGAGCACACAGCCTACTCCGATGCGGAATTCTAGAATAAGAGATAACAGCCGCGGATGGATTTCATTTTGGACCAATTAAAAGAGGCACGTTTCATAAGTACGATCGACTTGAAGTCAGGGTACTGCCAGATTCCCATGGAAAGGGACAGTCAGCAATACACCGCATTTACGGTACTAGGACGGGGGATGTTCCAATGGGAAGTAATGCCATTCGTTTTGACAACGGCACCAGCAACTTTCCAAAGGGCATTGGGCACAATAATAGGTCCGGGGATGGAGCCGTTCGCATTCGCATACCTAGATGATACTGTGGTCATTGGCTGCAGCAAAAGAGAGCACCTGAAGAAGCTACAAGAGGTGTTCAGAAGGTTACAAAAAGCAAACTTGAGGATCAACCCGGAGAAAGAGCTAAAGTATTTAGGACACTTAGTGAGCGACCGTGGGATCAGAACAGACCCGGAGAAGGTCGCAGCAATCCAAGAACTATCCGCCCCAAAGACAACAAAGGAAGTGCACAGTTTTCTAGGAATGCCATCGTAGTACCGGCGATTCATACCCAAGTTCACGGAACAGGCGGCCGCCCTTCAGGATCTAATCAAGAAAGGAAAGAAACTTGAATGGGAGGAAAGGCTTCGATAGCCTGAAAGAGAGTCTAGAAAAAGCACCAGTACTGTCATGTCCCGACTTCACTCGACAGTTCAAACTACAGACGGACGCCAGTGATTTAGGGATAGGCGCAGTGCTGACACAGGAAGGAGAGGACGGGGAACACGGCGTATAAGACGCCAGCAGAAGATTGAGCAGTAGTTACAGATCACTTGGCGCTGCGGTGGCAGAACTCAATCGAAAGTCCATCGGGAGGGCGTTAGGGTCTAACCATTCCAGTTTGAAGTCCAATACGGAAAGGGGGAGGTAAACGCGGTGGCAGACGCGTTAACAAGAGCGCCGAGGATCGAGCTAAAGGCCATAGGAAGGACGTAGGAGTGGCTGATGAAAACTATAAGGAAGCAAAGACAGATCCAGGAGTTCCGGATAATAGAAGGTTGACTCTACAAACTAGACGGGGGCAAAGACCTACAGCCATGGAAACTGTGCATATCGAAGGAGAAATTCAGGTGCTAACAGTGAATCACAACACAGCAGATTTGGCGATTTAAAACACTGAAAAGGGTCAAGAACCGATATTTCCGTCCACGACTCGGGAAAGACGTGAAAAAATTTGTCAAAGAATGCGAGTGTTGCTAGCGATATATGGTGTCACAACAAAAGGCGGCATGGAAAATGAAAGTCGCTGAAACGATGTTCGTTGACTATGTGGGACCTAGCTTCAAAGCGAACGGACGTGTTTTTTTTCTGCGCTCCGAATTTATTTTGTGGATTTTAATAAATTCTTAAAAAATTCAATTTCGTAATCAGTACCAATTAAAGTTCCGTTCGCTTCGCGGGTGAATCTTTTGTGATTTGTGCATTATTTTAATAAATTAATTCAATCTGTTCTCTTTCTGTCTTTGCGTTTTGTTTACTCTCTCTTTTGTGCGTTGTCCGTTGTGCTGTTTGGTGTTGTTTTTGTACTTAACTGCACGGTGTACCCGCTCTCCCACACAAAATCCTAAAGTTCAGACTGCGCTCTTGCGGTACATTATTGATTTTGTTTTTTAGTACAGTGGTCTAAACCCAATTAAATATGGAATCCAATGTTGTCTTTTTCTATAAAAAATGCCGTCAGGTAATAAAGCCTGAGCAGACAAAAATAACCTGTTGGCTATGTGATAGATTGGTGCACACCAAGTGCGCTGGCTTCAACGGCCGAACAAGTGATGACCTAGCAAAAGGCCCAAATCTAAAATACTGCTGTGATACTTGCCTAGGGGCTGCGAATGAAATGAAACTCTTTATGCGCCGAACTATAGGTGGGTTGAAAGGACTGATCAGCAGTTTTGGCGTGGCTAGAGATAGTTTTCGTTGAGCTGATGATCTTCTCTCCGCGCTAGAGGAATCTCCAAAGCGCAGGTGGTACAAACAAACTGGTGGTAGGCTGGCTAAGGTAAAATGCCCCGCAACCTCCAGCAAACGATCAACAGGACTCCACAGCTGATCAGTTGACGATCGCAGCAAACCCTCAAATATTGCTTAGATCGACACCTAAAAATCCGTTGTGTCCGCTTTCAACCGGTGATTCCACCCGTCCCAAATTGTTTACCACGACAAAGAAATATTGAGTCCGGACTACCGGCTCAAGTTGGCACTTCAGAAACACAACCTGCAGTGCTAAAACCCCTCTGGGTGGTTCCACTAAAGAAACAAATTTTTTGTTCTCGGCTTTCCCCTGATCAAACATCATCTAAAGTACTGTCTTATATACAAGACAAAACAAAAGCCGACAACATAAAAGTGGAAAAATTTAACTTTTCTTCATCTCATCTCATCTTTCAAGATAACTGTCCCTAATGAGCTATTCTCGACCATATGTTCTGGCGATTTTGGCCGGATAATATGGTTGTGAAAGAATTCGAAGCGAAGATTAAATATAGAAAAAAAGGGCCTGTGGGTATTAAACTTCCTTCACGTGGCCAGATCACTGCCCCATCCCCCTCTACTACTTCTATGTCTTTATCTTAAGAAAACTAAACTCTAGTCTCACTATCTGTTATCAAAGTGTAAGAGGCTTGTGACGTAAGCTAACTCATTTGTATTCAGATAGCCTTTCCTTTGCATCCCATATTATAGTGTTTACAGAGACTGGGTTAAATCCGTAGTTACTTAACTCTAAAGTTTTCCGAGGTATGTACACAGTATACAGGCCTCCAGGCGGGGAGGTGGAGTCCTAATTGCTGTTAGGTCTACCCTCACGTCAGACGAGGTACTTTGACGAGTTCCTTAACTTAGAATTCTTATGCGTAAGGTTGTCATTTTCTGATAGCTATGTCTATAATGCGTGCTCTTACATTCCGCCGTCTTCTGAATTTCCTGAATAAATAAACCATTTGTCCGCTATCCAATCCGTTTTAAATAGACTGTCCGATAGGGACCAACTAGTTGTTCGAGGTGACCTTAATATACCAGGCACTAAGTGTTCCACAGAAGAACAGTCGAATATTCTTCTGCCTATAGCACAGCATGACTTTATTAACGGCTTGCCCGACAAATCGTTGTCGCAAGTAATTATATTCGAAATTCTCTTGGTCGAATTTTGGATCTATGCCTTGTTACAAGTCCTGAAAGTGCGTTTCTGACTAGAGTAGTACCTCTTGTCAGTAGTACCATATCATCCAACTTTCGAGGTGACAATCGACACAGGTACCGTAATAAAAGAGAGGCCAGTTAAGTCAACCAAACGAATTCATTGTTTTCGTAGGGAAAACATTCGGAGGCTAAATCTTTTTATATCTGGATTTAATTGGTCCGATCTTTATTCTTGCAAATTAATGAGCGATGCCATATATATTTTTATACCCGTTACTCGTAGAGTAAAAGGGTATACTAGATTCGTTGAAAAGTATGTAACAGGCAGAAGGAAGCGTTTCCGACCATATAAAATATATATATTCTTGATCAGGATCAATAGCCGAGTCGATTTGGCCATGTCCGTCTGTCCGTCCGTCTGTCCGTATGAACGTCGAGATCTCAGGAACTACAAAAGCTAGAAAGTTGAGATTAGGCATACAGACTCCAGGGACATAGACGAAGCGCAAGTTTGTCGAATCATGCTGCCACGCCCACTCTAACGCCCACAAACCGCCCAAAACTGCCACGCCCACACTTTTAAAAAATGTTTTAAAATTTTTTCACTTTTGTATTAGTCTTGTAATTTTCTATCGATTTACCAAAAAACTTTTTGCCACGCCCACTCTAACGCCCTCAAACCGCCCAAAGCTGATACGCCCACACTTTTAAAAAATGTTTTGATATTTTTTCATTATACCCGTTACTCGTAGAGTAAAAGGGTATACTAGATTCGTTGAAAAGTATGTAACAGGGAGAAGGAAGCGTTTCCGACCATATAAAGTATATATATTCTTGATCAGGATCAATAGCCGAGTCGATTTGGCCATGTCCGTCTGTCCGTCCGTCTGTCCGTCTGTCCGTCTGTCCGTCTGTCCGTCTGTCCGTCTGTCTGTCCGTATGAACGTCGAGATCTCAGAAACTACAAAAGCTAGAAAGTTGAGATTAGGCATACAGACTCCAGGGACATAGACGCAGCGCAAGTTTGTCGAATCATGCTGCCACGCCCACTCTAACGCCCACAAACCGCCCAAAACTGCAACGCCCACACTTTTGAAAAATGTTTTAATATTTTTTCATTTTTGTATTGGTCTTGTAATTTTCTACCGATTTGCAAAAAAAAATTTTGCCACGCCCACTCTAACGCCCACAAACCGCCCAAAACTGCCACGCCCACACTTTTGAAAAATGTTTTAATATTTTTTCATTTTTGTATTGGTCTTGAAAATTTCTATCGATTTGCAGAAAAAACTTTTTGCCACGCCCACTCTAACGCCCACAAACCGCCAAAAGCTGCCACGCCCACACTTTTGAAAAATGATTTGATATTTTTTCATTTTTGTATTAGTCTTGTAAATTTCTATCTATTCGCCAAAAAACTTTTGGCCACGCCCACTCTAACGCCCACAAACCGCCAAAAACTGTCCTTCGCACTTACACTAGCTGAGTAACGGGTATCAGATAGTCGGGGAACTCGACAATAGCGTTCTCTCTTGTTTTTATATTGGTCTTGTGAATTTCTATCGATTTGCCAAGAAACGTTCTGCCACGCCCACTCTAACGCCCACAAACCGCCCAAAACTGCCACGCCCACTTTTTTGAAAAATGTTTCAATATTTTTTCATTTTTGTATTGGTCTTGAAAATTTCTATTGATTTGCAAAAAAACTTTTTGCCACGCCCACTCTAACGCCCACAAACCGCCCAAAGCTGCCACGCCCACACTTTTGAAAAATGTTTTGATATTTTTTCATTTTTGTATTAGTCTTGTAAATTTCTATCTATTCGCCAAACTTTTGGCCACGCCCACTCTAACGCCCACAAACCGCCAAAAACTGTCCTTCGCACTTACACTAGCTGAGTAACGGGTATCAGATAGTCGGGGAACTCGACTATAGCGTTCTCTCTTGTTTATAATGCAATTAAATTATTTTTAAACTCTTGTGTTCCGATGTACTATCCGTCTATCTCTAAGAAACCTCCTTGGTTTAATAAAAAGATGACACATCTAAGAAATGTTAAGTCCAGACTTTATACAAAATTTAAAAATACCGGTTATCAATCTATATTTTTTTAAATATGTAAGTGCTCGGTTAAATTTTACCGTGCTTAATGCTCAGTGTTATAAGAATTATTTAAACCGTTGTAAGTTCCAGTTCGTTCAGGATCCCAAACATTTTTTTAATTTCGTTAACACTAAGCGCAAAACAACCAGGTACCCTTCCTCGCTATTTTTGAAAATACTACGGTAACATCTGATCAGGCAATAGCCGATCTATTTGCCAAGTTTTTTCAAACCACATATTCTACGTTACCTCATTCCGAACGGCCTTACTCTTACGCGGTATCAAAGTCGAATTTAATATTCTGTCCCACTCTAAACGAAAGATCACTGCTTTATGATCTTCAGCGAGTTAAGCCTGTTTATTCGCCAGGTCCCGACGGAATTCCTGGCTGTGTGCTTAGATTCTATGCGGAAGCCTTGTGCAAACAGCTACTGAAATTGTTCAACCTATCTCTGGAATCTTCACAGTTCTCCCAGATATGGAAGGAGTCCTTCGTGATTCCTCTCCATAAAAAAGGCAGCAAATCGGGTGCAAGCGATTACAGAGGAATCTACAAATTGTCTGCTATCCCTAAGCTTTTTGAATACGTTATTGCTCCTCACCATGTCAGCATGGGTTCATGAAACGCAGATCAACAACTACTGACCTTTTGGAGCTAACCTCCTTCGTAGTTCAGGGCTTAAAAATAAACTTCAAACGGATGTCATCTATACAGATTTTAGTAAAGCATTCGACTCTGTTAATCATTTACTTTTATTAAAAAAACTTGATTTATTAGGTATTCGTGTTCGACTCCTAATTTGGATTCTAAGTTATCTGAATAGCAGGACGCAACGGGTCCTCTTTAAAAATTCTCTTCCTAGTATTCTCCGAGTCACATCCGGTGTCCCACAAGGGAGCCACCTAGGTCGGCTCCCTTTTACCTTATTTATTAACGACCTTCCCTTAATAATAAAGCATTCACGTGTAGTTATAGTCGCAGATGATGTAAAATTATGTCTCCAGTATAAGGACATTTCTCGCCATTTGGACTTACAATCCGATCTAGATAGCTTTCAAACCTGGTCCCGTGATAACGTATTAAACTTAAATGGCTCTAAGTGTAAAGTTATGACCTTTTGTCGTGCCAACTCAATACACGCGACTTACACTCTAAGTGGGTGCTCTTTGGACAGAATAACACATGCTGATGATCTTTGTGTTCTGTGAGGAGTCTTAAAAATCCCCAAAAATCCGGGTGCAGGAGACCGGCCTAGCAACAGCGAAGACGGCTGGATTGCGGGAGGAGTTAAGGGTGGTCAGGTCAAACGGTAAATAATGGACCTTGTATCCCGGCAAACCGGAGAGACCGTGAACTAACGGTACCGCGCTGGACCTTGGACCAGCCCAATGGCACAGAGGTCGAACGGTAACGGTGTGGACTTTGGACGAGCACATAGAGGACACACCGTGAACAAACGGGACTTGAGTTGGACCTTGTACCCGAGCGAGCCGTGCGCAAAAGGGAAATATCGGCATCCCCGCGGCCTATAAGAAGGCCGGCGCAGACGCGTCTCGGGGCAGTCGGTCAAACTAACACGCGTAGGTCATACGAGCAAGCGGAGAGTGCGAGCGCGAGTCGCGCAGTCAGGACACAGGGGTGCGGCCGGACAGTTGGAGCAGTCTCAGAAGGTGCGTACACAGTCGACCAGTGAAAGTACGTGGAGATACACAGTAGATTAGGAGGGTACGCGGAGTTCCATACAGGAGGACAGTCGATCATGAGGGTACGCGGAGTGCCATTTAGGCAGACAGCCGATCAGGAGAGTACGCGGAGTGCCATACAGGCAGACAGTCAGTGAAGAAAGTGCCCGGAGAGTATCCTAGTCGATCAGTGAAAGTACAGCGGAATAGTGAAGTACGCAGAAGACGCGGAACCAGTTTAAGTACAAGCGAGCGTCGAAGCGGCATTCGAACAGGGTCTTCGCAAGCAAGAACAAGCGAAAGACAAGCAAACACCGGGACAAGTGTAATGTTAATTAACTTACCTTTCTTAGCTAACCGTAGAACGATGCTTGGAGTCCCGACTAGTCGGCTAAACTTCACTATTCAAACGGAATCACTAGAAATCACGTATCCCTAATTTTAAATCAATGTAGATCTAACTATGAGTTCTTACTAGTATATACATATATTTCCTCGTTCTTTACTGTCTTCTATATCGCGTCTATCTTCCCGCAATTCGAGCCGTACGATACACGGCAGCGCACCTCGGTCGGTTGGGCGTAGAACTCGCAGCAATCCGACAGGCAACGGCAGATGCATTTTTGATGGTCTTCATAGAACGGGATATATCCAGAGTCGGGGCGCCGAAAACTCTGATCTCGGACAATGGCGTTCAGTTTTCGGCCATAGAAAATGGGGCATACGGCAACAGTTCACGGCACCGTACACACCTCAGGAGAACTCAACGGAACGGACCAACAGGACAGCGAAGACGATGATCGCGCAGTTAGCAGGATAAGAGCAAACCAGATGGGACGAACATGTGCCTGAGCTTATGCTGGCGTACAACAGTACTTCGGAAGCAACCAAATTTAGCCCAGCACAGCTAATAGTTAGAGAAGAACTGAGGTAACATTGTTCGACACCGTAACAGCCGGCTCAGGGCTAAAGGCAGAGGATGTGGGGTCAAGGTGCTGAAAGAGATCAGGAAAGAAGCCACACCACACATGGAGGAGGTAGCCCTCGGAGACTTGATCTGGTGCAAAACACATCACCTGTACAAAGCAGGTCAGTTCAATGTCAAGCTAGCCCCGAAATATGACGGTCCCTGGAGAGTGTTAAAATTTGCATCTCCAGTAATAGTAACTCTTAAAAATCCGAAAATCCGTATATAGGGACAAGTCCAAAACTAAACAATGCACACGGCTCAATACTATATATTACAAAGAACTCTACACTACAAACTGTACACTACAATATTTACACTGTCCAACACTTAATACACGCTTCACACAACTTTACAACAAGCACTTTACAACACATAACTACAGACATACCAACACACGTTTTTCTAATACGGACGTGTTATTATACGCTGTCGTAAAAGGCGACTAAAGAGTTAGCGAAGGAGCGTTTCGCAGCAACGCAACAAAAGAGGGGTTGCGATCTGGCACCACAGCCTGCTCACCGAAGTAATACCTTGTTTAGTACGTAGGCGTAACTCTACTTGGAGAGTTATGAATCGTGCATGCCATTCACGGACGGTGGATGGTATCTTTTGAAGATTTTATTTTCCTGCCGTATTTGTAATAAAAAAAAAATATATATATATATTACAAAGAACTCTACACTACAAACTCTACACAACAATATTTACACTGCCCAACACTTAATACACGCTTCACACAACTTAACAACAAGCACTTTACAACACATAACTACAGACATACACACGTTTTTCTAATACGGACGTGTTATTATACGCTGCGCGAAACTGGTGCTATTGGTCCGCATATGTACAATCCAACAGGGGGCACTGCCCCAACGGTGAAGACCCATTCAGGAGGAGCACTCGAATGTCGAGGTCTCAAACAATAATAGGTATCACGGTGCAAGAAGTTGAAACCGTGCAGGCGACGGCGTCAGGCGGGCAAGTAGGCGGAGCTGATGTGGATGACACTTTGTCCTCTCCAAAACCATGCCAAAAAAAATTGCTGACCTAATCAGCGTACCGACGCAAAAAATAACGGTAAAATCCCCGACTGGCTCGCCTTTAATAACGACAGAGGCTCGACTTGCATCGATTTCACCTTTGTCACCAGTGTATTAGTGGCCAACGCAAACTGGATGGTGCCAGAGGACATAACCCTGATCTCATACCGGGTACGAACAAGGAGGTCGATGCCCAGACAGCGGAGATGTGCACTAGGGCCAATATGGGACATCAAAACACTGGATGAGGATATGTTGGCCTACCAGATTGACTCCATGGAGACCACAATTGGACACGCGGAGACCAAGGTGACATCGCTTATGAACATGCTCAAAGCAACATGCGACGCAGTGATGCCCAGAAAAACAAATGCGAAACGCAAGCCCCCTGTTTACTGGTGGAGTGCATCTTACACCAGCTCCGTACGAAATGCCTAAGGGCGAGAAGACAAGCGCAGCGATCCAGAGGACAACCGCACCACGCCCAATGCACGGAGGCATACAAAGCGAAGCGAGCCGAGCTCAAAAATTGCAGCAAAGGCAAATGCATTTAAGGACTTGCTTGCAAGCGTTGACGACGCCCCCCTGGGATATTGCCTACAAAAAAGCCCGGAATAAACTTAACGTCGCTGGTGGAGGAGCCCCCCAGGACACAGCCGCACTGGCCAGCATCGTTTCGGAGCTATTCCCAAGCCAAGACACGTTATGGCAACCTGCTCTACAAGCCCCAGCCTCCGATTTTCCGTGTATCACAGCATGTAAAGTCGTGGCAGCAACGAAGAGGATCAAGCCGAACAAAGCTCCCTGCATTGATGGTATACCTGGGGTAATCGTTAAGGCCGCTGCCACCGCAAGACCCGAGGTAATCGTTAAGGCCGCTGCCACCGCAAGACCCGAGGTCTTCAGGGAGGCTTTCCAACAATGTCTTCTGAACGGAGTCTTCCCCAAGCGGTGGCAGACAATGAAACTTGTCCTTCTGCCGAAAGGCAAGGGGCCTGAAAATGCAGCAGGCAGCTACCGCCCCTTATGTCTGCTGGACATTGTGGGCAAACTGTTTCAGCGCATTTTATACACACGCATAGAAGCCATCTCCGAGAGCCCCACAGGCCTTCAATGCCAACAGTATGGCTTCCGTAAAGGGAAGAGCACGCTCGATGCTCTCACAGACGTAACTAGAGTAGCGAAGAACGCACTTGACGGCGACCGATGGTTAGGTGGCAGTAAACACGCGTTGTATGTAACTGAAGCTGGTCCAAGATGCCACCAAGTCTCTGCAGGGGTTCCACAAGGGTCGGTACTTGGACCGCTCTCCTTTAAGGACCACGCAACGCACGCCAGCAGAAAAGCGGCAATGACAGCTGCAGCGCTGGCAAGAATTATTCCCAACGTGGGAGGACCCAGATTGCCGCAAGGACTCTGCTTGCGGCGGTTACTAAGGCAACGCAGCGTAAAGCCCCTATCTGGAGCTGTGTTACAAGCAAAGTAACCTACTTGGCTAGTGCGCGGGCAGTATCACGGACAATGGCACTGAGACTAATCAGAGGCTTTTCAACCGTTTCGGATGACGCAGCGCATCCTCTTTCAGGCATTATACCCATTGACCTGGAGATAAAGAGCCAATATCTAGCGCGAGATGGTGTTAACCAAACAGAGATTCTCGAGTGGATTCGTGGAGTCTGCCAGACTAGGTGGCAAGAGTCGCAACGTGGGTGATGGACGTACAAGCTACCACAACTCGCTCGGCTTGTCGTAAAAGGCGACTAAAGAGTCAAGGAAGGAGCGACATGCAACACAGCGCACAAGTAGAGGGAGTTCCATTTAGCATCACATCCTGCTCACCGATAAAATACTTTGACTGGCAGTCCCGATGACCATGTCAAGGACAGGAGAAGGAGCGAAGATTGTTGTTTAGTACGTAGCCATAACTCTACTCAATCGTGCATACCATCTACGGTCGGTAGGTGGTATATTTATCTTCTAAATTTTCCTAAATTTTTATTTTCCTGCCGTATATTTAATAAAAAAAAAAAATCAACTACACACACCTGCCAACAACGACAATAAGACTTATAAGTGCGCAAATTTCGTGGCAGGAAGAAAAATGGACCGCTTTTCAACGGCAATGCGCAGGTCCCGCGAACGCCACGCGAGGATTGCGGCGTCGACCTCAAGGGCGAGAGTGGTGGAGCCGGCCCCAATGGCGAGTGGAGCGCGGATGAGGATGGCTCCAGCGACGGCCCAGACAGCAGGTGGAAAGCCAGAATAGCGCCCACTCCACGGGAGGAAAGGCCGATGAGCGCCACCAGGGCTGCAACAACAGCCACAGCCGGAGCGGCGTCTGCAGGCGCAGCCAGACCTCCGTACGCGGCGTCCCTAGCGCACACCGACGCCGAAGCGCGGCCCAAAGCATCGGATCCAATCACGCAAACTCCACGAACAGCAAGCGACAACGCCGGAACACCCCAGCAAGCGGGCGACCGACACCAGGCCTCGCGAGCGACTTTCGCACAGCCGCACGATCTGCTGGAACACGGGCAGAAAGGACGTACGGGACCCCCGCGTCGACCAGAGCCATCACCGGATCGGATATTGAATATCCATTCAGATGAGACGAACGCCTGGGGATGGCAGGTACCAGCAGGGAAACAGCTGTCGGAGCAAGCGTTCTAGGAGATCCAGCGACGCCTCGCGGCCAAGAAGTATGGCCGGCAGCAAAGGATGCTTGATCCACGACGGCTAGACAATCTGGCGGGTACTTTTTTCACGCCGTAATGAGGTCACTATAAAGAGGTACAAGGATATCTACAGTAAGGGGGAGTATGACGCTTAATGCGCATAATCTTAATCCTAAGAACGTATAGTAAGAGAAATTCAATGAAGTCAATAGTCGATAAGGGAAATACAACGAAGGTAATAATAATGAAATAAAAGTTGAGAAACAACACATAAACTTTGAGTTCAAACAATACGCGCGCGCGAACCTAAGCCATGGAGAAGAGGCACATTAACCCACCGAAGGGCTTGGAAGACCTCAGGGCCTCAAACCATTCTTTATGTTTGGAAGACCTCAGGGCCTCTCAAACCATTCCTCATAACTGGGAGACCTCAGGGTCTCTGGATTATTCTCACCCATAGGTCGACCGAGAGAGACCAACATCCCGCCCGAAACACCCGAAGCCAGCGACACGAGACCCTCCCGGCCAGTACGGACCCCGGATCCCTCTCCGTAGGACCCCAGGCTCGAGTTCGGGCCACAGTCACACGCGGCACGGGTAGTCGAGCGCTTTGTATCACCGTCTTTTTTCCTTTTTACTCATTGTCCATTCTTAGACCAATAAAGCTACACTTATCCGTACCGAGTACACCCTGTGCGTTCTATCCTGTGCAAAATCCAGCCATGCGTTTCAGCCATTTAACCTAGTTTAATAACATTTAAAAATAAAAAAACATTATAACGACATTATAAAACATTATACCCGTTAATGAGCTATTGGAAGTGCGAAGGAGAGTCTTCAACACTGATAGTTTTTGGCGGTTTGTGGGCGTTAGAGTGGGCGTTCCAAGAAGTGTTTTGGCAAATCGATAGAAATTTCCAAGACTAATACAAAAACGAAAAAATATCAAAACATTTTTCAAAATGTGTGGGCGTGGCAGCTTTGGACGGTTTGTGGGCGTTAGAGTGAGCGTTTTTTTTAACAAATACATACTTTTCAACGAATCTAGTAAATTTTTTTACTCTACGAGTAACGGGTATAAAAACAGAAAATCATTATACAAAAACACTATAAAAAATGTTTTCCAACTAATTAAGTAGCTCATAAGACAATTTATGGAGTTTTCAAGCTGGTTCATGTGGTGGACTTGGAAAGGATGCGGCAACTAACGGACGAAATCACTAAGGAGGCAGCTATGTTGGTGGAACGGAATAACAATTGTACCAAGAAGGCAACAACGTTCTATAGATTGGATACCAATGATAGGATCAGTACCTGGTCAAACCAATCGACGAAGGCACGCTTTTCATAACCAACTTCAATGGCAAACTGACATCCACAACGAGGGAATACCATTTGATTGGATCATTCATCGTCCAATACGATAATGAGACCATCATGGTCGATGGACGGAATTACACAACTTATTCGGCCACCCATCTAACGTTAATGCCAATTGTCCTCACCCACATAACTGTACCCAGCTATAATCTTTCCTTGGAATATGTCCACGCCCAAAAACATCATCCCGACTAATCCCGGAGTGGTGACCGCCCTCAAAACTACCAGAGCTCACTGATCTTGGCTTCCTTTAAACTTGGCCGGAGTTTGAACATTCCAGTCTGGAACGTTCCGAGCCGAGTTAATCAAGAAACATTAACTTTGCAGACCTTCAAAACACAGAACCTAAAACATTGTAATAAAGAAAAAACTCACGGAACAGAAGCTTGATTCATTTGAGAATGGAACATCTAATGCAATTCTCAACTAGGTAAAATATTGTAATAAAGAAAAAACTCACGGAACAGAAGCTTGATTCATTTGAGAATGGAACATCTAATGCAATTCTCAACTAGGTAAAGTGTCGAGCCTAATGGATTGGCTAAGGATTGGCTAAGGCGTGACCAACCGGGTCGCGCTAACTTATATGTATGCCTTCTGCATACACATGTATATGTATACGAAATAAAGAGTACATAGTCTTAAGCATACCATGTGCGGGTTAGCTGCACCCGATGACAGCATGCTAAAAATTATTCAAATAAAATCACTCGAACAGAGCAGACGCTCTGGACTAAACTGAATTCTGGTTAAAGTATTATCAAGGTATGGTGACCGTGACTCGGTCTCGAGTCCTGCTGTGTTATGTTGTGTTATAAATGACATGTGCAAGTGTGTAAAAATTATGAACGTCGATATATATGGCTTACTTGTTCTACTGTTGGAAAGTTTTAATGCAAAATTAATACACAAAACAAACAAAGCACAAAGCCAAGTATGCAGTGTTATGTTGTGTTATAAATGGCATGTGCAAGTGTGTAAAAATTATGAGCGTCGACATATATGGCTTACTTGTTCTACTGTTGGACAGTTTTAATGCAAAATTAATACACAAAACAAACAAAGCACAAAGCCAAGTATATACAACAAACACACAATAAACACAAAGCGGCAATTGATGGCAGATGAGCCACAATTTTCTAATGCGAAGCCCATAGTACAAAGGGACCTGCCAACGCTGGAGGAAGCGCTCCAGCAGAACCCCGCCGATGGACTCACAATAGCTGAGTATCGGGCACGACATGAAAGGCAGGAGGTGAAAAAACACAAATGCTCTGGAAGAAGAGTTAAACTGCTTCACAATAGCTGAGTATCCGGCACGACATGAAAGGCAGGAGGTGAAAAAACACTAACGCTCTGGAAGAAGAGTTAAACTGCTTTAGCAACGCCGACTAGTCAAGGAGATGACCAAGTTGGCAAAAGAGGAGACGGCCCGGCAAAGCTACATAGAGCGTCTTGAAGTGCGTCCAAAGTGCGAAAAAACGCAAACGGGCTGCTTAAACGCAAATGCCCCAATTTGCTTCACTATTAAGATATAAACCCAAGCCGAGGCGGGAAACCGCTGCTTGGAAACTACTTTTTTTTTTTTTTTTTTTTTTTATCGTACATTTATTAATTTAAAATCTGTCCATGTGGACAATAATTAAATGTTTGGGTGGGGGGGGCATTAACTTAAGGGATTACAAAGTTGTAGATAGGTCGGGGGTTCATTGTAGTGGGTTATAAGTGGGGGAGATCAAGCGGGTGTTTCCTCTGGAGGCGCCTGATGGTTTCACTATTGTCCAGGAGGTTGATAGCCAGATGGTTTGGGTGGTTGTCTAGACGCTTGGCGTATCTCGCACTGAATCGGGAGATTTCCTCTGCTACCCACGGTATTCCTAGCTCCTTATGGATTGTCGAGTTCTCGTGGTATGGGTGAGCGTCAGAGATTAGCCTCAGGCACTTGTTTTGAAAGCGTTGTATGCGGATTCGGTTAGAGACGCTTGCAGTGCCCCACAACTGAATCCCATAAGTCCAAATTGGCTTCAGGATGGCCTTGTACAGGAGGAGTTTTAGGTTCTCCCTAAGTTTGGACCTTTTCCCGATGAGCCAATGGAGTTGCTTGAGGCGCAGGTCGGCCTGGTGTCGTTTGGCGATTAGGTGGGGGCGCCAAGTGAGCCTCCGGTCTAGCGTCAATCCGAGGTATTTCGGGGTGCTTGAAGATGGAATAGTTTCCCCGTTGAGCGTGACTGGGGGGCAGTCTCCTCTGCGCAGGGAGAAAGTAGTTTGGGTGGATTTGTCTGCGTTCACGGCAATGTTCCATCGCTTCAACCATGGGTCGAGGGCATCCAGCTGGCTTTGAATGATGGCTGATGCTTCTTGGGGGTCTGAGGCGGAGGCTAGGAAGGCGGTGTCATCGGCTTTAATTAACAAATGTGGTTGGAGATTTTTTTTCTTTATTGATTTGTAACATTGAATTGTGAGCCAACCACATTCCAACTCTAAAATTTCCATGTCTGCGGCACTGAGTATATATACTCAGATGCAAACAATTTTGCTAATGACAATATAACGATCATGATTTATTATTATTATTTACAACACCATTTTACCAATACCAATTTAAATTAACGTTCCATTAAATATATATCTAAACAAGAGAAAACGCTATAGTCGAGTTCCCCGACTATCTGATACCCGTTACTCAGCTAGTGGAAGGGAGAAGGAGAGTCTTAAACACAGTTTTTGGCGGTTTGTAGGCGTTATAGTGGGAGTGGCAGAAAGCTTTTTGGCAAATCGATAGAAATTTACAAGACCAATACAAAAATGAAAAAATATCAAAACATTTTTCAAAAGTGTGGGCGTAGCAGCTTTGGGCGGTTTGTGGGCGTTAGAGTGGGCGTGGCAAAAAGTTTTTTGGCAAATCGATAGAAATTTACAAGACCAGTACAAAAACAAGAGAGAACGCTATAGTCGAGTTCCCCGACTATCTGATACCCGTAACTCAGCTAGTGGAAGGGAGAAGGAGAGTCTTAAACACAGTTTTTGGCGGTTTGTAGGCGTTATAGTGGGCGTGGCAGAACGTTTTTTGGCAAATCGATAGAAATTTACAAGACCAATATAAAAATGAAAAAATATCAAAACATTTTTCAAAAGTGTGGGCCTATCAGCTTTGGGCGGTTTGAGGACGTTAGAGGGGGCGTGGCAGAACGTTTTTTGGCAAATCGATAGAAATTTACAAGACCAATATAAAAATGAAAAAATATCAAAACATTTTTCAAAAGTGTGGGCCTATCAGCTTTGGGCGGTTTGAGGACGTTAGAGGGGGCGTGGCAAAAAGTTTTTTGGTAAATCGATAGAAAATTACAAGACTAATACAAAAATGAAAAAATTTCAAAACATTTTTCAAAAGTGTGGGCGTGGCAGTTTTGGGCGGTTTGTGGGCGTTAGAGTGGGCGTGGCAACATGAATCGATAAACTTGCGCTGCTTCTATGTCCCTGGAGCTTGTATGCTTAATCTCAACTTTCTATCTTTTGTATTTCCTGAGATCTCGACGTTCATACGGACGGACAGACGGACGGACAGACGGACAGACGGACAGACGGACACGGCCAGATCGACTCGGCTATTGATCCTGATCAAGAATTTATATACTTTATATGGTCAGAAACGCCTTTTTCTGCCTGTTACATACTTTTCAACGAATCTAGTATACCCTATTACTCTACGAGTAACGGGTATAATAAAAAACAAGAGAGAACGCTATAGTCGAGTTCCCCGACTATCTGATACCCGTTACTCAGCTAGTGGAAGTGCGAAGGAGAGTCTTCAACACTGACAGTTTTTGGCGGTCTATGGGCGTTAGAGTGGGCGTGGCAAAAAGTGTTTTGGCAAATCGATAAAAATTTACAAGACTAATACAAAAATGAAAAAATATCTACACATTTTTCAAAAGTGTGGGCGTGGCAGCTTCGGTCGGTTTGTGGGCGTTAGAGTGGGCGTGGCAAAACGTTTTTTGGCAAATCGATAGAAATTTACAAGACCAATACAAAAATGAAAAAATATCTACACATTTTTCAAAAGTGTGGGCGTGGCAGCTTCGGTCGGTTTGTGGGCGTTAGAGTGGGCGTGGCAAAACGTTCGATAGAAATTTACAAGACCAATACAAAAATGAAAAAATATCAAAACATTTTTCAAAAGTGTGGGCGTGGCAGTTTTGGGCGGTTTGTGGGCGTTAAAGTGGGCGTGGCAACATGAGTCGACAAACTTGCGCTGCGTCTATATCTCTGGAGTCTGTATGCCTAATCTAAACTTTACAGCTTTTGTAGTTCCTGAGATCTCAGCGTTCATACGGACGGACAGACAGACAGACGGACAGACGGACAGACAGGCGGACGGACAGACGGACATGGCCAGATCGACTCGACTATTGATCCTGATCAAGAATATATATATATATGGTCGGAAACGCTTCCTTCTGCCTGTTACATACTTTTCAACGAATCTAGTATACCCTTTTACTCTACGAGTAGCGGGTATAAATATCAAAATATTTTTCAAAAGTGTGGGTGTAGCAGCTTTGGGCCGTTTTGTGGGCGTTAGAGTGGGCGTGGCAAAAAGTTTTTTGGCAAATCGATAGAAATTTACAAGACCAGTACAAAAACAAGAGAGAACGCTATAGTCGAGTTCCCCGACTATCTGATACCCGTTACTCAGCTAGTGTAAGTGCCAAGGACAGTTTTTGGCGGTTTGTGGGCGTTAGAGTGGGCGTGGCCAAAAGTTTTTGGCAAATAGATAGAAATTTACAAGACTAATACAAAAAATGAAAAAATATCAAAACATTTTTCAAAAGTGTGGGCGTGGCAGCTTTGGGCGGTTTGTGGGCGTTAGAGTGGGCGTGGCAAAAAGTTTTTTTGCAAATCGATAGAAATTTACAAGACCAATGCAAAAATGAAAAAATATTAAAACATTTTTCAAAAATGTGGGCGTGGCAGTTTTGGGCGGTTTGTGGGCGTTAGAGTGGGCGTGGCAACCTGAATCGACAAACTTGCGCTGCGTCTATGTCCCTGGAGTCTGTATACTTAATCTCAACTTTCTAGCTTTTGTAGTTCCTGAGATCTTGACGTTCATACGGACGGACAGACGGACGGACAGACGGACATGGCCAGATCGACTCGACTACTGATCCTGATCAAGAATATATATACTTTATATGGTCGGAAACGCTTCCTTCTGCCTGTTACATACTTTTCAACGAATCTAGTATACCCTTTTACTCTACGAGTAACGGGTAACTCAGCTAGTGGAAGGGAGAAGGAAAGTCTTAAACACAGTTTTTGGCGGTTTGTAGGCGTAATAGTGGGCGTGGCAAAACGTTTCTTAGCAAATCGATAGAAATTTACAAGACCAATACAAAAATGAAAAAATATCAAAACATTTTTCAAAAGTGTGGGCGTAGCAGCTTTGGGCGGTTTGTGGGCGTTAGAGTGGGCGTGGCAACATGAATCGACAAACATTCGCTGCGTCTTTGTCTCAGGAGTCTGTATGCTTAATCTCATTTTTCTAGCTTTTGTAGTTCCTGAGATCACAGAGTTCATACGGACGGACGGACAGACAGACAGACAGACGGACAGACGGACATGGTCATATCGACTCGGCTATTGATCCTTTTTTTTTTTTTTTTTTGTGGTTAATCAGTTGTCTTTGAGAGGTGGGCGATAAGCCTGTGTTGCATATAAAAGTAAAAATCGGCCGTTTTTTATCTAATTGGACTATCCTAAATATAAAAAAACCATAAATGGTTTTATTCCGTTAAAAATTTTTTTTTTGACTTTCTGCCAAAATAAATAGAAAAACAAGAGAGAACGCTATAGTCGAGTTCCCCGACTATCTGATACCCGATACTCAGCTAGTGGAAGGGAGAAGGAGAGTCTTAAACACAGTTTTTGGCGGTTTGTAGGCGTTATAGTGGGCGTGGCATAACGTTTCTTGGCAAATCGATAGAAATTCACAAGACCAATATAAAAATGAAAAAATATCAAAACATTTTTTAAAAGTGTGGGCGTATCAGCTTTGGGCGGTTTGAGGGCGTTAGAGTGGGCGTGGCAAAAAGTTTTTTAATAAATCGATAGAAAATTACAAGACTAATACAAAAGTGAAAAAATTTTAAAACATTTTTTAAAAGTGTGGGCGTGGCAGTTTTGGGCGGTTTGTGGGCGTTAGAGTGGGCGTGGCAAAAAGATTTTTGGTAAATAGATAGAAAATTACAAGACTAATACAAAAATGAAAAAATTGCAAAACATTTTTTAAAAGTGTGGGCGTGGCAGTTTTGGGCGGTTTGTGGGCGTTAGAGTGGGCGTGGCAACATGAATCGACAAACTTGCGCTGCTTCTATGTCCCTGAAGTTTGTATGCTTAATCTCAACTTTCTAGCTTTAGTAGTTCCTGAGATCTCGACGTTCATACGGACGGACAGACGGACAGACGGACGGACAGACGGACATGGCCAGATCGACTCGGCTATTGATCCTGATCAAGAATATATATACTTTATATGGTCGGAAACGCTTCCTTCTGCCTGTTACATACTTTTCAACGAATCTAGTATACCCTTTTACTCTACGAGTAACGGGTATAAAAACAGTGTGCATTGATTGGCTTTCTGCACTCGCGTACTCGTCGTCACTGTTATGGGCATTTTGTCCCTTCAATAAGATTTCACTACTTTCCGACGTTGAGAGTCCAGCTTCTCTGCATTTATGTTGTAGGTCTTTCTTGCTGACGTAATCCTTCTTCGGAACCATGTTTGGTGCACTATATCACTTATTGCGCACTATCCTATCCCACTTCTGAGAATGTTACATACACACCAAGAAATTTGGTTCGCGATGCATATGTGTGTAAGCTTTCAGTTTTGTCAGGAATTAAGCGAGTGCGTAGCTCGACACTATAGTATTAGGTAATTAATTAATCGAATAAGGGATGATACACGGAGTAAACAAAGAATAAGTTTTAATCGATGTTAGCGTTTTTGCCGCTCGTTGCAATCACGTCCGCTTCTATCGCTGGTTCTCTCTCGACTCTCTCATGGCATTCCCTTTTTATATTTTGCAACACCGAGTGTGTACATATGGAACTTATAAGGATGCCACCAAGTTGAGTTTTAATTGGAGTGTGACACATCTGTGGTGTACCGCTCCTCAAGTTCCGACATAGTTCGATCTTGCGAACCCATCTAGATTGACGATCACGGATTTCGATTCCTGAAACGCGTTCCGTAGTTCTTCCACCTGCTTCAGACGCTTTTTTAAATAAATTCTCGATTCGATTGCGAAATTCTGCAACGTCGATTTAAAGGCTTGGTACCGATTTGCCTGCAAATTAACTAATTCCACCAAACTCGGAGCCTCTGCATAAGATTTCATACTGAAGAGTGTAAACTCACGCTAAGCGCAACTTACTAACCCAAATTCGGTAAATTCTTGTCCCAGCATCCACCCACAAGAAGCTGCCAAAACAGAAGAGAGCGTCGCAAAGTCTTCTTCTTTTCAGACAATTCGGCGAGTCGATTTGCAAACCTAACGCGGACGCGATCTAACGTTTTCTATTTACTTACAATAAACTGTGAAATTTAAACTTTTACACTTGCAGGTTGCCCTCATGGACCACTAACAACAGTTGTGTCCCCTAACAAGAGGTCATTGTAAGAGGGGTTCCCAGGCAAGAGTAAACACAGGTCGAATATATTTAGACGTTTTAATTATTCACTTATTTACTTTAAATTATGGTCTTGTACAGGCGTGTGTGTGTAGGTAAAATAGATAGCGCGTTTTACCGAATGCGGGCGTTCAGCGGCGTTCGCAAATTCAGACTGATTCTTTTCTCTCATCCGTTCTCTATCTCTTCTTCGTATGCACTGCCCAGCAACAAGCAAGCGAGTAAAAGCTGCCAACCTTTTTTTTTTTTTTTTCGAACTTGTTGCGTTATTTATTGGATCTTCTTTTATTATGAGAGTAACAATAATTATTCAAATCTTATTATATAAATTAGTTTAAGTACAATATTAAATAGTTGTATTAGTTAGAGACGGCCCAAGGATTTTTACTTGCTGGGCTGGAGAATCTTTGCGTTTTAGTCAGCTGTGACTACATACACGCGTGAGCGAATTCGCGAGAGGATTTTCGTGTGCTGCGAGCTTTGCTTGATGTTTACTCTTTCTCATCTGGATTTCCTCGTTGACGAGGTTTATGTTGAGGTCTCTATGGATGCTTTCGCTGCGTAGGTACCATGGTGTCCTAGTGATAGTTCGCAGAATCGCTGACTGAGCTCGCTGTATAATTTCAATGTTGGTTTTGGACGCGTTTCCCCATAATTCATAGGCGTATGTTCAAATGGGTTTCAGCACGGTATTGTAGAGAAGTACTTTGTATTCCAGACTAAGCGGAGAGTTGCAATTAATAAGCCAGTGGAGATTGCCTGCTTTAAGCTTCATATGAGTCCTTTTAGATTCTATATGTCACCGCCAGGTGAGGCGTCTATCTAGGTGAACTTCGAGATATGTTACTACGTCTGATTGTAGGATGAGTGTATGGTTTAGCGTACATGGTGGGCAGGTTTGTCTATTCAGTATGAATGTTACAAGTCTGCTTTTGGTCTCGTTTATCTTAATGCGCCAGTCCGCAAACCATTTTTCTGTTGCCTTTGATGGGCATTTGGATCGGCTGAGTATTGCGGTATCGTCAGCAAACGTAGAGGTTGTGAGCTGATAGTTTGTAGGCATGTCTGCTGTATATAAAGTGTAAAGAACGGGGCCCAGCACACTTCTTTGGGAAACTCCAGCATTGATGACGCGGTCGTGTGAAGTCGAACTGTTACACCTGATTGAGAACACTCTTTTGAAGAGATAAGATTCGAACACTTTGTGGGTATTCTGCGGAAACAGTTTTGTCATCTTGTACATTAGTCCTTCCAGCCAGACTCGGTCAAATGCTTGTGCGACATCTAAGAATATTGCTGAGCAGTATTCCCGGTGCTCGAAAGCAGTACGAATTTCGTTTGTGATGCGATTGACCTGTTCGATCGTTCCATGATTTTTGCGAAAACCAAATGGATGGGATGGTATTTTTTTCGCATTCTTAAGTAGGGAGCTAGGTGTTTTAAAAATGCCTTTTCAAACAGTTTCGAGAGACACGATAGGAGACCAATTGGTCTGTAGGATGAGGGTTGCGTTTTGTCTTTGCCTGGTTTGGGAATCATCACTATGACCGCCTCTTTCCACCTTTGGGTATAGTATCCAAGTTTCTTAATAGCGTTAAAGAGATTGCATACGGTCAGAACCGCACACGGTGGGAGTTCTATGATCATTTTTGGTGTTACCAAGTCGTGTCCAGGTGATTTTTTGGGCTCAAGATCTTTTATTATAGATGTTATCTCACGTTGACTAAATTTTATTGGATTTATTGGTGGGTGGATTTTAATTGCTACAGGTAGGACAAATGAGTTGCTAGCAGTATTTGGTTGGAACACGCCTTGAAGGTGATCGGCGAATGCACTTGCTCTATCTTGTTCGCTGCTTATCCAGCTTCCTGAGGGGCCTCGCAGTGGAACGACTGTTTGTGCTGGTGGCTGAATATTTTTGTGTGCTTTCCACAAAGGGATCTTCTTGCTGGTGGGCGATAGTTGTTTGATATATAGGTGCTGGGCGTTTGCTTCCTCAAGCTTAAGTGCCCTGGTTAGTCTACGTGTTGCTATTTTTAGCTGTTCCTTAGCCTTTGGGGATCTATGATTCTGCCATTATCTTCTTAGTCTTCGTTTTTCAAGTACTAGCTGTTCGATTTCGCGAGTTGTCTTGGTATGATTTGTCATTTTGTGTGTGTCTGGAGGGCAGCAGCAACAAGATTTTCCTCCATCGATTCGGTCAGGCGGTTAATATCCTCATCTGATGATTGTTCTGCAAGTGACTCAGCCGTAATATTATTTCTAGGGATCTTTCTTATTATTGCGAAGTCAATGAGAAGCTGCCAACTGAACCTATATTATTTTCACTGCAGCATCCTCGCACAAAGGTACCGTTATCTGCTTCTCTAATTACTTGTTCATTGCAATTGTTATACCCGTATCTCGTAGAGTAAAAGGGTATACTTGATTCGTTGAAAAGTATGTAACAGGCAGAAGAAGGCGTTTCTGACCATATAAAGTATAAATATTCTTGATCAGGATTAATAGCCGAGTCGATCTGGCCATCTCCATCTGTCCATCTGTCCGTCCGTCTGTCTGTCCGTCCGTCCGTCCGTCCGTCCGTCCGTATGAACGTCGAAATCTCAGGAACTACAAAAGCTCAGATTAAGCATACAGACTCCAGAGACATAGAAGCAGCGAAAGTTTGTCGATTCATGTTGCCACGCCAGTGCGCGTGGCAAAAAGTTTATTGGCAAATCGATAGAAATTTACAAGACCAATACAAAAATGAAAAAGTATCAAAAGATTTTTCAAAAGTGTGGGCGTGGCAGCTTTGGGCGGTTTGTGGGCGTTAAAACTGGTGAGTGATCTGATGATTGTTCTGCAAGTGACTCAGCCGTAATATTATTTCTAGGGATCTTTCTTATTATTGCGAAGTCAATGAGAAGCTGCCAACTGAACCTATATTATTTTCACTGCAGCATCCTCGCACAAAGGTACCGTTATCTGCTTCTCTAATTACTTGTTCATTGCAATTGTTATACCCGTATCTCGTAGAGTAAAAGGGTATACTTGATTCGTTGAAAAGTATGTAACAGGCAGAAAAAGGCGTTTCTGACCATATAAAGTATAAATATTCTTGATCAGGATTAATAGCCGAGTCGATCTGGCCATCTCCGTCTGTCCATCTGTCCGTCTGTCCATCTGTCCGTCCGTCTGTCTGTCTGTCCGTCCGTCCGTCCGTCCGTCCGTATGAACGTCGAAATCTCAGGAACTACAAAAGCTCAGATTAAGCATACAGACTCCAGAGACATAGAAGCAGCGAAAGTTTGTCGATTCATGTTGCCACGCCCACTCTAACGCCCACAAACCGCCCAAAGCTGCCACGCCCACACTTTTGAAAAATGTTTTGATACTTTTTCATTTTTGTATTGGTCTTGTAAATTTCTATCGATTTGCCAATAAACTTTTTGCCACGCGCACTGGCGTGGCAACATGAATCGACAAACTTGCGCTGCGTCTTTGTCTCAGGAGTCTGTATGCTTAATCTCAACTTTCTAGCTTTTGTAGTTCCTGAGATCACAGCGTTCATACGGACGGACAGACAGACGGACATAGTCATATCGACTCGGCTATTGGTCCTGATCAAGAATATATATACTTTATATGGTCGGAAACCCTTCCTTCTGCCTTTTACATACTTTTCAACGAATCTAGTATACCCTTTTACATTAGATCTGGATAAGGTCTAATTAGTATGTTGAACATCCAAATTAAATACATTAGAGCATGGAATGGAATGAAATATACACATCAATTAAAAATATAAAAATTAAATTCGATTAGTCATATAAATGCTTATCACAGAATAGGCCTATACAGGCAGAAACAATTCAAAGGCATGTATCAACATTAGTCGACTGCTTTAATGAAGCACGAAAACTAGTATACGAACATGGGAAAACAATTAATTCAGAGCACTGGTCTAAGTTATCAAGACTATTAATAAAATTTCGATTAAACTTGATAGCAGTTAAAAGGAAATATAGTTTGGAAATATCAATTCCAACAATACTAAATACCCCTTTAACGATTGATGCAGACGACCAATCTGAATCAATAGAAACACAATAAATTGATTTAGAGGTCACCGAGTCGGAAGAAGAAGAAGAAGGAAAAGAAGAAATATATACTGACATCGAAGACAAAGACCTATTAAACCTAACAATTCCAGCTATATTAAAATTAATTGAAACCCTTTATCAAGAAAAAACAGAAAACTTTAAAATAAAAAATACAATGGCACAGTCCAATATTGATTTTTTAAATACAGCATCAAAGCTTATACCTGACTTTGACGGTAAAGCTGAAACTTAACAAGTTTTTTAAATGCCCTAAATATAGTAAATTCAATCAAAGGAGAGCATGAGTCTTTAGCTGTTTCGGTTATAAAAACAAAATTAAAAGGGACAGCAAATCTAATAAGCAGTGAAACCATAACACAGGTAATTTCGAGTCTTAGAGGAAATGTAAAGTTTATGTTGAGGTCCCTATGGATGCTTTCGCTGCGTAGGTACCATGGTGCCCTAGTGATAGTTCGCAGAATCGCTGACTGAGCTCGCTGTATAATTTCAATGTTGGTTTTGGACGCGTTTCCCCATAATTCATAGGCGTATGTTCAAATGGGTTTCAGCACGGTATTGTAGAGAAGTACTTTGTATTCCAGACTAAGCGGAGAGTTGCAATTAATAAGCCAGTGGAGATTGCCTGCTTTAAGCTTCATATGAGTCCTTCTAGATTCTATATGTCACCGCCAGGTGAGGCGTCTATCTAGGTGAACTCCGAGATATGTTACTACGTCTGATTGTAGGATGAGTGTATGGTTTAGCGTACATGGTGGGCAGGTTTGTCTATTCAGTATGAATGTTACAAGTCTGCTTTTGGTCTCGTTTATCTTAATGCGCCAGTCCGCAAACCATTTTTCTGTTGCCTTTGATGGGCATTTGGATCGGCTGAGTATTGCGGTATCGTCAGCAAACGTAGAGGTTGTGAGCTGATAGTTTGTAGGCATGTCTGCTGTATATAAAGTGTAAAGAACGGGGCCCAGCACACTTCTTTGGGAAACTCCAGCATTGATGACGCGGTCGTGTGAAGTCGAACTGTTACACCTGATTGAGAACACTCTTTTGAAGAGATAAGATTCGAACACTTTGTGGGTATTCTGCGGAAGCAGTTTTGTCATCTTGTACATTAGTCCTTCCAGCCAGACTCGGTCAAATGCTTGTGCGACATCTAAGAATATTGCTGAGCAGTATTCCCGGTGCTCGAAAGCAGTACGAATTTCGTTTGTGATGCGATTGACCTGTTCGATCGTTCCATGATTTTTGCGAAAACCAAATGGATGGGATGGTATTTTTTTCGCATTCTTAAGTAGGGAGCTAGGTGTTTTAAAAATGCCTTTTCAAACAGTTTCGAGAGACACGATAGGAGACTAATTGGTCTGTAGGATGAGGGTTGCGTTTTGTCTTTGCCTGGTTTGGGAATCATCACTATGACCGCCTCTTTCCACCTTTGGGGATAGTATCCAAGTTTCTTAATAGCGTTAAAGAGATTGCATAAGGTTAGAACCGCACACGGTGGGAGTTCTATGATCATTTTTGGTGTTACCAAGTCGTGTCCAGGTGATTTTTTGGGCTCAAGATCTTTTATTATAGATGTTATCTCACGTTGACTAAATGTTATTGGATTTATTGGTGGGTGGATTTTAATTGCTACAGGTAGGACAAATGAGTTGCTAGCAGTATTTGGTTGGAACACGCCTTGAAGGTGATCGGCGAATGCACTTGCTCTATCTTGTTCGCTGCTTATCCAGCTTCCTGAGGGGCCTCGCAGTGGAACGACTGTTTGTGCTGGTGGCTGAATATTTTTGTGTGCTTTCCACAAAGGGATCTTCTTGGTGGTGGGCGATAGTTGTTTGATATATAGGTGCTGGGCGTTTGCTTCCTCAAGCTTAAGTGCCCTGGTTAGTCTACGTGTTGCTATTTTTAGCTGTTCCTTAGCCTTTGGGGATCTGTGATTCTGCCATTACCTTCTTAGTCTTCGTTTTTCAAGTACTAGCTGTTCGATTTCGCGAGTTGTCTTGGTATGATTTGTCATTTTGTGTGTGTCTGGAGGGGTAGAGGCCTTGGCTGCAGCAACAAGATTTTCCTCCATCGATTCGGTCAGGCGGTTAATATCCTCATGGGTAGACACTGTTTAAGTTGGTACCATGTGAGTACAAACATATTTCGTGTACCTTGCCCAGATGGTCCTGTTGCCTGTCAGCCTGTAGGTGTGCTCAGTTATATGTGGTCGATGCCTGAGAGCAAGTAAAACTGGTGAGTGATCTGATGATTGTTCTGCAAGTGACTCAGCCGTAATATTATTTCTAGGGATCTTTCTTATTATTGCGAAGTCAATGAGAAGCTGCCAACTGAACCTATATTATTTTCACTGCAGCATCCTCGCACAAAGGTACCGTTATCTGCTTCTCTAATTACTTGTTCATTGCAATTGTTATACCCGTATCTCGTAGAGTAAAAGGGTATACTTGATTCGTTGAAAAGTATGTAACAGGCAGAAAAAGGCGTTTCTGACCATATAAAGTATAAATATTCTTGATCAGGATTAATAGCCGAGTCGATCTGGCCATCTCCGTCTGTCCATCTGTCTGTCCATCTGTCCGTCCGTCTGTCTGTCTGTCCGTCCGTCCGTCCGTCCGTCCGTCCGTCCGTATGAACGTCGAAATCTCAGGAACTACAAAAGCTCAGATTAAGCATACAGACTCCAGAGACATAGAAGCAGCGAAAGTTTGTCGATTCATGTTGCCACGCCAGTGCGCGTGGCAAAAAGTTTTTTGGCAAATCGATAGAAATTTACAAGACCAATACAAAAATGAAAAAGTATCAAAAGATTTTTCAAAAGTGTGGGCGTGGCAGCTTTGGGCGGTTTGTGGGCGTTAAAACTGGTGAGTGATCTGATGATTGTTCTGCAAGTGACTCAGCCGTAATATTATTTCTAGGGATCTTTCTTATTATTGCGAAGTCAATGAGAAGCTGCCAACTGAACCTATATTATTTTCACTGCAGCATCCTCGCACAAAGGTACCGTTATCTGCTTCTCTAATTACTTGTTCATTGCAATTGTTATACCCGTATCTCGTAGAGTAAAAGGGTATACTTGATTCGTTGAAAAGTATGTAACAGGCAGAAGAAGGCGTTTCTGACCATATAAAGTATAAATATTCTTGATCAGGATTAATAGCCGAGTCGATCTGGCCATCTCCGTCTGTCCATCTGTCCGTCTGTCCATCTGTCCGTCCGTCTGTCCGTCCGTCTGTCCGTCCGTATGAACGTCGAGATCTCAGGAACTACTAAAGCTAGAAAGTTGAGATTAAGCATACAAACTTCAGGGACATAGAAGCAGCGAAAGTTTGTCGATTCATGTTGCCACGCCCACTCTAACGCCCACAAACCGACCAAAACTTCCACGCCCACACTTTTGGAAAATAATTTGATATTTTTCTTTTTTGTATTGGTCTTGTAAATTTATATCAATTCGCCAAACAACTTTCTGCCACGCCAACTCTAACGCCCACAAACCGCCCAAAGCTGCCACGCCCACACTTTTGAAAAATGTTTTGATATTTTTTCATTTTTGTATTGGTTTTGTAAATTTCTATCGATTTGCCAAAAAACTTTTTGCCACGCGACCTGGCGTGGCAACATGAATCGACAAACTTGCGCTGCGTCTTTGTCTCAGGAGTCTGTATGCTTAATCTCAACTTTCTAGCTTTTGTAGTTCCTGAGATCACAGCGTTCATACGGACGGACAGACAGACGGACATAGTCATATCGACTCGGCTATTGGTCCTGATCAAGAATATATATACTTTATATGGTCGGAAACCCTTCCTTCTGCCTTTTACATACTTTTCAACGAATCTAGTATGCCCTTTTACATTAGATCTGGATAAGGTCTAATTAGTATGTTAAATATCCAAATTAAATACATTAGAGCATGGAATGGAATGAAATATACACATCAATTAAAAATATAAAAATTAAATTCGATTAGTCATATAAATGCTTATCACAGAATAGGCCTATACAGGCAGAAACAATTCAAAGGCATGTTTCAACATTAGTCGACTGCTTTAATGAAGCACGAAAACTAGTATACGAACATAGGAAAACAATTAATTCAGAACACTGGTCTAAGTTATCAAGACTATTAATAAAATTTCGATTAAACTTGATAGCAGTTAAAAGGAAATTTAGTTTGGAAATATCAATTCCAACAATACTAAATACCCCTTTAACGATTGATGCAGACGACCAATCTGAATCAATAGAACCACAATAAATTGATTTAGAGGTCACCGAATCGGAAGAAGAAGAAGGAAAAGAAGAAATATATACTGACATCGAAGACAAAGGCCTATTAAACCTAACAATTCCAGCTATATTAAAATTAATTGAAACCCCTTATCAAGAAAAAGCTGAAAACTTTAAAATAAAAAATACAATGGCACAGTCCAATATTGATTTTTTAAATACAGCATCAAAGCTTATACCTGACTTTGACGGTAAAGCTGAAACTTAACAAATTTTTATGATGCCCTTAATATAGTAAATTCAATCAAAGGAGAGCATGAGTCTCTAGCTGTTTCGGTTATAAAAACAAAATTAAAAGAGACAGCAAGAAATCTAATAAGCAGTGAAACCATAACAGGTAATTTCGAGTCTTAGAGGAAATGTAAAGGGCGAGTCAGTTGAAGTGATAACAGCAAAGCTGATGAACTATCAACAAAAGAATAAAACTGCCAACCAATATACAAAAGAGGTTGAGCATATGAAAAAAGCTCTTAAAAGTGCATATGTAAATGATGGACTTTCACTTGATCTAGCCAATAAATATAGCACACAGCATGCTATCAAGGCTATAACCACAAACTGTTCCAAAGAGAAAGTTCAGCTTATAATGCAAGCTGGTACTTTCAACAACATGAACGACGCTATCTCAAAGTTCGTTGGGAGCTGTACCGACGCAACTGGGAAGAGCGACGCAGCATTGCTCTGATGGTAACTCAAATAGAGGCAGAAACAATAATGGAAATTATAATAATTACAACAGGTACAGAAACAGTAACCGAGGAGGCTGTAACCGCGGTAATAACAATTCCAATCGAGGTAGAAATTATAACAACAGAAATAACAATAACAACTATGTCCGAGTTATAAAAACTATGTCCGAGTTACACAAGGTTCTTCGGAAAACCAACAAGCACTAAAACTAGTTTGTTCGATCAATCTTAATATAAGTATATATGCAAATTTTTAAAATGCCAAAACAAACAAAAAATTGACATTCCTAATAGACACTGGAGCAGACATTTCACTTTTAAAAGAAAATGTTATAGAATCCACGAACGTTGATAATAATCAACACTCCATCGGAATGATCAATACAGAAATTCAAACAGGGAGATTCATAATACCCCACAATTTTCATGTTGTTAATTTTAAATTTCCAATACCATTTGATGGTATATAGGCATTGACTTTATTAAGAAATACAATTGCCGCCTTGATTTCAAACCAAATGATGACTGGTTTATAATTAGACCCCATTACTTAAAATATGCGATTTATGTACCAATTACACACAATGCTGGAAATAACACAACTCTCTTACCAGCAAGATCCGAAGTAGTCCGCAGAATTTCAATAAGTCCGTCCGATATTGATATATTAATACCCAACCAAGAAATTCAACCTGGTATTTTTATAGCAAATATGGTAGCAAAGTCCCAAGTACAAGAACTAATTGTAGACAAAATAGTAGAACCATCTGTATCAGAATACAATAGCCCGCTGCTACTTGTTCCGAAAAAAGCTCTACCGGACTCTAATAAAAAAAGATGGCGATTATTAATTGACTATCGTCAAATAAATAACATTCTCTGGTCTAGAACCTTTGCAAGCTTTCCTATACATGGACGATCTAGTTGTAATTGGTTGCTTCAAACAAACATTAACAAACGTTTTTAACATATCTAGGAAGCATAACCTGAAATTACACCCAGAAAAATGTTCGTTCTTCATGCACGAAGTAACCTTTTTAGGCCATAAATGCAATGACAAAGGAATCTTGCCTGATGACAAAATGACGTTATCGTTATGACGTTATCGAAAAGTATCCAATTCCCACGGATGCAGATAGCGCTAGAAGATTTGTTGCATTCTGTAATTACTATCGACGTTTTAGAAAAAACTTTACCGACTATTCACGGCACATAACGAGATTATGTAAAAAGAATGTTACTTTTGAATGGACAGAAGAATGACAGAACGCATTCGATTATTTATAGCAAGCGTTAATGAATCCAACCTTGCTACAATATCCGGACTTTTGCAAAGAATTTTGCATAATAACAGATGCAAGTAAACAAGCATGCGGAGCAGTTTTAACTCAAAACCATAGTGGACTTCAACTTTCAGTTGCATGCGCATCTAGATCATTCACAAAAGGTGAAAGTAATAAGAGCACAACAGAACAAGAGTTAGTAGCGATACACTGGGCAATAGTACATTTTCGACCATAAATCTGTGGCAAACACTTCCTAGTAAAAACAGATCATAGACCATACCTTTTTTCGATGGTTAATCCAAGTTCAAAATTGACACGCATGAGGTTAGAATAAGAAGAATATGATTTCACTGTAGAGTATCCAAAGGGAAAGGACAATTTTGTGGCAGATGCACTGTAACATATTACTATAAATGAGCTGAAAGACATGTCAGCAAACGTACTAAAAGTCACTACAAGACAACAAAGTAAACAGAAAAATTTCTGCGCAGAAACAAATATAAATCAACAAGAAGAAACTCTTGTTAACGCTTTTAAGCCCAACGTATATGAAGTCATTAATAATGACGAAATACGGAAAGTAGTGACTCTGCGAATAACAGAATCAAAATGTTCATTTAAACATGGAAATAAAGTTATAGCAAGAATTGATGTAAGCGATCTGTACATCAATGGAATTCTAGACTAAGGTCACTTCTGCAAAAGGCTTGAAACCCAAGCCGGTATATACGAGATCAGCCAACTCAAAGTGGCACCAAGCGAAAAGATCTTTGAAACAATTTCAATAGACTCTTTTAAAAGAATGGGCAATAAATTTCTAAAACTTTTAAGAGTGGCGCTACTCAAGCCGGTAACCTAAATATTTGATCAAAAAGATCAATGCCAGAACGACAGCGATACTGTTTACATACCATGACGATCCAATTCAAGGAGGTCACACAGGCATAACATAAAACGCTAGCAAAAATTAAGAGATATTTTTATTGGAAAAATGTGACACGTCATATCAAAGTACAGAGTACATTAATAAATGTCAAAAATGCCTGACTTCTAAAACAACGACACATACAAAAACACCTCTTACACTAACTGCCCAAGTTACGGGGTTTGGACTGTCACCCGCTCTCCGCTCCCTCTTACGCTCTCTCGCTCTTCACCACAGAGTCTCCAAGGACTCTCCGCTGCGCTTGAAAAAGCCTAGCTAATTAGAATAAGCTTTAGTGTAAAAACTATTACTAACAGATAAACATACGTCCGGTCGCGCCCGCGCAATTAAGAAAAGTCAAGTATTCGCCCTTTCGAGTGTTTTCTATTTCAGCCGATTTGGAAAATTCCAGGACAGCAACACCCATCACACCCAACATTTTTGATCCATTCGAGCCAGATCACCTGGACTTTCAAGTTTGTCCACCAGCGAACAAATTACAAGATAAGTACGAAATTTCCATTCCTTTTAATTGCCGGTCTGCAGCAAAAGGTACGAAAATCCAATTTCGTTCAATTTGCTGTCAGATTTATTGTCAAATCTAACGGATTTCTCCGCCAAAAGGCAATTAAAGAAAAGTACTTATTCATTCCTACGGGCGCCGCCATATTACCCACCGTTCTCCTTTCACTCTCATTCGTGAAAATTTGTAAGTCCAAATTTCCGAATATATTTAAATATTCATCCAGTCCGAAAAGTGCAAAATTCCAAATGTGAAATAGTGAAAATGATTTGTACCAAGTTCAGTGAAAAATTCTAAGTTCAAAGCTCTGCCAAAAGTGGCAAAAATTCTGTTCTTGTTTCACTGTGTCCAACGCAAGCCAAATTCTTTTCGCAACACCTTTTTGCTTTAACTCCGCAGTCCACTTAATACAATTTGCTTTGCTATCGAATACAATAACGAAACAAACAACACATACCCTCTGGCCATTTCAAATAAAATATTAATTAAACATTTACCCGCCAGTTCCATATATTACATATATTAATTACATATATTAATATATTATTACAACATATATTACATCAACTGTAGTGAATGCCACAAGTAAATGGTTTGGTGTTGTGATAAGTTTTGATTCTTTATTAAGATTTCTTTTTAGGGCAGAAATGATTCTGCCCGTTCAACTGTTCACAAGTATCTGCATATTCAATTTTAAGTATATTTCGGCTAAGCCTAAACCGCGTAGCTGCGCTGCCGGGTACGCCAGCAGCGGAGCGGCTCTCTTATGTATATCTTATATATCTATGCTTATCGCGAGAGTGAGTTATGCACATATGTATTGTGCATTTGGTCGGCGTGGGAATGCTGACCATGCACTTATGCTTTGTAGCCTTCAAGTGGACGATCATGTTACATCCGTCTTGGAGTTTATTGACATAAACATAGAAACAAAGTGCTGCTATGCGTTTGAATGCTTATTGTATTTTAATGTTCTTAATATTACATATGCGCATGCTACATCTCCCTCCTTTTGAGAGAACGTAACCTAGTGTAGTTATTTTATTTAATGAATGCATGTTTTCCGTAAATGTACGGTCTAAAATGTACTATTGCCCAATGAATTTCTGTTAACTCTTGTTCTGTTGTGCACTTATTGCTTTCACCTTTCGTAAAAGCTCTTGATGCATACGCAACTGGGAGTTGGTGGCCATTGTCGTTTTGAGTTAAAACTGCGCCACATGCTTGCTTGCTTGCATCTGTTATTATGCAAAATTCTTTGCTGAACTCCTTCAAGAGTGTTGGGTTTATTAGCTGCGATTTTTAATGTATGAATGCAATTTGGCATTCATCTGTCCACTCGAATGGAACATTCTTTTTACATAATCTTGTTATGTGCCGCGAATGGTCGGCGAAATTTTTGATAAAACGTCTGTAGTAATTGCAAAATGCTACAAAACGTCTAGCGCTGTCCGCATCATGTGGAACTGGATAGTTCTGAATGACATTATATTTTTTGTCATCCGGCAAAATTATTTTGTCTGTGCATTTATGTCCTAAAAATGTGACTTCATGCATGAAAAATGAACATTTTTCGGGATGTAACTTTAGGTTGTATTCCCTGCATTTATGAAAAGCTTCAGTGAGGTTTTTAAGCATATGCTTTTCGGAAAAACAGATGACTATTAAGTCATCCATATATGTATAGGAATGCCTGAGACGGTTCTATTCCGGAGAATGCTATAGTCATCATTCTTTGGAATGAATTAGGCGCTATTTTTAAACCAAATGGCAAAGTCAAGGCAAGAAAAATAAAATTTTTATCTACTAAATGAAAATCGTGTGGAATAATGTATTTACCTGTCTGTATCTCAATAAAAGTCTGTCCTTGAGACTGGACTATCTGTTGGCATATGCTTTGAATATTTATTTTGTTAGTTATTTGAACATTAGAATTCTCTTTGTCAGAATTCTCTTTGAGAATAGAGATATCTGCACCTGTATCAAGACGGAAAATAAGTTTTACACCTGTTTCGACATGAATGAATGTGGTAAATATATTGAGATTATAATTGATGGCGTATACTCCATGATCGTCTTCTACTGGGTATCTAAAGGCTGTTGCGAGTTTCCCTGATCTTGGGTTACTCGTACATTGGCATTATTTCCGTTATTGTTATTCTGGTTGTTGTTACGGCCTCTGTTTCCCTTATTGCGGCCTCTATTATTGCGGTTATTATTTCCATTATTGCGGTTTTGATAACCGTTATTCTGGTAACCGTTATTTTGGTAACCGTTATTGTAGTTGCCTCTATAACCATTGTTATTGAAGCCTTTACCTCGGTTAGCACCTCTGTTGGCTTTGCCGTATCCTCTGTTAGATCTGTTACCTCTAAAGTACTTTATTGATGTCACCGGTAACTCTTCCACCCGTTCTTATGTATGCGCTTATCGCTGCATCCATTGTGGTGCAAGTCCCTGCTTCTAGTACTGTTTTGAAACTTTCGTGCTCAGCGCGATTTATCATGGTGTCAATTGCCTCTCTAGTACTTAGACTAGTGGCATGTTCTAGAGGTATACCCTCATCGATAAAGGAAGCTTCTAATAGCTTTCTCAGTCTATCAACTTCAGCGGTAAATTGCGTTGCAGTTTTACCTCTTTGCTGAACTGTTAATAGCTTTGCTTTGACATTACCGGATGTTTCACCGACAACTACTTTCTGCAATTTGTTTTTAACTGCTGGAATTGTCGGTTCATTTCAACTGAGTTCAAAATTGTGCCAACTATTTTTGATTTAATGACCTTAAATTGTAACCTTAATCTTTATTTGGCACTTGCGCCATTGAATTTTTCAACTTCAGTTATGTACACCTTTTAGAAAAAATTAAAAAAATAATGTAATGGGCTTGTGGTTACATGTGTGAAAAATTGATTAATGATAACACGATTTAATAAATATATAACATATATATATATAGATATGTGTTTTGGAATGAATTGTTGCGATACATATAATAAAAATACTTTTCGCTTATCTATCAAAAAATGCAGATTGTCAAATTTAAAACTTTACAACGAAAGTGTAGCCGATTTCAACGAAAGTGTTCCTTGCTCTTTCCTTAAGCAAGTTTTAAATTAAATTCTAATGATACGAATGACAGTTCGAAATTCAAAGTGTTCTTTTTCAAAATTTAGTACAGATTGTATATCAATTGTAGATATATCGAAATTTTTCGGCCGCAAACGAGCATTTGACAAAATGAGGGGGACCAGTTGCAGACCAATTCCATTGATCAACTTTCGGATTGTGAGATGTTTCTATCGGCCACGACGATTGAACAAGTATTACGATATTGTGAGTCTTCTATTACAAAATTAGTTTCCTTTTCACAGAAACAGACATAAATATTTGAATTATTGACTGTGATTTGAGTGATCGTTCGTTGTCTATACTATAAGAACTATAGGCACGAGATAAGTCTCTAAAACTCTTTAAAATCGAACGCGCCAGGCGCTATTTAAACGTATTGTCTATCTGGTTAACCCAGCTTTGATCGGAAGGCGTATATATATTTCTTGTTATATAAACGCTACAAAAGCTTCCAGAGCTTCTGCTCCTGCTGGATTTGCCCTCTAAACCTTCATCTGTTGCTTGTAGTAACTGCTCTTGGCTAGGCGGAACGATTCCGCCTTGATCGCATCCTCCATGGTGATGATCGGTTTCTTGGGGCAGTACTTAATAGTGTGCGCCGAGTCCCCAGATGCCCCACAGATAGGGCACACATAGGTGCGTAGTTTGGGGCACAGCACTCGGTTGAAGTTGTCTCGCACTGTGTGGCTGTTGACCACCGCCTCTGGTTCGTTGTTATTTTCACAAAAAACGCAGTGGCGGCTGATCTCTTTGACCTTGCTGTTGTATCGCTTGTACACCTTGTTATTGTTGTTAGTGGGATTAGAAGCTCCGCGCAGCTGGTCGGCCTGCACGGGCAATCCCAGACCCATTCCTACGCCGAGATTGGGAGACACGGTGGCCGCTGCTTGGACCTGAGCCTGAGCCTGGGCCTGCAAGCCCACTGTACTGGAGGCGGCTGGCATGTAAGACATGTTCCGCCACACGTTGTTCAGCTGCTCGCGGTAGTTGTTCAGCCAATGGGTGGCGAGTGGATTTGACATTAAGTTCGCTCCATTGGACTGCAGCTGGACAGGACTGCGGCCCAGTGGCAGATGCATCCCCTGCTGTTGCTGCGATGGCGGTGGCGTCTGCGGCTGTTGCGGAGTACTCCCGTAGGCAAAGCGGCTGAGATCATCGCTCGCATAGCCGTTGGTTGCGAACTCCTGCATCACGTCCTGCACCGATCCAGCCGCATTTTCTGCTGCGCCCGTCGTCACCTACGCAAAGATTTTCAAGGATCGCGCAATTTCGTCCTTTTGCTGGTGATTCGCACTAGCCGCTGCCGCTGATGCAGCCAGCGCCAATTGGTGCTGCGCCAGGGCCAGTTGTTGTTGCTGCTGCTGGAGCAGCAAGTGGTAGTGGTACTGTCGTTGTAGCAGGAGTGTATTGGCGGCGGCTGCGCTGTCGGCCAGAAAAGGAAAGTGCGTCGTTTGAGCAGCCGTCGTCGGGTCGGGGGTCAGCGGCGTAAGAGGGGTGCTGGGCGGACCTCAACTGCAATGTGTTCAAATGATCCCTTAGCTAAGTCTACCAATTGGATTGCCTTAATGAATCGTTGTAAATGGATCTTTTGTCCATAAAATTCTGGCACTGCGCAAGCGACATCCTTAATGTAAGACCTAATGGCTGCTGCTTGTTCAGTCATGGTTAAGGTATTTTCTAAGTCAGCTGCGTTATTGGTAGTATTTACTTCCTTCAGCACCAATGTTACTGGTATAGTTAGATCGTGAAGATCTTCCTCTTTAATGTCTTTCTCGACTACAGTTGTATATTCTTCGTCTGTGTCAGTGCTTTATTCATTAACATTTATGGTTAATGGAGTGTTTACTATAGTCGGAATTTCTATCTGGAGGCTGAATTTATTTTTTATTAATATTAATTTTTCCATGCCACCAGTAGTTCCGATACTTTAGCACACCGTTAACTGTTTAAATTCTTTCTATTCTGTTGTATCAGTTCTCTTACTTTATTATAACTATTTACCAATGTTTGGGCATTCTTATTTATTGTTACAGCTTGTATTGATCTATTTTGCATTAAGCATTTATAAGATTTCTTAAAATTTTCTTTTGATTCATTTATCTGATCAATAAGCTGTTCCCAGTCCATGCTGTGGTACCGGCTACTTCGATACAAAGAAAACGATACCTTTACCTAGTATGCCAAAATCTAATAATTCTGATTTTACTTTTACACCTGGCAATGTCGTAAGTACAATTGCCTTTTCTGTGTAACTATTAAAAGGGTATAACGGGGAGGTGTTTGATAATTCATATGTAGTCATATATAAATTTTCGAAATCATTTATGGACATTTGAATATTACTTATAATATTCAATGCTTTATTCCTAAAATCTGGGTCATGTTCATAGACTTTATCTATAGTGCGCTGTGTTTGAGCTACAGTCATGGCTATTAATATATATTTCTGGGTTATTATTTATGTAAAAGCAATATTACTTTTTTTTTTTTTTTTTTTTTAAACTCCATATTTCATTCATAATTGAGTTCGATGTATGAGAACTTTCCTTAAATATTATCTAAACCGTTTGCAGCGCTACGGTATTGTTTCCTGAGACACTTGTTATGTAGCTTGTATATTTTTATTATTGCATTGGATACCATAATTAGAGCAATTACAATTAGTAATATGGTTATCCAGAACAAGTCTGCATTTTGGACTTCCACTTTATTTATAACATTTGCTGTGGAGTCAACAGTTTTAGTTTATACCCATTTTGGGTATATTAATTTCAAAGTTTTGTAAAAAGTTTTCTTTATTTTTATATATTACTTCAGTTTTGCTTATTCTATTTGTCTCTATGGACATTTATATTTGTAATTATTTCTTTCGCAAATTTTAGCGTTTTAGCAAAATTGATTATGTTTTACATCATTGCCTGCCTGATTCTAGCTAAGGCTTCACGGGCCATATTGGGTTAACAGGGCATAATAGTATATGCTCCATTTTACAATGTGTTTTACAAATTTTTTTTTTATATAATTAATATATTTTGGTTTTTCTTTTACTGCTGCTGATGTTGTTGATCTGCCGGTGTCAGCTGGGCGTCGCCGGGGGTGGCACGCTGACACTACCTCGCTGCTGTCTACATCTGGGCTGCTGATGATGTTGAGGGCTGCTCAAAATTCCCCAGGCAGTGAGGACTCCAGACTCCTTTGCAGTCCTGTGGGCAGATCTTCTTAGGCTTTGTTAATGCCGGTGCTGGACATGCTGTCGGTTTCGGAACTTCATTAATGACTGTTATATTTTTGGAATTTTCTGAGTGAGTTTTCTCGAGTTTTTGGGCTTTCAATTCTTGCTGATATTGCAGCAAGTGGTCTAGCTCTGCATGTAGCTTTAGAGCTTTCGACCAAACCGGTGGCGTTTGTTGACCGTATATTAGCCACCTTACGTGGGCTATACGTATGTTTAACAAGTTCACAAGTATCTGCATATTCAATTTTAAGTATATTTCGGCTAAGCCTAAACCGCGTAGCTGCGCTGCCGGGTACGCCAGCAGCGGAGCGGCTCTCTTATGTATATCTTATATATCTATGCTTATCGCGAGAGTGAGTTATGCACATATGTATTGTGCATTTGGTAGGCGTGGGAATGCTGACCATGCACTTATACTTTATAGCCTTCAAGTGGACGATCATGTTACATACGTCTTGGAGTTTATTGACATAAACATAGAAACAAGGTGCTGCTATGCGTTTGAATGCTTATTGTATTTTAATGTTCTTAATATTATATATGCGCATACTACACAACATATACTACATCTATATACATTACATATATTACATCTACATATATCACATATACATTACATATATTACATCTACATATATCACATATACATTACATATATTACATCCACATATATTACCGACATACATTGCGCATATTATCTGCATTCTTTTTAAACATATACCAAAGTGTAAATTGTTTTCCGTCGGCAAATCCAAACCACAAATAAAATTTATTCAAAGTGCCGACGCAGAAAAGGCGTTTTGTTTTTCATAAATTTTGTCCATAAATTTCCAAATCAACTTCCGAGCAATAAATTAAAACGGTTTTTCTTTTTTTTCAACAAATAAATTTTTCAATATTTATTAAATTATTTTTTAAATTTTCAAAAAATTTAAAAAAACTACAAGACAATAATGTTTTTATCCATAAATCAATAATACGACCGCCAAATATAAGTCGTTCACCCGACAAATATTTTTTCCTGTATTGCTTGGATATTAATTTGTGTTTGTTTTAGAAGTACTTACAACGCGGAGAAGAGATTCAAATTCCACCATTCCAATTTCTCCGTTTCCAGTTGTAAACAAAAAAATAAAATTTTCTACGTTCTAATAAACATTTTTTTCACCGTGTTCCACATTCCAAGTGCTCCAACCGTAAATCAGGTGGACCCAATTACCATAAATCACAGGTCATTTATATTATACAATTCGCTGTTCACTCCGAGTCACCTGTCCAATTAGTCGAAACTACGGCGTTTCCACTTCGTAAATTTTACACCACTTTCTCACCCATTACATCCTATACGGTCTTTTTCCGCTGCTTTATACCGTTCACGGCGGCAAGGTTCAATTTATTAAGTGCAGTCTAAGGAATCTGTCCACATTTTCAAAAGTGTGACCTTGCTCCAAAACCGCTTCCTTTCCGTTTCGCATTTCTTCGATTATGCCCATCGGGGACGATAAGAAGAAATTGTACGCTGACAAACCCAGGTCTATTTTTTCACCACAAGGGCCCAAGAGTCCAATAATCCGAAGCATTTCGGTGAAAACGCCTGCGCAGATTTCCGACGACTGTGCTAAAAAATGGCTGCTTCCGATCTAGCGCTAGCCAAATTTATTTCGGTTTCTGACCGCTTAAGCGAATTTGAGGCTCAGATTAACACTCCGGAATCCGCAGCTCCAACCGTCATGATGCTTAGCGTCCGTCGCGACCAAGTCCCTTTGGGACAAGGTTGAAAAGGAATTCGAGCACGTGTCAGTTCATCCCAGCCGCGTTAGCTGCGCCGCAGGCCTACATTTCCACTGGCTGTCAGTTGCCTCCATGCGATACAGAAGTTTTCGCAGGCGACTATCTTCGCTGGCCGACTTTCCGGGTTTTTTTCATAGCCATTTATATCCAAAATCCACGGCTGACTCCGGTTGAAAAGTTATTCCATTTAAATACCAAAACAAGTGGCGACGCGCATGCCATCGTTTCGATTTCGCCTCTCACCAACGAGGGTTTCCGCTCTGCGTGGGAGAACCTAACAGAGCGTTTCGAAAATAAACGATTGTTGGTAAAGAGTCAATTGAAAATACTGTTTAATGTGCAGTCGATATCACAGGAATCTGGGGCGGCCTTGAAGGTACTGCAAACTACTGTTCAAGGTTGCTTGACTGCCTTAGAAATGTCAGGCATCAAAACTGAGAACTGGGACTGCATGCTGGTATATCTGTGTTCATCCAAGCTCCCGAAGATAACTCTCTCCTTATGGGAGCAGTCGCTCCATAAGAAAGCCGACATCCCGACATGGGTACAGCTGAACACTTTCCTCACAGAACGTCATCGAACCCTAGAGGCCATCGATGATGTGAGACCGTCGGTACCAAGTCAGTCGCACTCCAAAGCGATGAACTCAAGTGGGCCCTCTAGAAAACTAAATTCCTATGAGACGAAAGTAGCTCCAAAAACCAAAAGTTGCGACTTGTGCAACAAGGAAAACCATGCTGTCCGTGTATGTCCGCGTATGTCCGCGTTTTCTCCAAATGTCGGTTGACGACGGGTCAGCCTACATTAAAAGGAAGCAGTTATGCTTAAACTGCTTTGCAAAGGGACATCAGCTTCGTGAGTGCAAAAGCACGCACAATTGTTTTACTTGCCGTGGCCGGCATCACACGTTGTTGCACCGAAACAACCCCTTTTCCAGCAATTCAAATCCTGCAAGGCCAATTTCTGCTAATCAAGCCAATTTCGTTCCAAATGAGCAAGCAAATGAGTTCAAAATTATTTCGCCACTGCATCCTTCTTGGCAGTGCCGTAATCAATATTTCCCATCTTGGCACTAACTTTAAGGCACGCGCCCTGATCGACTCCGGATCAGAGGCAACATTCATAACCGAGCGACCGTTCAATCTAATTAGATTGCCATTCCAGGTGGTTCAAGCCCAAGTCTCAGGCTTAAGCCAAACAGTAGCCGCTCAGTCCAAGAAGCTCTGCAGTTTCACCATCCGATCTCCGACTAGGCCCGCGTTGCAGCTGGAGACGACGGCCTATGTCCTCCCTCAACTAGCCGGAAATCTGCCTTCCTACCCAATTCCGCAAAATTTCCTTCGGGATCTTCCCGATTTTCCACGGGAGGATCCAAAATTCTATGAGAGCGCACAAATAGATGTCCTTATCGGAGCCGACATTCTGCCTTCGGTGCTTCTGAGTGGAGCAAAAACCAATATCTGTGGCTCTCTCTTAGGGCAAGAGACCATTTTCGGCTGGCTACTAACTGGGCCAGTGTCAGGCTCAGCACAAAGCAGAATTTCCTCCTTTTCGACGCGGATCTCCCACGCGTACGATAATTCACTGAACAAACAACTCACAAAATTTTGGGAGGTGGAGAATATACCAACAAAGTTGGTAAAAGAATCCGATTCCATGTGCGAGAAGAATTTCCTTCAAACGACCAGGAGAAACGTGTGCGGCAAATATGTCGTTACTCTGCCTTTTCGCGACCCAGAACATATCGGTTCCGGGCTAGGGCATTCTTGGTCTCTCGCATTGGCTCAGTTTTTAAGAAATGAGCAGCGTCTAAAAAGAGATGAGGCCTTAAAAGCGAGATACGATTCAGTGATCCAGGAATATCTCGACTTAAAGCACATGCGACAAGTTCTTCCTACCCATGATTGCAACGCGTATTATATGCCACATCACGCCGTCTTAAAACCGGATAGCGTAACTACTAAACTCCGTGTAGTATTCAATGCCTCCAGCCCTTCATCGAATGGTACCAGTTTAAATGATATCCTTCATGCTGGCCCTGTCTTACAGTCCGACTTGACCATTCAAATTCTGAAGTGGCGCTATTTCCGATACGTGTTCAGCGCCGACATCGAAAAAATGTATCGGCAGATCTGGGTAGATCCGAAGCACACTCCATTCCAACGAATACTTTTCCGTAACAATAGAGGGGAAATCACAGATTTCGAATTGAAAACAGTAACCTTTGGAGTCAATTGCGCGCCTTTCCTGGCCATCCAAGTACTGCAGCAGCTAGCAGCTGACGTAGAACTCAGCCATCCAAAAGCTAGCAATATCATTCAAAATTTCATGTATGTGGGTGATTTTCTAGCCGGAGCGGACTCCACGGAAAAAGCTCAGCTCATGGTGCAAGAGCTCCGAGACGCTCTGAATTCCGCCGGATTTCCATTGAGGAAATGGACCTCCAACCAAAAGGAAGTTTTAGCGGCCATTCAATGCAACCATCTATTAAATACTGATTTTCTCGATATCGATGCAGAAAGCACTGCCAAAACCCTCGGTAATCGCTGGAAGGCAACCTCCGACGAATTCTTCTTCGTTCTGCCTGAGTTGGCTATTGAAACGTCCTTTACAAAACGCCAAGTCCTGTCCCAAATTGCCAAATTGTTCGACCCTGCAGGCTGGTTAGCGCCGTTTACGTTCAAGCTAAAATTTTCAAGAAGGAGATTTGGCTACAGGAGCTTGGATGGGACGAAAACATTCCAAATGAGCTTTTTCAGCGATGGCTTAATTTTCTCCGAAGTTATTCGGTTTTAGAGCAGATACGCATTCCATGCTGGCTCTCGTTTCATCCAGATTTCAAGGTCAAGCATCATGGCTTTTGCGATGCATCGCAAAAGGCTTATGGGGCGGCAATATATGTCCGCGCAGAAGTGGGCAGCACCATTATCGTGCAACTCCTAACCGCGAAAACCCGGGTAGCACCAGTCAAAACGGTTTCGCTTCCACGACTGGAGCTGTGCGGAGTGTTATTGCTTTCCGAAATGGCTGCAGCCATCATTCCGCAGATGCCTAAGATCAACTCCGAACTTTATTGCTGGACAGACTCCACGATAGTGCTTGCATGGTTAAGCAAGCCAGGGTGCCAGTGGACCACATTTGTAGCCAATAGGGTGACGAAGATCGTCCAGGCCACAAAAGCAGAGAATTGGTCTCATGTTCAATCTGAGCATAATCCAGCAGACCTGGCAAGTAGAGTTTCCCTCCAAGATCTAGCCGATAGCCAGTTATGGTGGCACGGACCGACTTGGTTGCTAAATCCACGCAACCAATGGCCAACTCAGGTCGACAACGCTCCGGTGACCGATCTGGAGAAGCGTGCTCTGAAAGTCCATCTCGCAAAAGCTCCTTCTGAAGTGTTGTTGGCACGTTTTTCCAAGCTTGAGAAAGACCTACGAGTCCTCGCTTATGTTCATCGCTTCATACAGCGGTGCAGGAAGCAAACATCTTCATCTGATGTGCATTTGCTGGCCACTGAAATCGTCGCCACCGAGCGGTTCCTAATTTCGAACACTCAGCGCAGAGAATTCCCTGTGAAATATCACTGCCTTAGTGAAAAGCGTCCAGTGCCAAGTTCAAGTGCCATCCTAAGCATGAACCCGTTTCTAGATCCGCAAGGACTGATCAGGGCGTGCGGCCGTGTGGCGGCTTCCGAAAGCCTTCAATACAATGAACGGCATCCAGTGATTCTTCCGTATAACTGCCTGCTTTCTCGCCTCCTTGCGAATTTCACTCATCGCATAACTCTCCATGGTGGTAACCAGTTAATGGTGCGCCTCATCCGGTCGAAATACTGGATTCCGAGAATTAAGAACCTGATGAAAGCAGTAGTAAATTCGTGCAAAGTATGTGTGATCCACAAAAAGCTGTTGCAAAGCCAACTGATGGGTGTCCTGCCAAAAGAAAGAGCATCGTTCTCCCGAACGTATACTGGCATGGATTACGCCGGTCCGTTCGATATAAAGAACTATACGGGAAGAGCATGTCTTATCAAAAAAGGGTATGTGATAGGTTTTGTTTGTTTCTCCACCAAGGCGTAAATAGTTTTAAGACGCTATTTTACAAGTGCACTGCCACACGAAAAGACACGTTCGAAGAGCTCTCCACGCTCTTGTCAAAAATAGAAGCGTGCCTTAGCTCCAGGCCGCTCTCTTCTATGTCAGAGGATTCGACAGATTTGCTGGCTCTGACGCCAGGTCATTTCCTTGTCGGGGTACCCCTTATTTCCACGGTGGAACCCGAATTAAAGGAAGAAACGAAATCCATTCTAAATCGGTGGCAGCATTTGAAAGCTCTCCATCAGCAGTTCCGTGTGCGATGGAAAGAAGAGTACCCCAAAGAACTCCACAAGCGCACTATATGGCAGGCCCCGTCCAAAAATCTCCGCATCGGTGAAATGGTCGTCATCAAGGACGTCAACTTACCCTCTAATGTGTGATGGATTGGCAGAATTGAGTCTGTCTTCCCAGGACCCAACGGCAACGTCCGTGTAGTAAATATCCGTACTGCACGTGGAGTTGTTAAACGTCCAGTGGCAAACGTGGTGCTTTTGCCGACGGAGTCTTCCGAATCTCCACAATAATAGGCGCTCCTCTCGTCCTTAGTTGTAGTTCACTAGCACTAATCTCCAACCGGTGCCAACCCGGCAAGCATCTTCGGCCTCGTCCCAACGTTCCCGCCGGCAAAATCCGCCAACTCAGCGTAGGAGTTCACCTCCACGACGCCCGGAATCGACCACGCCAGGACCATCGCTCTCGTCGCTGCTGCAACGCCACAGCGTGAACATCCTTCCGACACCGCTGGTCAAGTTGGAGACCGGGACGAAGACCTTCGAGACCGCAGCACTCATCGATCCGTGCACCCCCATGAGCTGCATCGACGCTTCGTTGGCGTCAGCCTTTACGCTTCCGATGACCAATGTTGGCGATGAGAAGGTCTGCACGACGACGATTCGCTCCAGGGTCGACGCGAACACGAAGCTGGAAGTCGTGCGCAAGATCGAGCCCAGTGTGCGGATTCGCACACCTGTCCGGGCATTGAGCGACACAGTGGTGTCCAAGTTCCGGGACATCATGCTGGCTGATGACTAGTTCTATCGGCCTGCTACCGTCTCCATAGTCTTGGGAGCAGATGTTTATCCAAAGGTCATCCAATCCGGATTCCTGACCTTCGACGAGGGAATGCCGGTCGCTCAGAAAACTGTTTTTGGGTGGATCGTGTCCGGTGCCTGCAGCAAGCCGTAGGATGGCTATGTAAGGGGGGCGGAATGTTCAAGTTACGGGGTTTGGACTGTCACCCGCTCTCCGCTCCCTCTTACGCTCTCTCGCTCTTCACCACATAGTCAACAAGGAGTCTCCGCTGCGCTTGGGAGAGCCTAGCTAATTAGAATAAGCTTCAGTGTAAAAACTATTACTAACGAATAAACATACGTCCGGTTCCGCCCGCGCAATTAAGAAAAGTCAAGTGTTCGCCCTTTCGAGTGTTTTCTAGTTCAGCCGATTTGGAAAATTCCAGGACAGCAACCCTTATCACACCTAACACTAAGAACACCCACTTACCTAAATCGGAAAATGGTAATGAATATGCAGTCACTCTAATCTGTGACTTAACAAAATATTTAGTTGCCATACCAATTCCCAAAAAAAAATGCAAAGACAGTCGCAAAAGCTATATTTGAATCTTCAGAAGAAGTACGGTCCAATAAAGACGTTCATTACGAATATGGGAACAGAATATAAGAATAGCATTATAGCCGACGTATGCAAATATTTAAAAATAGACAACATAACGTCTACAGCTCACCAGCACCAGACATTAGGTAATGTATAGGTCATGTATGTGGATGATTTTCTAGCCGGAGCGGACTCCACGGAAAAAGCTCAGCTCATGGTGCAAGAGCTCCGAGACGCTCTGAATTCCGCCGGATTTCCATTGAGGAAATGGACCTTCAACCAAAAGGAAGTTTTTGCGGCCATTCAATGCAACCATCTATTAAATACTGATTTTCTCGAGATCGATGCAGAAAGCACTGCCAAAACCCTCGGTAATCGCTGGAAGGCAAGCTCCGACGAATTCTTCTTCGTTCTGCCTGAGTTGGCTATTGAAACGTCCTTTACAAAACGCCAAGTCCTGTCCCAAATTGCCAAATTGTTCGACCCTGCAGGCTGGTTAGCGCCGTTTACGTTCAAGCTAAAATTTTCAAGAAGGAGATTTGGCTACAGGAGCTTGGATGGGACGAAAACATTCCAAATGAGCTTTTTCAGCGATGGCTTAATTTTCTCCGAAGTTATTCGGTTTTAGAGCAGATACGCATTCCATGCTGGCTCTCGTTTCATCCAGATTTCAAGGTCAAGCATCATGGCTTTTGCGATGCATCGCAAAAGGCTTATGGGGCGGCAATATATGTCCGCGCAGAAGTGGGCAGCACCATTATCGTGCAACTCCTAACCGCGAAAACCCGGGTAGCACCAGTCAAAACGGTTTCGCTCCCACGACTGGAGCTGTGCGGAGTGTTATTGCTTTCCGAAATGGCTGCAGCCATCATTCCGCAGATGCCTACGATCAACTCCGAACTTTATTGCTGGACGGACTCCACGATAGTGCTTGCATGGTTAAGCAAGCCAGGGTGCCAGTGGACCACATTTGTAGCCAATAGGGTGACGAAGATCGTCCAGGCCACAAAAGCAGAGAATTGGTCTCATGTTCAATCTGAGCATAATCCAGCAGACCTGGCAAGTAGAGTTTCCCTCCAAGATCTAGCCGATAGCCAGTTATGGTGGCACGGACCGACTTGGTTGCTAAATCCACGCAACCAATGGCCAACTCAGGTCGACAACGCTCCGGTGACCGATCTGGAGAAGCGTGCTCTGAAAGTCCATCTCGCAAAAGCTTCTTCTGAAGTGTTGTTGGCACGTTTTTCCAAGCTTGAGAAAGACCTACGGGTCCTCGCTTATGTTCATCGCTTCATACAGCGGTGCAGGAAGCAAACATCTTCATCTGATGTGCATTTGCTGGCCACTGAAATCGTCGCCACCGAGCGGTTCCTAATTTCGAACACTCAGCGCAGAGAATTCCCTGTGAAATATCACTGCCTTAGTGAAAAGCGTCCAGTGCCAAGTTCAAGTGCCATCCTAAGCATGAACCCGTTTCTAGATCCGCAAGGACTGATCAGGGCGTGCGGCCGTGTGGCGGCTTCCGAAAGCCTTCAATACAATGAACGGCATCCAGTGATTCTTCCGTATAACTGCCTGCTTTCTCGCCTCCTTGCGAATTTCACTCATCGCATAACTCTCCATGGTGGTAACCAGTTAATGGTGCGCCTCATCCGGTCGAAATACTGGATTCCGAGAATTAAGAACCTGATGAAAGCAGTAGTAAATTCGTGCAAAGTATGTGTGATCCACAAAAAGCTGTTGCAAAGCCAACTGATGGGTGTCCTGCCAAAAGAAAGAGCATCGTTCTCCCGAACGTATACTGGCATGGATTACGCCGGTCCGTTCGATATAAAGAACTATACGGGAAGAGCATGTCTTATCAAAAAAGGGTATGTGATAGGTTTTGTTTGTTTCTCCACCAAGGCCATCCATTTAGAGCCTACATTTGACTTAACGACCGAAAAGTTTCTGGCCGCTTTCGGTCGTTTTGTATCCAGAAGGACACCCTCCACGTCAAGTCCAGTCAAACAATGGCAAAACCTTTGTTGGCGCTGCCACCCTGCTTTCGCGCGATTTCCTTCAAGCCGTAAAAGAGTCGGTGACGAATGCCTATAGTCATCAAGAGATGCAATGGCAATTTATTTCTCCGGGGGCACCTCATATGGGAGGCCTTTGGGAAGCAGGCGTAAATAGTTTTAAGACGCTATTTTACAAGTGCACTGCCACACGAAAAGACACGTTCGAAGAGCTCTCCACGCTCTTGTCAAAAATAGATGCGTGCCTTAACTCCAGGCCGCTCTCTTCTATGTCAGAGGATTCGACAGATTTGCTGGCTCTGACGCCAGGTCATTTCCTTGTCGGGGTACCCCTTATTTCCACGGTGGAACCCGAATTAAAGGAAGAAACGAAATCCATTCTAAATCGGTGGCAGCATTTGAAAGCTCTCCATCAGCAGTTCCGTGTGCGATGGAAAGAAGAGTACCCCAAAGAACTCCACAAGCGCACTATATGGCAGGCCCCGTCCAAAAATCTCCGCATCGGTGAAATGGTCGTCATCAAGGACGTCAACTTACCCTCTAATGAGGTATGGATTGGCAGAATTGAGTCTGTCTTCCCAGGACCCAACGGCAACGTCCGTGTAGTAAATATCCGTACTGCACGTGGAGTTGTTAAACGTCCAGTGGCAAACGTGGTGCTTTTGCCGACGGAGTCTTCCGAATCTCCACAATAATAGGCGCTCCTCTCGTCCTTAGTTGTAGTTCACTAGCACTAATCTCCAACCGGTGCCAACCCGGCAAGCATCTTCGGCCTCGTCCCAACGTTCCCGCCGGCAAAATCCGCCAACTCAGCGTAGGAGTTCACCTCCACGACGCCCGGAATCGACCACGCCAGGACCATCGCTCTCGTCGCTGCTGCAACGCCACAGCGTGAACATCCTTCCGACACCGCTGGTCAAGTTGGAGACCGGGACGAAGACCTTCGAGACCGCAGCACTCATCGATCCGTGCACCCCCATGAGCTGCATCGACGCTTCGTTGGCGTCAGCCTTTACGCTTCCGATGACCAATGTTGGCGATGAGAAGGTCTGCACGACGACGATTCGCTCCAGAGTCGACGCGAACACGAAGCTGGAAGTCGTGCGCAAGATCGAGCCCAGTGTGCGGATTCGCACACCTGTCCGGGCATTGAGCGACACAGTGGTGTCCAAGTTCCGGGACATCATGCTGGCTGATGACTAGTTCTATCGGCCTGCTACCGTCTCCATGGTCTTGGGAGCAGATGTTTATCCAAAGGTCATCCAATCCGGATTCCTGACCTTCGACGAGGGAATGCCGGTCGCTCAGAAAACTGTTTTTGGGTGGATCGTGTCCGGTGCCTGCAGCAAGCCGTAGGATGGCTATGTAAGGGAGGCGGAATGTCCAAGTTACGGGGTTTGGACTGTCACACGCTCTCCGCTCCCTCTTACGCTCTCTCGCTCTTCACCACATAGTCAACAAGGAGTCTCCGCTGCGCTTGGGAGAGCCTAGCTAATTAGAATAAGCTTCAGTGTAAAAACTATTACTAACGAATAAACATACGTCCGGTTCCGCCCGCGCAATTAAGAAAAGTCAAGTGTTCGCCCTTTCGAGTGTTTTCTAGTTCAGCCGATTTGGAAAATTCCAGAACAGCAACCCTTATCACACCTAACACTAAGAACACCCACTTACCTAAATCGGAAAATGGTAATGAATATGCAGTCACTCTAATCTGTGACTTAACAAAATATTTAGTTGCCATACCAATTCCCAAAAAAAAATGCAAAGACAGTCGCAAAAGCTATATTTGAATCTTTCATTCTGAAGTACGGTCCAATAAAGACGTTCATTACGAATATGGGAACAGAATATAAGAATAGCATTATAGCCGACGTATGCAAATATTTAAAAATAGACAACATAACGTCTACAGCTCACCAGCACCAGACATTAGGTAACGTTGAAAGAAGTCATAGAACCTTCAACGAATACATACATTCATATATATCAGTAGATAAAACTGACTGGGACTTGTGGTTACAATATATTGTGTATTGTTTTAACACTACACCGTCCATAACGCATAATTACTGTCCATATGAACTTGTATTTGGTAGGACTAGTAACTTAGTAAAACAACTTAGTAACATAGATAATATAGACCCTATATATAACGTAGATGTTTATGCTAGAGAAGTTAAGTTTAGACTAGAAAACGCGTACAAAAGGGCACGCATATTATTAGAAAACAATAAAATAAAACAAAAACACAATTATGATAAGAAAGTTAGCGATTTTAAACTAAATGTAGGAGATTACGTTTTAATAAAAAACGAAACACATATTGAAACGCTTCAAAAAAAAAAAACAACAAACAACAAAACAACAACGATCGCCGGGTGTGTCCGGCGCCACCAGTCATAGCAGGCGTGGGATTGGCGGCTTGTTGTTTCACCAGGCGTTTACCTTGGGGATCGCAGCCGTTAGCTACCGTCAGTCTGCATGCGACGACAATCCTTAGCCCAGCGAAACGGCCTGCACCACTCAGGACGATAAGAACGGCGGGACAGCAGAACGAAGCCGCTGAGTAGACAATCCAGGCCCGTCCGCACCGTAAAACGTTCGTCTTTCACAAGTCGTCTTGCTACAGGGACTGCGGCGTAAACCGGGTGATTGCGTGGAGCGTCGGAAGGAACTTAACAGGCGTCTGGCGGGACCGGCCGGGACAAAGCAAGGGACAGGAGGTTGCGGCTAGCGAGGCGTATGCTTTGAAATCACAGCACTTGCTCGCCCTAGTCTGGGAACGGTGACGCTTCCCTAAGCCCACAGCCTTATCTCTCACCACCAATCACACAATCGGCAGTACCAGTTTTACTCTGAAAACGCAAAGTGCAATTCGGTTCACTTCTAATGTGGTGAATGTTTTTTCGTTATGGATTAGTATCAGGTGGAGTATCACATTAAAAATTTCATTCATTTTATTGTAATATACTTATATGGTTGATTCTACTCGACACATATACATTCAGACATGGTTTATTTCTTTTCCACCGAAATTTCCCGTTCTAAACATTCTCACATGTTATATTTCCATTCCTATGAATTACTGGCCTTACAAAATTTTTTTTTATTAAGCTAAACAAAATATTTTTGGTAGTCGTAATATTCGTAATGTTCTAGGTCTTCTGATCTTCTATGTGTAGATAAATTTGGAGTTGAAAGCTATAAAAGTTTAGCGGCATCTGTATTCATAATAACATAGTCCCCTTATTCTAATAAGAGAGGGTATGTGTGCGTGTACATGGGCATTTTAACGAACTCTCTACGGATTGCAACGGCTAGCTTAGAGAGTTTGTTTGTTCGTCCCACCAAATTATTGATTTGTGTGATTGCCCGACCAAACAGAAGACAGAGTTTACTAATAAAAATATACCCATACCTTCAATGATTTTTTCCAACACCAACGGAATTTTTATTGCACCCATTCTCTGAAAACTACGACCTTTTATTAGGAAAAACATTTTGGCAGAGGAAAACGAAGGAAAGCCCAAGATCAATTGGTAACTCTTGACAATAACAATTACGAATTAATCGACGGCAAAGCAGCACAAGAAATGAGTCACTTTAAAGATGTAAGCATGGCAAACTGACACCATGCTCAGACAACCAATAAATAATTTATTATTAGAACCAGATCAATACAGACAAAACCAGACAAAAAAAAAACAACAAAAAAAATGTGTCTTCTTCTAAGAAAATTAAAAATAGAAGCATAAAGTAATTGTAAAAAAGAGGATAAATAGTTATTACGCAAAATGTTTCGAGACAAAACTTTTTCTAATAATTAAGATAGATAAGAAAAAGAATATTAACAAAAAAAAAAAAATTAAAAATGACTACATATATTACGTCATTTCTTTGAAAAGGGAGGTGTAGTGTATCTACCCTTCGATTAAGTAGAGTATATACTCTTGAAATACGATCTAACGCTTATACATAAGCCGATCGCGGAGCGTGAGAATGCTGAACATGCACTTAGCAGCCCAAGTGGTCAAGCCATACATAACATACATATGTATGCCTTCTGCATACACATGTATATGTATGCAAAATAAAGAGTACATAGTCTTAAGCACCCGATGACAGCATGCTACAAATTATTAAAAAACAAGAGAGAACGCTATAGTCGAGTTCCCCGACTATCTGATACCCGTTACTCAGTTAGTGGAAGGGAGAAGGAGAGTCTTAAACACAGTTTTTGGCGGTTTGTGGGCGTTAGAGTGGGCGTGGCAAAAAGGTTTCTGGCAAATCGATAGAAATTTACAAGACCAATACAAAAATGAAAAAATTTCAAATTATTTTTCAAAAGTGTGGGCGTAGCAGCTTTGGGCGGTTTGTGGGCGTTAGAGTGGGCGTGGCAAAAAGTTTTTTGGCAAATCGATAGAAATTTACAAGACCAATACAAAAATGAAAAAATATCAAAACATTTTTCAAAAGTGTGGGCGTGGCAGTTTTGGGCGGTTTGTGGGCGTTAGAGTGGGCGTGAATCGACAAACTTGCGCTGCGTCTATGTCTCTGGAGTCTGTATGCTTAATCTCAACTTTGTAGCTTTTGTAGTTCCTGAGATCACAGCGTTCATACGGACGGACAGACAGACGGACAGACGGACATGGTCATATCGACTCGGCTATTGGTCCTGATCAAGAATATATATACTTTATATGGTCGGAAACCCTTCCTTCTGCCTGTTACATACTTTTCAACGAATCTAGTATACCCTTTTACTCTACGAGTAACGGGTATAAAAATCACTCGAACAGAGCAGACACTCTGTACTTAACTGAATTCTGGTTAAAGTTATTATAAAGGTATTATAATATACTGATCGTAAGAAAACAAAGTTGGCACGAGAATTTATAAAATATATTAAGAAAATACGGGAGCTGTAATTTTTGCCTCTCTCTGCGTTCTTTGGACTCTTGACGACAAGGTCTCGTATTTTATCATTGGACCGAAATCCCTGGTTCTTAAGACGGTCTTCTCCCGAAATGAATAAACAAGAGACAAGAGGGATAAACCGTTAAAGGAGCCCTATATAAACAGGCCGAACGAGAAAACGGGTCAACAACATAAAGCAACGAAGTCAGCAAGGGAGATACAACCTTGATAGTCAGCAAGGAACAAAATCGCTACGTCGAGATGTCCCGATGAGGCGGCAGGTATCGTGGTGCAGAGCGGGTCGACTGTGTCGGAGAACCTGGCGATCGCCGGGTGTGTCCGGCGCCACCAGTCATAGCAGGCGTGGGGTTGGCGGCTTGTTGTTTCACCAGGCGTTTACCTTGGGGATCGCAGCCGTTAGCTACCGTCAGTCTGCATGCGACGACAATCCTTAGCCCAGCGAAACGGCCTGCACCACTCAGGACGATAAGAACGGCGGGACAGCAGAACGAAGCCGCTGAGCAGACAATCCAGGCCCGTCCGCACCGTAAAACGTTCGTCTTTCACAAGTCGTCTTGCTACAGGGACTGCGGCGTAAACCGGGTGATTGCGTGGAGCGTCGGAAGGAACTTAACAAGCGTCTTGCGGGACCGGCCGGGACAAAGCAAGGGACAGGAGGTTGCGGCTAGCGAGGCGTATGCTTTGAAATCACAGCACTTGCTCGCCCTAGTCTGGGAACGGTGACGCTTCCCTAAGCCCACAGCCTTATCTCTCACCACCAACCACATGTGGCCTCGGCAGTACCAGTTTTACTCCGAAACGCAAAGTGCAATTCGGTTCACTTCTAATGTGGTGAATGTTTTTTCGTTATGGATTAGTATCAGGTGGAGTATCACATTAAAAATTTCATTCATTTTATTGTAATATACTTATATGGTTGATTCTACTCGACACATATACATTCAGACATGGTTTATTTCTTTTCCACCGAAACTGGCCTTACAAAATTTTTTTTATTAAGCTAAACAAAATATTTTTGGTAGTCGTAATATTCGTAATGTTCTAGGTCTTCTGATCTTCTATGTGTAGATAAATTTGGAGTTGAAAGCTATAAAAGTTTAGCGGCATCTGTATTCATAATAACATAGTCCCCTTATTCTAGTAAGAGAGGGTATGTGTGCGTGTACATGGGCATTTTAACGAACTCTCTACGGATTGCAACGGCTAGCTTAGAGAGTTTGTTTGTTCGTCCCACCAAATTATTGATTTGTGTGATTGCCCGACCAAACAGAAGACAGAGTTTACTAATAAAAATATACCCATACCTTCAAAGATTTTTTCCAACACCAACGGAATTTTTATTGCACCCATTCTCTGAAAACTACGACCTTTTATTAGGAAAAACATTTTGGCAGAGGAAAACGAAGGAAAGCCCACGATCAATTGGTAACTCTTGACAATAACAATTACGAATTAATCGACGGCAAAGCAGCACAAGAAATGAGTCACTTTAAAGATGTAAGCATGGCAAACTGACACCATGCTCAGACAACCAAGAAATAATTTATTATTAGAACCAGATCAATACAGATTTAAAAATCTAAATAAAGGAAAATAGCAAGAGATAATACTACAGTCGAGTTCTCCGACTATCAGATAAATAATACTAAGCTAGTAGGGGAATTGCAAATGAGAAATTTTAACATTTTCTAGAATGTCGGTATTTTCGGAATGTCGGTGAAAGAAATTAAAAAATGTTGGCGTGTTAGTTTTTGGCGGTTTGTAGGTGTTAGAGTGTGCGTGGGAAATTTTTTTTGTAAATCGATGTAAATTTTAAAAATAATTATTACAAATAAATGAAACAAGAGACAATGCCAGTGAATACACCTAGTGAAAAAGCAAAGGAGAAATTTCAGCACTGACTGTTTTTGGCGGCTTGTGGTCGGTATGGTGGGATTTTTGGACCAATACGTAACCGGTAAAACAATACCGAATTATTTTTCAAAAGTGTGGGCATGGAACATTTATTGCGGCTTGTGGATGTGACAAAACGTTTTTTAGAAAATCGATACAAATGTACAAGATTATTACAATGATGGAAAAGTATTAAAACATTTTACAGAAGTGTGCGCGTGGCACAATTGGACGGTTTGTTGGCTTCAGAGTCAGCGTGGCAGCATTTGGAAACACACTTGCTCTGAATCTATGTCTCTGGAAGCTGCAAGCTTATTTCGACATTGTAGCTTTTGTAGTTCCAGAGATCATGGCGTTCATACGGACAGACGGACGGACGGACTTGGCTAGTTGGACTCGGATATAGATCCCGATCATATATACTCTAAATGGTCAGAAACGCTTTCTTCTGCCTGTTAAATACTTTTCAATGAATCTAGTATACACTTTAACCTGCTTTATCACTTTTTCCTGCAACAATACCATAACATGCAGTACATTACCAAGAGGGTGATAAGTTCACATTTACTAATCAAACCAAACATACAATTAATCTACCAATTTTTTCCAAATTATAGAGAAACCCACAATCTTATAAGCAAGAGGTCAAAACCCAAAAACAAGATATGCTAATAAATTCGCGATTAATTTTTTGTCAACGATGTTTGCAACCTTAATATTTCCCTAATAGACAACTACTCATCAATAATATAACACATGGATGCAGTATTTGCAATTTGGCAAAAATAGAGCACCGTAAACCAGACCAGGAGTTTCAACTCCGCACAAATCAGTTACGCAACAAGTCAACGCGTAGTAACGGCAGTGCGAAACCTGGAGAAAGAGAGTTTGGAGACTCTGAACTGGAGAAGGAGAGTTTGGAGGCTCTGAGAGAAGAGAGTTTGGAGACTCTGGAAGAAAGAGGGTGTGGAGACTCTGAACCTATAGGAAAGAGAGTTTGGAGAGTCAGAAGGTTTAAAGGCGAACTTTGGACCGGGCCAACGGTAAAATCGTGGACCGGAGACTGGAGACCAAAGGGATGAACCGTTAGAGGAGGCCTATATAAGCAAACCGAACGCTGGAAGCTGGACAGTCGACGAGAACAAGTATACCAATCATCAACGTAAGAACGAAGTCAGCAGAGGAGCTACAGCCGTGGTAGTCAATAAGGGCAAGATCGCTACGTTAAGACGTTCGGGGCGAGACGCCGAATTGAGACGCAGGTAGCTGAAGTCCAGTACGACGAAGCACGAGAAGCCTAGAAGCACTCAACAGGCGAAGCTAAACTAAGGAGGGCACAGGATAAGCGGCAGGGATTGTGGTGTAGACCCGTAGAACTCTGTAGGAGACCGCGAACTTGAACCAGGCGATCGCCTAGGTGTGTCCGTGCGATCCAAACAGGCGTGATACCGCCGCCACCAGTCCGAACCAGACGCGGAGTTGGCGTGTTGCTGTCCCAAAGGCATTTGCCTTGGGGATCACAGCCGCTTGCTGCCGTGAGTCTGCGTAAGACAATAATTCTCAGCCCAAGTGACGACCGCCCAACAACGAAGGTCCGCGCCATTCAGGACGGCAAGAGCGGCGAGACAGAGAAACGAGGCCGCTGGACAGATCATCTAGCACTACGACGAGAGAGCAGAGACGTCCGGATAATCATATTGCATTGTAAATAAAGACCCACGAAACGAAAACTGCAAGTGTTATTACTGGTAACCGGGTGATCACGTTATAATATACATTTGGTCTGACGAACGCACAAAATCTACCGAGCTAGCCGCACGTATTCCGTAGCAAGCAGACAAACAAAATCAGTTCGATACATCTGGCGTCCAAATAACGTGATTATCCCGGTAGTATACACAAGTAAAGAAGTATTCCTTTTAATTCCTCTCGGGAACTTAGGGCTTCTACCAGAGCCTTCCATCTAAATCTGTTTTGTGCTGTCTGTTTAGCATTTTCCCATGTGATGTTTATTTGGGCAAGTTCTTGTTGAGCGGTTCTTCTCCATGTCGCTCTTGGCCTTCCTACCCTCCTGCTTCCTTGTTGGATCCAGTCCAGTGCCATCCTTACTATGCTACTAGGGTTTCTCCTGAGAGCGTTCCCTATCCACATCCATTTATTCTTCCTTATATGGGGGTTAATCGGGGGCTCGGTCGTAACGCGCCACAGCTCTGTGTTGGCTAATCTGTTTGGCCAGAATATCCCACATATGATTCTCAAACATTTGTTGCTAAAAAACTTGCAGTTTCTGCGTTACTTTCTTCGTTGCGAGCCATGTCTCACTTCCGTATAGCAGTATGGCTTATTTCTCTGATTTTCCAAATGCGGTAATGTCTCCCAAAAACTGAGCGGGCTTTGCCAAGACGACTCGAAACATCATCATCCACTCCTCCATTGTTGGATATTATGGTGCCAAGGTATGGGAAACTGTTGACGAACTCGATTGGGTTCCCATGTATGATGATGTTTCCTTGGTTGGAGTGGTTCAATCGCATAGCTTTTGTTTTTACTACGTTTATCTCGAGTCCGACGCTGCTGGCTATCCTGATGAGGTCATCCCCGTTCCACTGTATATCGTTGAGTATATGAGAGATAAGGCAGATGTCGTTTGCATCGTCCAAGTCCTCAAGGTGTCTGGGTAGGCTCCACGTATTTCCGCGCTTGGAAGAAATTGGATCTACCGTCTTAAAAAGAAAGATTTCGCATATGTCTCATATCTCATATATATGTCTCTTGTGCATATCGCTGTCCGGAACGACAGATGACATGCGAAAGGCTTTAGCGGAGTACTACGCAAAGACGGAAAACGACCCACAGCTCGCAGCAGTCTGGACAGAATTGGAGACGGCATATCCAGACAGACCAGGTCCAAGCGTAAAGCTGACAAGCCCCGAGAGTGAAGACTTCATCGCAAGTTTGAGCATGGAGGAGATGCAGCGGGAAGGTCTACGGAGAGAGACGAGCAGGGAAAGGAGGCCAAGTCCAGAAAAACCCAGCCACAGCCAGCCGCACTACGCGAAAGTAGCGAAACAAGTCAGAGAATGGTCTTTTCCCTTTGACGGAGAACAGGAAGCCTTTGCGGAAGAGCATAAATTCAGTCGCAACAAAGCCACGACCGCAACACACGTCACGTGTAGGAAGTGTCACGTCTCAGGAGATCTAGTGGAAGCCGGTTCAGTCTAGGCGTCAAAACACAACCCTATGGAGGCCGCCAGTCACCACCCAGAGACACACTGGAACGACTCTTGCGGTCAGAAGCCAACCCATGTTGCCAATCCGCAAGAAGCTTTTCGCAGGTGCGGTGGACACGACCATTGGACAAGAGGCTGCCGACAACAGAGGCTGCTGTTCTGCTTGATGTGCGGAAAAATAGGAATCCGAAGAATGGAATCCTGCTTGAGAGATGAAAATGGGCAGCGATCTCAGCCGCAGAGAGGCGAGCCGAGATCGCAAGGTTCCGCCTCTCCAAACTAACTGGAAAATTAATCAAGGAGGAGCAGCAGTTGTCCGCAGCGGTAACGATCGGTGGGGACACGTACAAGGCCACGATCGACACCGGGGCAACAGCAAGCTTCATAAGCGAAGAGCTGGCGGACAAGCTGGCTGCCCATGGAGCGATTATAAGGATTCGACGGCAGGTTAGGTTGGCAGATGGATGGTGCGGCGAAATCAACGCAAAGCTCGAAATAGGAGTGGAGTTCGGCAACATGCGACTCGTCATGAGCCTGCTGATACTACCAGGGATAATGGATGCGTTGAGTCATGAAATCCGAAATCCGGCCAGAGGCAGACACAACGGATTGCTCGAGGAAAAGTTGTCGGTCGCAGTAGTCCAAAAGGACGGTAACACAATAACCATGAATGATGATAAACCAATTAAGCAGAGATACTACCCCAAGAATCCAAAGATTCAAGGGGAGATCAATGCAAAGGTGGACGAACTTCTGGAGATGGGAATGATAGAGCATTCAAGGAGCCCGTACAGCTCACCCATAGACATGGTAAAGAAGAAAACGGGAAAATGGAGACTATGCGTGGACTTCAGTCAGATAAACGCGAAATCCATAAATCGTAGGATGCCTACCCGATGCCACGGATAAACCAAATCCTCGACCAACTAAGGGAGGCGCGCTACATAAGCAGTCTGGACCTCAAGAATTGGTATTGCCAAATACCGTTGGAAGAGTCAAGCCGGGGCTTCACGGCTTCCACGGTCCAAGGGAAAGCGTTGTTCCAATGGAGAGTGATGCCGTTTGGACTACACTCCGCGTGGGCCACATTTCAACGGGCCCTGGATCAGGTGATTGGACCGGAAATGTCGCCATATGCCTTTGCGTATCAAGATGACATCATCGTGATTGGCCGCACCTTAGAGGAACACAAAAGAAACCTCAGGGAAGTGTTCCGCCGTTTGAAGATCAACTAAGAATAAGCCCGGAGAAATACCAATTCTTCAAGCAAGAACTTCTGTACCTAGGGCTAGGTACGGACCCAGAGAAGGTAGCAGCCATAGCCCAGCTAGAACCACCATCGTCGGTCCGCGAGCTAAGGCAATACCTTGGAGTCGCATCTTGTTACCGACGTTTCGTGCCTTACTTCGCGCGCATTGTAAGGCCACTTAACGACCTCCTCCGCAAGGGTACCAAGTGAACATGGTCACAGGACCACCAGCAAGCCTTCGAGGAGGTAAAGCCAGATTGGTTACCGACTCAGTCTTGGCGTGTCCCGACTTCGGAAAAACGTTCATCCTGCAAACGGACGCCAGTAACTGCGGGATTGGCGTGAACCTCAAGATGGCGAAAAGGTCATTTCATACTCCAGCCGGCCCCTAAACGAAATCGAGAAGAACTACTCAACAACAGAGAAGAAGTGCTTGGCAATTGTGTGGGCTATTTGGAAGCTTAAGCCGTACCTTGAGAGCTACCACTTTAAGGTAGTGACGGATCATATGGAACTAAAGTGGCTGAACGACATAGAAAGCCCTTCTGGAAGAATCACCAGATGGGCGTTGAAGCTGTAGCAGTACGATAGGAAAGGCCAGTTGAACGTAATAGCAGATGCGTTATCGAGGCAGCCACTGCCAGAGTCGGTCTCAGCAGAACCTGCTGAGAAGAACGCAGGACAAAGAGGCCGAATTAGAATGCAGCTGGATCACGGAAATGTGAGAGAAGATAAAAGCACATCCTCAAAAGTTCCCAGACTACGTATGGGAGGGTAGCACCCTTTACAGGCAGATTCCGCATAGAGCAATGGACACAGATGTAGTGACCTGGAAGCACACTAGGTCAAATTTTTAGACAACAAAATGAAAAGAGAAAATGAATAAATGTACAACATATTAACAAAAGGGGTCGTTTTAGGATTGCGGGCTCAATTTTTAAATACCTATTTGGCACACGATGGAAATGATTGAGTAGAAATACACGAGAAACTTGTCACAAACGCCAATAACACAAGAGAGAACGATAGTCGAGATTCCCGACTGTCTGATACCCGTTACTCAGCTAGTGGAAGTACAAAGGTGTTTGTGGGCGTTAGAGTAGGCGTGGCAAAAGTTTTTTGGCAAATTGATAGAAATTTACAAGACCAATACAAAAATGAAAAAAATCAAAAGATTTTTAAAAATTATGGGCGTGGCAGTTTTGGGCGATTTGTGGCCGTTAGAGTGGGCGTGGCAACATGAATCGACAAACTTGCGCTGATGCTATGTTTCTGGAGTCTGTATTCTTAATCTCTCTTTCTAGTTTTTGTAGTTCTTGAGATCTCGACGTTCATACGGACGGACAGACGGACATGGCCATATCGACTCGGCTTTTGATCCTGATCAAGAATATATATACTTTATATGGTTGGAAACGCTCCCTTCTGCATGTTACATACTTTTCAACGAATCTAGTATACCCTTTTACTCTACGCGTAACGGGTATAACTACATGAACTCAACGACGCTATACGATTGGTAAGTAATGGAATGCAGTCTCCTTCATCGACTATGGTCTTAGATATTTTTAAGTCGGCAATGTTCATCTCGTGCGCTGGTTCATATGGAGCTCGGCTAAGCGCGTTCACATGTTCCATGCGGTTGCCTGGATGACGCATGATGTCGATATCGAAGTCTTGAATGCGTAGCTACCACTGGGCTGAGTTTGCGTCTTCCATCGTTCTACGTAATGCGCTGCAATTAATAATGACTTTAATACACTTGCCATAATCCTTTCCAGCGACTCTATAACGGCAAGAGCTTCAATTTCATAGCTGTGCCATTGCCTTTCGATAACCGTTTTTGACCGGCTGAAGTATGCGATTGGTAGCAGCATTTTGTTATATAGCTGCAGCAAGACACTAGCTAGGCCAATCGAACTAGCGTCTATATGAAGTTCGTTCTCAGCGACTACACTATAGCTTACGAGAATCGGCTTACAGCTGAGTTTCTGTTTTAATTCATTGAATGCGTGTTCCTGCTGCTGCTCCCATCTGAACATGACATTTTTTCGGCGATGAGTGAATAGCAAGGGACAAATATTCGAAAAAGCCGCTAAGGTCAATAAGTTTGTGGACTTCGGGATGTTCTCTGGTTTCGGAAACTCGACTATTGCATTTGTCTTTATTTCTCCTGAGCTAAGACCACTGACGTGTAACTGGCGTCCTAGAAAATTAATGACGTTCTTTTGGCAGTCATCTCATTTCAGCCATAAGTCTGTTGAATGCTGCTGGGGCATTTTTAAGCTCAAACGGCATTTTCTTAAATTCAAAGAGACCGTACATCCTGATTAATGCGGTGAATCTTCTGCTAATAATACTCGCTGTTTAGATCGAGTGAACTGAAATATCGAAATTGTATTACCCCTTGGAGTCTTTCTTTGTTATTAGGTACGGGAAAGTTTTCTCTTTTTATCAGCTTATTTATTCGTCGATCGCTTCCGTTTTGCTTTTTGTTCATGACTAAAGGACTGGCATAATCAGATGTCGGATTTTGAAAAATATCTTGAAGCAGAAATTCCTCGACCATTCTGTTTACTGTTTTACGTTTTAGCTTGGCTACGTAGTATAGAGATTGCAAAACAACTTGCTTGCCTTTAATTTCGATGCCTGATTGTCGAATTTATTTATTAATTGAATTTAGCAGCTTGTAACAAACTGTTCAGTTCTTACCAGCACTCCGCGGAATCGCAAGATGACTAGTAAAAAACGAACGTTCCACCCTAAACCTTTTTTTAAGCTGGTGCGAATGGACCTGGATGGGTCTGCTCAGCAGCCTCGTTTCTGCTGTCCTGCCGCTCTCGACATCCTAGATGGTGCGGAATGCGTCTCTGGGCGACACTTGGGCTAAAAATTACCGTCGTACACGGACTCACGGTACCTCTGTCTTGTGATCGAGACGCCCCCTAACTTGAGCTCTGATGACTATAAACAAAACTTTTGCCGGTAAGTTTGATTATAAAGGAAAATGTTTAATCTTTGCTTAACCTTAGCTTCTTCTTCCCTTCAGCATCATTCTGCATGCCTTGCGGTATCCCTGTACCGCCCCCTCTATACACGGGAGTATGTGGGATCCTTGGGTTTCGTAAGAGCATTATTCCTCCGTACCCCGCTGACTTGTGGCATGCCACCGTTAACTCCGGCCTGACGCTGAATTGGTCGCCTCTGCTGCTTCTATTTGGGGTACGTTAAGTGTGCCGGTGTCTGACGTTAGTTGGGGCATCCTGATGAATGTATGGGACATGCTCGCTGCATGTCCCCGTTAACTCTCGCCTTTCTCTGACTCTGAAACGGGGGTCGCGTTGCGTCCGTTCTCGGTTATTGCCACTTCTCTTCATCTCGACAATGGTGATCTCACCTTTCCCAGGTGGTCGCCAGAGAAATAAACAGTCGTCTTCGGGCATGTTCGAGGGACGCAGTATTCCGGTTTGCTCGCGGCGCGCGTTTCCTCCCGCTGTATCCGCATCCGCGTTCTTGCTATTATCGTCTACCTTATCCTATTGCTTTAGGCCGCTGATGTGTACTTTACGTTCCTTTCTGTCTTGTAAATTTCTCTTGATTTGATAAAAATCTTTTGGACACGTTCATTCTTAGGCCCGAAAACCGCCGAGGACGGTCATGGTTCGAATTTCTCCTTCGCTCTTCCACTATGTAGATGAGTTACGTGTATCAGACAGTCGGGAACTCGACTGTAGCGTTCGCTCTTGTGTATGTATATTCACTGCACCCTCGTCGTACTAATTGGTTCTAGTATTGGATTGTAGACGACGTTAATCTGCGCTGTGATGCTGCACGCCGGGCAAATGTGTAATTTCTAGTCGTAATATTGTTGACTTCCGCCGTTGATTTAATGAAGATTATGCAGTTACCCACTTTATAGCATGCTGGCCTAGAAACACAGTCAAGGTATAAATTATAATAAATGTCTCCGGCAACTGTCGGGGCTATATTTGAGTAGAGCTTGTGCTCTTTATTGTATAAATCTTGAAAACTAACTGAACATAATATTATTGCTATTAGAAAATGGGGACCTATAGCGGGCACGAAAAAGTGCTGTGTTTGTCGGCTATGCACGAGTGTCAGCGTGTCAGAGTACTGTGTCAGCATAGGGTTGTATCGCCATTTGTGAACAGGGTTTTATTCGTTGCGTCCTTCTTATTTATTGCGTTCTTTAAAGGTAATAAGGTGTGTTCCACGTATCCAAATGCTAGATCCTTTCCACTCGAAGCTGCGCGGCCCGGCCGGTGATGTTAATAATTCCTTTATCGACATGTCACACTAGGGGTAGATCGCTCGGTTGGGTCTCACGGTGTGTACGAGCTCTCCGCTGCCAACTGACAGAAGGTGACTCCTCGTGTCGTTGAACAGTCCTTAACTAAATCGATTTCTCCATTACACTCTGCGACTACGTAACTGGTAAGCCGCAAAATTACATGACGAGGGATATGGGGAAGATTGTGGTTTTATTACATGCTAATTTTAGTTTGGGAAATTTTATTGGAAGTGTTATCGGGAGCATTATGTTTTGCAATTCCATCATGATCATCCTATTCCGAGCGTGCAATATCTCGTATAGGTAACCAGTATCAAAATTGATTGATTGTTGTGGTAAGTTTATTAATCCGTTTATTAATTGGAGCTCAGTGAATCTTCTGCATCCGGTGATACTGCCACAACCTTCAGTGCTAATCCTAGAAAATCTAAACTTACAGCTACCTTGTGATGCACGCCCAATGAATCGACCGATTTGCCGAATGTGTAATAAACGCAAAATTTTCCCACAGCAGGATTCTATCACCTGAACTGGGAATGTATTTTGCTTGAGAGTAGTTGGTAATGTGTGTTGATACCATGGTCGATGTGAGAATATAGAGGATAATTTGAACCTGTGGGGTGGATTTTTAACTATATTTCTCTTCATGTTGAGGTTGTCCACCACCGAGGAAAATTATATATTTTCTTTGCCAAGTGGCTGCACAAGAATAAATAAGGGAACAAAGTAATTGGCTCAATAGGTTAAATCATTTTAGGTTGTCTTGTGGATTACACTGCCGTCAATGAGGACCGTGGTCCCCAGATCCGCTTGTTTTTTCTTCACACAGAGGTGAGAGTTTATTGCCGAGCCTTTTGTTAGACTTTACCACCACCTTTTCGTCAACATCAAAGACTCTGTTCTGCCTACTCTGTTTTCCCCTGGCTCTTAGTGTGTTCTGAGCGTTCGCTATTCTCTTAGCGATTTGCACATGTGGGTCGTTGACGCTTTCTATTACTATATCCGCTGACTCTAGCATAGTGCTGTTGAAGCGTTCCACTTGCACGTTTAAAATACTATGAAGAATTGGCGCGTTTGAAATTTCCATTCCTTTTAATTCCAGGTCTGCTGCGAAAGGTTCGAAAATCCAATTTCGTTCAATTTGCTGTAAGATTTATTGTCAAATCTAACGGATTTCTCCGACAAGAGGCAATTTAAGAAAAGTACTTATTCATTCCTACGGCGCCGCCATATTACCCACCGTTCTCTTTCGACCACATTCGTGATAGTGAAAGTCCAAATCTCCGAATATACTTAAATATTCATCCCGAAATTTCAAATTGCAAAAAGAATTAGAGTTAAAAAAAGTGCAAAATTCCAAATGTGAAATAGTGAAAATAATTTGTACCAAGTTCAGTGAAAATTTCGAAGTCCAAAGCTCTGCCAAAAGATGCAAAAATTCTGTTCTCGTTTCACTGTGTCCAACCCAAGCCAAATTCTTTTCGCAACACATTTTTTTGCTTAAACTCCGCAGTCCACTACAATTTGCTATCGAAGAATACAACAACAAAACAAACAACACATACCCTCCTGTCCATTCCAAATAAAATATTAATTAAACATTTACACGCCAGTTCCATATATTACATCAACATATATTCCATATATTACATCAACATATATTTCATATATTACATCAACATATATTGCATATATTACATCAACATATATTCCATATATTACATCAACATGTATTCCATATATTACATCAACATATATTACAACCACATATATCACATATACATTACATATATTACACCCACATATATTATCTACATATATAACCGACATAAATTGCGCATATTATCTGCATTCCTTATAAACATATACCAAAGTGTAAATTGTTTCCCGTCGGCAAGTCCAAAGCATCAAATCAAATTTTTTCCAAGTGCCGACGCGAAAAAGGCGTTTTGTTTTTCATAAATTTTGTCCATAAATTTCCAAATCAACTTCCGAACAATAAATTAAAAGCGGTTTTTCTTTTTTTTTTTTAACAAATAAATTTTTCAATATTTATTAAATTATTTTTTAAATTTTCAAAAAATTTAAAAAAACTACAAGACAATAATGTTTTTATCCATAAATCAATAATACGACCGCCAAATATAAGTCGTTCACCCGACAAATATTTTTTCCTGTATTGCTTGGATATTAATTTGTGTTTGTTTTAGAAGTACTTACAACGCGGAGAAGAGATTCAAATTCCACCATTCCAATTTCTCCGTTTCCAGTTGTAAACAAAAAAATAAAATTTTCTACGTTCTAATAAACATTTTTTTCACCGTGTTCCACATTCCAAGTGCTCCAACCGTAAATCAGGTGGACCTGAATACCATAAATCACCGGTCATTTATAAAATTCGCTGCTCACTTCAAGTCAGCTGTCCAATTAGTCAAAAATTCGGCGTTCCCACTTACTAAATTTTACACCACTTTCTCACCCGTTACATTCTATACGGTCTTTTTCCCCTGCTTTCTACCGTGCACGTCAGCAAGGTTCAATTTATTAAGTGCAGTCTAACGAATCTGTCCACATGTGCAAAAGTGTGACCGAGCTCCAAGGCCGCTTCCTTTCCATTTCGCAATTCTTCGATTATGCCCATCGGGACGATAAGAAGAAATTGTCCGCTGACCCTGGTTTTTTTTTTCACCACAAGGGCCGAAGTGTCCAAGAATACCAAGCATTTCGGTGAAAACGCCTGCGCAGATTTCCGAAGACTGTGCTAGTCCATCCAAAGCCACATTACAGAGCACAGCTAAAAATATGGCTGCTTCCGATCTAGCGCTAGCCAAATTCATTTCGGTTTCTGACCGCTTATGCGAATTTGAGGCTCAGATTACTCCGGAATCCGCAGCTCCAACCGTCACGATGCTTAGCGTCTGTCGCGACCAAGTCCGAACCCTATGGTACAAGGTTCAAAAGGAATTCGACCTCTGCTCAGAGTGCCTTGCGTCAACAGGCGAAGCGGCAGCAAGCAACATGCCTATTCTCAGGACTAAATACAGTTATTGCTATTCAGTCTATGAAAGGTGTGATGCCCAGCTCGTTGATGCCAGCTCGCAGTATTCCGGTTTGCTCGCGGCGCGCGTTTCCTCCCGCTGTATCCGCATCCGCGTTCTTGCTATTATCGTCTACCTTATCCTATTGCTTTAGGCCGCTGATGTGTACTTTACGTTCCTTTCTGTCTTGTAAATTTCTCTTGATTTGATAAAAATCTTTTGGACACGTTCATTCTTAGGCCCGAAAACCGCCGAGGACGGTCATGGTTCGAATTTCTCCTTCGCTCTTCCACTATGTAGATGAGTTACGTGTATCAGACAGTCGGGAACTCGACTGTAGCGTTCGCTCTTGTGTATGTATATTCACTGCACCCTCGTCGTACTAATTGGTTCTAGTATTGGATTGTAGACGACGTTAATCTGCGCTGTGATGCTGCACGCCGGGCAAATGTGTAATTTCTAGTCGTAATATTGTTGACTTCCGCCGTTGATTTAATGAAGATTATGCAGTTACCCACTTTATAGCATGCTGGCCTAGAAACACAGTCAAGGTATAAATTATAATAAATGTCTCCGGCAACTGTCGGGGCTATATTTGAGTAGAGCTTGTGCTCTTTATTGTATAAATCTTGAAAACTAACTGAACATAATATTATTGCTATTAGAAAATGGGGACCTATAGCGGGCACGAAAAAGTGCTGTGTTTGTCGGCTATGCACGAGTGTCAGCGTGTCAGAGTACTGTGTCAGCATAGGGTTGTATCGCCATTTGTGAACAGGGTTTTATTCGTTGCGTCCTTCTTATTTATTGCGTTCTTTAAAGGTAATAAGGTGTGTTCCACGTATCCAAATGCTAGATCCTTTCCACTCGAAGCTGCGCGGCCCGGCCGGTGATGTTAATAATTCCTTTATCGACATGTCACACTAGGGGTAGATCGCTCGGTTGGGTCTCACGGTGTGTACGAGCTCTCCGCTGCCAACTGACAGAAGGTGACTCCTCGTGTCGTTGAACAGTCCTTAACTAAATCGATTTCTCCATTACACTCTGCGACTACGTAACTGGTAAGCCGCAAAATTACATGACGAGGGATATGGGGAAGATTGTGGTTTTATTACATGCTAATTTTAGTTTGGGAAATTTTATTGGAAGTGTTATCGGGAGCATTATGTTTTGCAATTCCATCATGATCATCCTATTCCGAGCGTGCAATATCTCGTATAGGTAACCAGTATCAAAATTGATTGATTGTTGTGGTAAGTTTATTAATCCGTTTATTAATTGGAGCTCAGTGAATCTTCTGCATCCGGTGATACTGCCACAACCTTCAGTGCTAATCCTAGAAAATCTAAACTTACAGCTACCTTGTGATGCACGCCCAATGAATCGACCGATTTGCCGAATGTGTAATAAACGCAAAATTTTCCCACAGCAGGATTCTATCACCTGAACTGGGAATGTATTTTGCTTGAGAGTAGTTGGTAATGTGTGTTGATACCATGGTCGATGTGAGAATATAGAGGATAATTTGAACCTGTGGGGTGGATTTTTAACTATATTTCTCTTCATGTTGAGGTTGTCCACCACCGAGGAAAATTATATATTTTCTTTGCCAAGTGGCTGCACAAGAATAAATAAGGGAACAAAGTAATTGGCTCAATAGGTTAAATCATTTTAGGTTGTCTTGTGGATTACACTGCCGTCAATGAGGACCGTGGTCCCCAGATCCGCTTGTTTTTTCTTCACACAGAGGTGAGAGTTTATTGCCGAGCCTTTTGTTAGACTTTACCACCACCTTTTCGTCAACATCAAAGACTCTGTTCTGCCTACTCTGTTTTCCCCTGGCTCTTAGTGTGTTCTGAGCGTTCGCTATTCTCTTAGCGATTTGCACATGTGGGTCGTTGACGCTTTCTATTACTATATCCGCTGACTCTAGCATAGTGCTGTTGAAGCGTTCCACTTGCACGTTTAAAATACTATGAAGAATTGGCGCGTTTGAAATTTCCATTCCTTTTAATTCCAGGTCTGCTGCGAAAGGTTCGAAAATCCAATTTCGTTCAATTTGCTGTAAGATTTATTGTCAAATCTAACGGATTTCTCCGACAAGAGGCAATTTAAGAAAAGTACTTATTCATTCCTACGGCGCCGCCATATTACCCACCGTTCTCTTTCGACCACATTCGTGATAGTGAAAGTCCAAATCTCCGAATATACTTAAATATTCATCCCGAAATTTCAAATTGCAAAAAGAATTAGAGTTAAAAAAAGTGCAAAATTCCAAATGTGAAATAGTGAAAATAATTTGTACCAAGTTCAGTGAAAATTTCGAAGTCCAAAGCTCTGCCAAAAGATGCAAAAATTCTGTTCTCGTTTCACTGTGTCCAACCCAAGCCAAATTCTTTTCGCAACACATTTTTTTGCTTAAACTCCGCAGTCCACTACAATTTGCTATCGAAGAATACAACAACAAAACAAACAACACATACCCTCCTGTCCATTCCAAATAAAATATTAATTAAACATTTACACGCCAGTTCCATATATTACATCAACATATATTCCATATATTACATCAACATATATTTCATATATTACATCAACATATATTGCATATATTACATCAACATATATTCCATATATTACATCAACATGTATTCCATATATTACATCAACATATATTACAACCACATATATCACATATACATTACATATATTACACCCACATATATTATCTACATATATAACCGACATAAATTGCGCATATTATCTGCATTCCTTATAAACATATACCAAAGTGTAAATTGTTTCCCGTCGGCAAGTCCAAAGCATCAAATCAAATTTTTTCCAAGTGCCGACGCGAAAAAGGCGTTTTGTTTTTCATAAATTTTGTCCATAAATTTCCAAATCAACTTCCGAACAATAAATTAAAAGCGGTTTTTCTTTTTTTTTTTTAACAAATAAATTTTTCAATATTTATTAAATTATTTTTTAAATTTTCAAAAAATTTAAAAAAACTACAAGACAATAATGTTTTTATCCATAAATCAATAATACGACCGCCAAATATAAGTCGTTCACCCGACAAATATTTTTTCCTGTATTGCTTGGATATTAATTTGTGTTTGTTTTAGAAGTACTTACAACGCGGAGAAGAGATTCAAATTCCACCATTCCAATTTCTCCGTTTCCAGTTGTAAACAAAAAAATAAAATTTTCTACGTTCTAATAAACATTTTTTTCACCGTGTTCCACATTCCAAGTGCTCCAACCGTAAATCAGGTGGACCTGAATACCATAAATCACCGGTCATTTATAAAATTCGCTGCTCACTTCAAGTCAGCTGTCCAATTAGTCAAAAATTCGGCGTTCCCACTTACTAAATTTTACACCACTTTCTCACCCGTTACATTCTATACGGTCTTTTTCCCCTGCTTTCTACCGTGCACGTCAGCAAGGTTCAATTTATTAAGTGCAGTCTAACGAATCTGTCCACATGTGCAAAAGTGTGACCGAGCTCCAAGGCCGCTTCCTTTCCATTTCGCAATTCTTCGATTATGCCCATCGGGACGATAAGAAGAAATTGTCCGCTGACCCTGGTTTTTTTTTTCACCACAAGGGCCGAAGTGTCCAAGAATACCAAGCATTTCGGTGAAAACGCCTGCGCAGATTTCCGAAGACTGTGCTAGTCCATCCAAAGCCACATTACAGAGCACAGCTAAAAATATGGCTGCTTCCGATCTAGCGCTAGCCAAATTCATTTCGGTTTCTGACCGCTTATGCGAATTTGAGGCTCAGATTACTCCGGAATCCGCAGCTCCAACCGTCACGATGCTTAGCGTCTGTCGCGACCAAGTCCGAACCCTATGGTACAAGGTTCAAAAGGAATTCGACCTCTGCTCAGAGTGCCTTGCGTCAACAGGCGAAGCGGCAGCAAGCAACATGCCTATTCTCAGGACTAAATACAGTTATTGCTATTCAGTCTATGAAAGGTGTGATGCCCAGCTCGTTGAAAAATCGAGCAGGGCACGTCTCAGTCCATCCCAGCCGCGAACGCTGCGCCCCAGGCCTACATTTCCTCTGGCTGTCGGTTGCCTCCATGCGATACAGAAGTTTTCGCAGGCGACTATCTTCGCTGGCCGACTTTCCGGGATCTTTTCACAGCCATTTATATCAATAATCCACGGCTGACTCCGGTTGAAAAGTTATTCCACTTAAATGCCAAAACAGGTGGCGACGCGCATGCCATCGTTTCGATTTCGCCTCTCACCAACGAGGGTTTCCGCTCTGCGTGGGAGAACCTAACAGAGCGTTTCGAAAATAAACCATTGTTGGTAAAGAGTCAATTGAAAATACTGTTTAATGTGCAGTCGATGCCACAGGAATATGGGGCGGCCTTAAAGGTACTGCAAAGTACTGTTCAAGGTTGCTTGACTGCCTTAGAACTGTCAGGCACCAACACTGAGAACTGGGACTGCCTGATGGTATATCTGTGTTCATCCAAGCTCCCGAAGATAACCCTCTCCTTATGGGAGCAGTCGCTACATAAGAAAGCCGACATCCCGACATCGGTAGAGCTGAACACCTTCCTCACAGAACGCCATCGAACCCTAGAGGCCATCGATGATGTGAGACAGTCGGTACCAAGTCAGTCGCACTCCAAAGCGATGAACTCAAGTGGGCCCTCTAGAAAAATAAATTCCTACGAGACGAAAGTGTCTCCAAAATCCAAAAGCTGCGACTTGTGCAAGGCCAATTTCTGCCAAACAAGCCAATTTCGTTCCAAATGAGCAAGCCGGTGTTCAAAATTATTTCGCCACGGGCTCAAAAGCTATCCTTCTGGGCACTGCCGTAATCAATATTTCCCATCTTGGCACTAACTTTAAGGCACGCGCCCTGATCGACTCCGGATCAGAGGCAACATTCATAACCGAGCGACTGTTCAATCTAATTAGATTGCCATTCCAGGTGGTTCAAGCCAAAGTCTCAGGCTTAAGCCAAACAGTAGCCGCTCAGTCCAAGAAGCTCTGCAGTTTCACCATCCGATCTCCGACTAGGCCCGCGTTGCAGCTGGAGACGACGGCCTATGTCCTCCCTCAACTAGCCGGAAATCTGCCTTCCTACCCAATTCCGCAAAATTTCCTTCGGGATCTTCCCGATTTTCCACGGGAGGATCCAAAATTCTATGAGAGCGCACAAATAGATGTCCTTATCGGAGCCGACATTCTGCCTTCGGTGCTTCTGAGTGGAGCAAAAACCAATATCTGTGGCTCTCTCTTGGGGCAAGAGACCATTTTCGGCTGGCTACTAACTGGGCCAGTGTCAGCCTCAGCACAAAGCAGAATTTCCTCCTTTTCGACGCAGATCTCCCACGCGTACGATAATTCACTGGACAAACTACTCACAAAATTTTGGGAGGTGGAGAATATACCAACAAAGTTGGTAAAAGAATCCGATTCCATGTGCGAGAAGAATTTCCTTCAAACGACCAGGAGAAACGTGTGCGGCAAATATGTCGTTACTCTGCCTTTTCGCGACCCAGAACATATCGGTTCCGGGCTAGGGCATTCTTGGTCTCTCGCATTGGCTCAGTTTTTAAGAAATGAGCAGCGTCTAAAAAGAGATGAGGCCTTAAAAGCGAGATACGATTCGGTGATCCAGTAATATCTCGACTTAAAGCACATGCGACAAGTTCTATCTACCCATGATTGCAACGCCTATTATATGCCACATCACGCCGTAACTACTAAACTCCGTGTAGTATTCAATGCCTCCAGCCCTTCATCGAATGGTACCAGTTTAAATGATATCCTTCATGCTGGCCCTGTCTTACAGTCCGACTTGACCATTCAAATTCTGAAGTGGCGCTATTTCCGATACGTGTTCAGCGCCGATATCGAAAAAATGTATCGGCAGATCTGGGTAGATCCGAAGCACACTCCATTCCAACGAATACTTTTCCGTAACAATAGAGGGGAAATCACAGATTTCGAATTGAAAACAGTAACCTTTGGAGTCAATTGCGCGCCTTTCCTGGCAACAGCTAGCAGCTGACGTAGAACTCAGCCACCCAAAGGCTAGCAACATCATTCGAAATTTCATGTATGTGGATTATAATGTTCGAAAGGATTCCAAAGAAGGTTCGGTGTTGTAGAGTCAGAGCGTCTGCTCAGTTAGAGTTACTTTATTCGAATGTTTCTTATGCGCTCAACTTGGGCTGAACTGACCCGTACATATAGTACTTATTCTATATACATATAGTTCCATATACATATACATATGTATGCAGAAGGCATGCAAAGGTCATGTGTGGCCTGACCACTTGAGCTGCAAAGTGCATGCTCAGCATTCCCACGCTCCGCGATCGGCTTATGTATAAGCGTTAGATCATATTACTTGAGCGCTGGAACACTTATGTAATTGTTGGTAGTCTTTTGGGTACTTGAACGTTATGTTTATTATGACAAAGTGTCACAATGTTTTGAAGCTAAGTTGTAACCATTAATTTAGTATATTTATAGGGTAGATATGCTACACCTACATTTTAAAGAAATTACGTAATACTTGTAGTCATTTAGTTCTCAATACTAATATTTTTTTAAAAATTAATTTTTTTTTTTAATGATATTGATTTTTATTATTAATCATTAGCAATGTTTTTGACTCAAAGCAGTTTTGTGTAATGACAGAATAATAAAAAAATGTATGTTGAAATACGTTATTATACCCGTTACTCGTAGAGTAAAAGGGTATACTAAATTCGTTGAAAAGTATGTAACAGGCAGAAGGAAGCGTTTCCAACCATATAAAGTATATATATTCTTGATCAGGATAAATAACCGAGTCGATATGGCCATGTCTGTCTGTCCGTCCGTATGAACGATGAGATCTCTCAAAAGCTAGAAAGTTGAAATTAAGCATACAGACTCCAGAGACATAGACGCAGCGCAAGTTTGTCGATTCTTGTTGCCACGCCCACTCCAACGCCCACAAATCGCCCAAAACTGCCATGCTCACAATTTTGAAAAATGTTTTGATATTTTTTCATTTTTTATTAGTCTTGTAAACTTCAATCGATTTGCCAAAAAACTTTTTGCCACGCCCAATCTAACGCCCACAAACCGCCCAAAACTACCACGCCCACTCTTTTGAAAAATGTTTTGATATTTTTTCATTTTTGTATTAGTCTTGTAAATTTCTATCGATTCTTAAAAAAACTTTTTGCCAACCCCACTCTAACGCCCACAAACCGCCAAAAACTGTCAGTGTTGAACGCTCTCCTTCGCACTTCCACCAGCTGAGTAACGGGTATCAGATAGTCGGGGAACTCGACTATAGCGTTCTCTCTTGTTTTTTGTTTTATGTCTCACTTTTTTAGAAGGAAAAAAACTTTTTTTTTGTTGTGTTTTTTTTTTTGGGTTATTTTTTTTTGTGGTTGATCAACCCTTTTCTTAAGTGAAATTAAACGTTTCATCGATTATATATTTTTAGTCTATCCTTATGTACTTTTTGTTTCTTTTGCTTTGTATCTCTAATTACTATGTTATCTCTGTCTTCTATGGTTTCTACAGTATAAGGACCTAAATATACTGGATCTAACTTATGACCCGTTTCGTTCCTTAGTATAACTTTATCTCCTATTTTTAATTGAAAATCTGAAGCTTTCTTATCATAAAGTTGTTTTCTATAAGACTTCGCTTTTGCTTACATAAGTCTAGCTCTTTTATATACTATTTCTAATCTAAATTTTATTTCCTTAGAGTAATCTTCTACAGTGGTTCTATTCTATCAGTTTTAGTAAAATTTGCGAGCTGCCTTGGTAATCTTTCAAAGACTAGTTCATATGGACAGTAATCATGCATGACTGATGGAGTTGTGTTGAAACAATATGTAAAATATTGTATTCAAACGTCCCAATCAGTTTTATCTGCAGAGATGTATGAACGAATGTATTCATTGAATGTTCTATGACTTCGTTCTATTGTCCCTAAAGTTTGCTGATGATATGCGGTAGATGTTAGGTTTTCTATCTTCATGTATTTGCACATATCTAAAATTACTTTATTTTTATACTCGGTACCCATAATCGAAATGAACGTCTTCATTGGACCGTACTTTAGTATAAAATTCTCGAATATAGCTATTGCGACAGTATTTGCGCTTTTGTTTGCAACCGGTATGGTTACTAGATACTTCGTTAAATCACATATAAGTGTGACGATGTATTCGTGGCCATATTCTGATTTCGGTAGTGGACCAACTGTGTCCACTATCACTGTATCAAAGGCATTTGTTGGGGTTTCTGTGTGAGTCATTGGGTTCTTTGTATGTGTCGTTGTTTTCGACAATTGGCATTTACGACATCTACGTATGTACTCTTTTATATGTCGAATCATATTTTTCCAATAAAAGTGTCTTTTTATTTTTGCTAGATATTAGGCATTAGCCTGCATGACCTCCTTGAATTGGATCGTCATGATTTTCTAGTCCAAACACATCACTATACTGTGTGCATAATTCAGTCAATTGATTTTTGAATTGGTCTGGAAAATTTTTCTTTAGTTTTGAAAGTACTTGTTCGCTTCTATTTTCAGTGTTGGTATTATGAATGTCATAATCTTTTAAATTTTCATATTGGATTTTGTTTACTTTGACCAATTGGTCGAAATTAGTTGTATTTAGAAGTCGAATGTATAAATGTTTGGATGCTGCTATTGTATATGCAACATAAATCCCATTGTATATTTCCTGATTAGGAACAAATATGTAATCATTTACAGCATTAATGTCTATTTTCCGAATAACTTGTGATCTGGCTGGCAGAAGAACTGTATTGTTGCCAGCGCTATATGTTATTGGAACATATATTGGATAATTTAAATTTTGGGATAATTTAAACTTGGTTTGAAACCTAGTTGCCAATTGAATTTCTTTATAAAATCAATGCCTATTATTCCATCACATGTTATTGCAAAATTTGGGTCTACCAAGTAAAATTCATGTGGAATAATATATTTTGTTGATTGGAGTTCTATTGAGGTTGTTCCTCGAGACTTTATCTCCCCTTGGCCTATGTCTTATTTTTTCTGTTTGAATTTGGAAGCTATCAGAATTTACCTTCAGAAGTGAGATATCTGCACCAGTATTAATGAGAAATGTTAGTTTATTTTCAGTTGAATGATTATGGAAAGTTACGAATATATTAAGACTATAATTGATGGAATGAACTTTAACATTTATTGGCTGTTTCCTAAAGGGTTCTGTCAGTTTTCCGACGTATTTTGCGCGATTCTCACATTGCTATTATTATTATTACCCTGGTAGTAGTTTCCGCGGCCTCTCCCTTGGTTTTGGCCTCTTTTACCTCCACGGTTATTAAAGTTATTATTGTTGTTGTTATTGCTGCCTCGGTTGTAATTGTTGTGGTAGTTATATCTTCCGCGAGTATAACCTCGGCCTCCTCTATTATTATTCTTTGCACCTCGTCGATAATAGAGTACAGTGTTACTCTGACCTGTTATCCCTGTGCAACTGTTTAGAAATTTTGAGATGGCATCATTCATGCTTGTGAATGTGCCTGCTTGCTTGATAAGTTTTACCTTATCAATGGAGCAATTCTGTGTCATTGCTTTTACAGCTGTTGTAGTGCTGTATTTATTCGCTAAGGACTGGCTGAGACCTTCACTGATATAGGCACCTTCATTCATGCTTGTGAATGTGCCTGCTTGCTTGATAAGTTTTACCTTATCAATGGAGCAATTCTGTGTCATTGCTTTTACAGCTGTTGTAGCGCTGTATTTATTCGCTAAGGACTGGCTGAGACCTTCACTGATATAGGCACCTTCAAGGGCGTTTGGTTAGCCGTTTTATTTCTCTGTTGTAGATTGAGAAGCTTGGCAGATATCACTTCTACCGATTCTCCTTTTACTGCACTTGACAGTTGTGAAATGATTGCAGCAATTGTCTGCTCATTACTTAAAAGGTTTCTTACATGGCCTTTAAGTTTAGCTTTTATAAGGCTTATCGGAGTCGTTTCATGTGTGTTCTTTAAGCTGTCTAGTAGAAATAGAGCATCCAAAAAACTTTGTAGATTTTCTGGTTTACCATCAAACTTTGGTATCAGAGATGTGGCTAGCCTGATGAAGTCTGTGACTGTCTGTGCCATTTCAGAGATTGTTATTGTTTCAGATTTAAATTCAATTCGGTCGCTACCTTCTAGTGTTTCAATGTCACTATCGGACTCAGTGCCGCCTGATTGTACAGATTCGTCTAGTTCTTTGAACTCATCTGGGTTAAATTCAACCAATTGACTTAGACTTTCTGGTACATCTATCAGAATATGCCTTCTCTTACTGATATTATTAAATCATGCGTTTAGGGATTTTATAACCCTTAGACATTTGTTAGTATGTTCAGATGTGAGTCTATTTGAATATTTATTCACTAATGTAACTATATTATTATTATACTCTCCTACTACTATCTCTGTATGATTTTTAAAGTTGCAGATTTTATTACGGCATCTCTATTGATACATTTAAATGACTTATCAAACCTTTAGCGAAATTCGTCTATTTGTATCGCTATTTCGCTCCATTCCATTCCTTGTCGTACAAAAAAAAGTTTTTATGCAGCTTTCTTCTACTCTATTTTTTTTTTAAATCTGGTCTAAACGATTTGCCCTATTCATATAACGTTTTTTGATGATTTTGTTATGCCTAACATAAATTGTAAGCAGAAATTGTAGAATTAGCACTATTGTAATGATCAGCAATAAGATTCACAACGCCTGTGTTGTAACGAACTGATTTTGTTTGTCTGCTCGCTACGGAATGCGTGCGGCTAGCTCAGTAGAGTTTGTGCGTTCGTCCCACCAAATTTATAGAATAACGTGATATCCCGGTTACCAGTAATAACACTCGCAGTTTCGTTCTCGGGTCTTTATTTGAGCTCGGTTTACAATGTACTTCAATTGTCCGGACAAATCTGCTCTCTCGTCGTAGCGTCGGACCTTCGCCTGGTATTGCCGCTGACGCGCGAGAAGGAAGGTCGAGGGCTTAGGGAAGCGTCACCGTTCCCAGACTAGGGTGAACAATTGGTGGGCTCTCAAAGGCATACGCCTCGCTAGCCACAACCTCTTGTCCCTTGCTCTGTCCCGGCCGGTCCCGCCAGACGCTTGTTCAGTTCCTTCCGACGCACCGCGCTATCGCCCGGATAAGTCGCAGATCCGGTAGCAAGACGCCTAGTGAAAGACGAACGTTCCACCCTACCTTTCTCTTCTGTCGGTGCGGTCGGACCTGGATGTCCTACTCGGCGGCCTGGTTCCACTGTCGTGCCGCTTTCGTCGTCCTGGGTGGCGCGGACCTTCGTTGTGGGCGCTTGTCGCGTGGGCTGAGAATGGTTGTCATACGCAAACTCACGGAAGCTCACGGCTGTGATCCCCAAGGCAAACGCCTGTGGAACAGCAACGCGTCAACCCCACGTCTGGTTCGGTCTGGCGGCGCCGGTACCACGCCTGCTTGGATTGCACGGACACACCAGGCTATCGCCTGGTTCAAGCACGCGATTTCCTACACAGTCCACCGGGTCTACACCACAATCCCTGCCGCTTCCTCGGGTGCCCGCTTAGGTTTGGCCTCTCCTGTTGTTTGCCTCCTGGCTACTCGTGCTTCGTCGTTTGGACCTCAGCTACCTGCGTCTCAGTTCGGAGACCTTCTCGTCCCGAACGTCTTGACGTAGCGATCTTGCTCCTTGGTGACTATCACGGTCGTAGCTCCTCTGCTGACTTCGTTCTAACGTTGTTGACTCGTACACTTGTTCTCCTCGACTGTTCCTCCTTCCAGCGCTCGGCCTGTTTATATAGGCCTCCTCTAACGGTTTATCCCTTTGGTCTCCAGTCTCCGGATCCAAAGTCCATGATTTTACCGTTGGCCCGGTCCAAAGTTCGATTTGTCCCGTTATTTGCCTTTAAGCCTGCTGACTCTCCAAACTCTCTTTTCAGCAAGTCCGGAGTCTCCATCCTCTCTCTCTCCACTTCCCGAGTCTCCAAACTCTCCTCCTCTAGAGTCTCCAAACTCTCTTTCTCCAGCCCAGAGTCTCCAATCTCTCTTTCTCCTGGCTTCGCACTGCCGTTACTACGCTTTGCCTTGTTGCGTAACTGGCAACGGCAGGCCCTTCTTATGCGACCACTATTCGCATTTGTGCGGAGTTTTAACTCCTCACATCTCCCCCTTTTTTCGGGAAAATTTAAAATCCGGCCCTGCGGTTACCGCGGAATACTCTTGGGATTCCGTCAACGCTCACAGCTCCGTCTGGAGTTCCACAGCGCCGATCTCCTTTGAGTGTATTCCTCGTTCTTAATTTCAAACTTTGCCGCTCATACGTACCTCCGTGATGCTTCTTCGTTCTACGCTCTTCTTCCCGCATTCCACATTTTAGTCTTCTCGTCATCTGGTCACACCATTCGCCGTTGATCGATTGTTACCGATAGATCCCGATAACTCCCGTTGGGGCGGCGTTGCCAATTGGTGACCCTGGTATTTCCGTAGTGTGACCCGTCATGTGCTGCTTTTTCCGATGTTTTGCCCATCGATTGACACTATCGAGTGCCGATCGACCGCCTTGTGATCGAGGCGCCCCCTTCCCTAAGCTTTGATGACTATAAACAAAATTTTGGCGGTAAGTTGGAATATAAACAAAACGTTTCATCCTTGTAATCCTCGACTTTTTTTTCCCGCAGACTCATTCGGCATGCCTTGCGGTACTGCTGTACCGCCCCTCCCCTCTCCTCGGGAGTATGTGGGTTCCTTGGTCCGGTGGTTGTTGAGGCAGGATTCTGGTTCGTTCGTGGCCCGTTTCCGTTGACTCTCGCCTTGGCCCGACGCTAGAACGGTTGCTGGATGCGTAATCTGCACCCGTTGACTCTCGCCCTGGCCTGACGCTAGAACGGTCGCCGAGCCTAGTCCGTTCTCAGGTGCTGTCACTCTCAACTTCCCGTCGTTTGTGCCTTACTCTTCCCTGGTGGTGGTTGTCGCGGCAACACTCTGGTTCGCTCGCGGTCCGCAGCTGTTGACTCTCGCCTTGGCCTGACGCTGTAATGGTTGTCGGACTCGCAGTCTGCATCCGTTGACTCTCGCCTCGGCCTGACGCTAGAACGGCTGCCGAACCCAGTCCGTTCTCAGGTGTTGTCGTTCTCCTGCATGCCTTCCGATGGATCCGACTCCACGTTCTTGCCACCATTCTCCTCCTGATCCTGCTGTTTTAGGTCGCTGACATGTACCGGCAATTCCTTTTTGTTCGTCCGGTGGCGATTCTTACATATCACTGGCGATATGAAATCCACAATTTGGTACGGTCCATCGAACCTCGGAGCTAGTTTGGCCGCAAACCCTTCAGCCGCTTTAGACAAATGGTGCTCCTTGGCCCACACCACTTCACCAACGCTTGGCTTCCACTGCCTTCTCCGCAGGTTGTAATGCCTTGCTTGGTCCTGGGACACCCTCTCTAGGTTCCTGCGCACAATCTCGAAGACCTCTCTCATCTTCTCAGCGTTTCCTTCCGGTGACTCTGGTTGGCTTCCCGTACCTAGCGTTTCTCTGTCATAGAGTGCGTTCGGTAGTCTTGGCTCGCGGCCCTGTGTCAAAAATGCCGGTGAGTAGCCTGTGGAATCTGAAACACTGGAATTCACAGCCAGCATGATTTCGGGCCACCTTTCATCCCAATTCCTCTGGTTCTGTCCGGCAAACTGCGCTATCATTGTCTTCACAGTGCGGTTTGCTCTCTCTGTCGGATTCTCCTGTGGGGTATACGGTGCCGTAAACTGCGGCTTTATCCCCATGTCGTTGAGGAACTTCTTAAAAGCCCGGCTCGTGAGCTGCACGCCGTTGTCCGTGATCACCACCTTCGGTACTCCAAATCGTGAGACTATGGCTTCCCTGAACGCTTTCTGCAACGTGGCTGTTCGCAAAGGCACCAACTCCGTCCACTTTGAAAACCTGTCGATCAGTACCAACAACATATTGTTTCCGTGCTTCGATCTTGGTAGTGGTCCGACGAAATCGGCGCACACTGTCGCCCAGGGTTCCTCTGGGATCTGTGTCAACATCTTTCCCGCCGCCTGCCGCTGATTCGGTTTGAACCTGGCGCAGTCCTCGCACTTCCGAACGTAGGCCCTTGCGTCTCTCTGTATTCCTGGCCAGTAGTACCGGGCTGCAAGCCGTGCAATCGTCTTCCGACTGCCTACATGACCGGCTGCTGGGGCGTCGTGGTTTTCACGCAAGACCGTTTCTCTCAGCTGCCGTGAAACACATAGCTTCCAGGTCACTACATCTTCGTTCCCTGCTCTATGCGGAATCTGCCTGTAGAGGGTGCTACCCTCCCACACGTAGTCTGGGAACTTTTGAGGCTGTGCTTTTAGCTTTTCTCGCATTTCCTTGATCCAGCTGCACTCTGATTCGGCCCCTTTGTCCTGCGTTCTTCTCAGCATATCGGGTTGGCTGCCTCGACAACGCGTCTGCTACCACGTTCAACCGGCCTTTCCTGTATGCTACCTCGAAGTCATACTGCTGCAGCTCCAACGCCCATCTGGCAATTCTTCCCGAAGGGCTTTCTATGCTGTTCAGCCACTTCAGCGCCATATGATCCGTCACCACCTTAAAGTGGTATCCCTCAAGATACGGCCTTAGCTTCCGAATAGCCCACACAATTGCCAAACACTCCTTTTCCGTTGTCGAGTAGTTCTTCTCGGCTCCGTTTAGGGTCCGGCTGGAGTATGAAATGACCCTTTCGCCATCTTCTGTGTCCTGCGTGAGGATTGCCCCAATCCCGCAGTCACTGGCGTCCGTTTGCAGGATGAACGTTCTCCCGAAGTCGGGGCACGCCAAGACTGGGTCGGTAACCAATCTGGCTTTTACCTCCTCGAAGGCTTGCTGGTGGTCCTGTGACCATGTCCACTTGGTACCCTTGCGGAGGAGGTCGTTGAGTGGCCTTACGATGCGCGCGAAGTCAGGCAAAAAGCGTCGGTACCACGATGCGACTCCAAGGTATTGCCTCAGTTCTCGGACCGATGACGGTGGTTCTAGCTGGGCTATCGCTGCTACCTTCTCTGGGTCCGTGCATATCCCTTGGCTTGTGACGCGGTGCCCTAGGTACAGAAGTTCTTGTTTGAAGAACTGGCATTTCTCCGGGTTTATTTTCAGGTTCGCTTTCTTCAAGCGACTGAATACCTCCCTGAGGTTTCTCTTGTGTTCCTCTAGGGTGCGGCCAATCACGATGATGTCATCGGCCGGTCCAATCACCTGATCCAGGGCCCGTTGAAATGTGGCCGACGCGGAGTGTAACCCAAATGGAATCACCTTCCATTGGAACAGCCCTTTCCTTGGGACCGTGAAGGCCGTGAAGCCCCGGCTTGACTCTTCCAGTGGTATTTGCCCATCCTTTAGGTCCAGGCTGCTTATAAATCGCGCCTCCCTTAGTTGATCGAGGATGTAGTTTATCCGTGGCATCGGGTAGGCATCCTTTATGGAGTTCGCGTTTATCTGCCTGAAGTCCACGCATAGTCTCCATTTTCCCGTTTTCTTCTTCACCATGACTATGGGTGAGCTGTACGGGCTCCTTGAATGCTCTATCATCCCTATCTTCAGCAGTTCGTCCACCTTCGCGTTGATCTCCCCTTGAATCTTTGGATTCTTGGGGTAGTATCTCTGCTTAATTGGTTTATCGTCCTTCATGGTTATCGTGTGCTCGGCTATACTCGACGTTCCGGTCATGGCTTGAAACTCCGCGAGCTCTGTTTCCAGGAATTTGTCCACGTGGTCCTCTTCGCCGTCCTTTTGGACTAATGCGACCGACAACTTCTCCTCGAGCCACCCGTTGTGTCTGCCTCTGGCCGGTATTCGGATTTCATGACCGGCGCACTTGATCTCGGCCCCGACTTGCGTGAGGAAATTCCACCCCAGCACCAACGCATCCACTATCCCTGGTAATATTAGCAGGCTCATGACGAGTCGCCTGTTGCCGAGCTCCACTCCTATTTCGAGCTTTGCGTTGATTTCGCCACACCTTCCATCTGCCAACCTAACCTGCCGTCGTATCCTTGTAATCGCTCCCTGGGCAGCCAGCTTGTCCGCCAGCTCTTCACTTATGAAGCTTGCTGTTGCCCCGGTGTCGATCGTGGCCTTGTACGTGTCCCCACCGATCTTTACCGCTGCGGACAACTGCTGCTCCTCCTCGATTAGTTTTCCGGTTAGTTTGGAGAGGCGGAGGTCTGGCGTGCAGTTCTCCTTGATGAGCTCCAGCGTTTCTTTCTTCCCATAACCAAGGGGTCTTATTAGGGTCTGCATCTCGACCATGTAGTTCTTGAATGCCTCCCTGAACCCTTGCTTCCTTTGTCTCGCCTTGTCCGCGAGCTTCGTGAAGTATCCCCTGGGCAGGAAATACGCCAGGAAACTATCTTTGAACTCGGCCCAAGTCCTCCAGTGCTTGTTGTTGGCTATGTACCACTTCAGAGCCTTTCCCTGCATTAATTCCGGCATGGCTCGGGGAATCATGTTCAGGTCCAAACCGTATGTGTTTGCGGACCATTCCACCTGCTCCGGGAATTCGAGGGGTTTTTCTTCTCCGTCGAAGCGAAAAGACCACTCTCTTACTTGCTTTGCTACTTTCGCGTAGTCTGGCGGGCTGGGCCTGGGTCTTTCTGGACTTGGCCTCCTTTCCCTGCTTGTCTATCTCCCTTGCTCTTCTCGAAACATCTCCTCCATGTTCAGACTTGCGTTTAAGTCTTCACCCTCGGGGTTCGTAAGTTTTATGCTTGGACCTGGTCTGTCCGGATATGCTGCCTCCAATTCTGTCCAGACTGCTGCGAGCTTTGGGTCGTTCTCTGTCTCTGCGTAGTACTCCGCTAGGGCTTTCCGCATGTCCTCTGTCCTTCCGGACAGCGATATGCGCAACCTCTGTGCGACATATGCGAAATCTTCCTTTTTGAGACGGTAGATCCAACTTCTACCCATACTGCTTTATTTGTGTTTACTGCCGGGATAATCACGTTATTTGGGCGCCAGATGTAACGAACTGATTTTGTTTGTCTGCTCGCTACGGAATGCGTGCGGCTAGCTCAGTAGAGTTTGTGCGTTCGTCCCACCAAATTTATAGAATAGTAACAGTAATAACACTCGCAGTTTCGTCCTCGGGTCTTTATTTGAGCTCGGTTTACAATGTACTTCAATTGTCCGGACACCTCTGCTCTCTCGTCGTAGCGTCGGACCTTCGCCTGGTATTGCCGCTGACGCGCGAGAAGGAAGGTCGAGGGCTTAGGGAAGCGTCACCGTTCCCAGACTAGGGTGAACAATTGGTGGGCTCTCAAAGGCATACGCCTCGCTAGCCACAACCTCTTGTCCCTTGCTCTGTTCCGGCCGATCCCGCCAGACGCTTGTTCAGTTCCTTCCGACGCACCGCGCTATCGCCCGGATACGTCGCAGACCCGGTAGCAAGACGCCTAGTGAAAGACGAACGTTCCACCCTACCTTTCTCTTCTGTCGGTGCGGTCGGACCTGGATGTCCTACTCGGCGGCCTGGTTCCACTGTCGTGCCGCTTTCGTCGTCCTGGGTGGCGCGGACCTTCGTTGTGGGCGCTTGTCGCGTGGGCTGAGAATTGTTGTCGTACGCAGACTCACGGAAGCTCACGGCTGTGATCCCCAAGGCAAACGCCTGTGGAACAGAAACGCGTCAACCCCACGTCTGGTTCGGACTGGCGTCGCCGGTACCACGCCTGCTTGGATTGCACGGACACACCAGGCTATCGCCTGGTTCAAGCACGCGATCTCCTACACAGTTAACCGGGTCTACACCACAATCCCTGCCGCTTCCTCGGGTGCCCGCTTAGGTTTGGCCTCTCCTGTTGTTTGCCTCCTGGCTACTCGTGCTTCGTCGTTTGGACCTCAGCTACCTGCGTCTCAGTTCGGAGACCTTCTCGTCCCGAACGTCTTGACGTAGCGATCTTGCTCCTTGGTGACTATCACGGTCGTAGCTCCTCTGCTGACTTCGTTCTAACGTTGTTGACTCGTACACTTGTTCTCCTCGACTGTTCCTCCTTCCAGCGCTCGGCCTGTTTATATAGGCCTCCTCTAACGGTTTATCCCTTTGGTCTCCAGTCTCCGGATCCAAAGTCCATGATTTTACCGTTGGCCCGGTCCAAAGTTCGATTTGTACGGTTATTTGCCTTTAAGCCTGCTGACTCTCCAAACTCTCTTTTCAGCAAGTCCGGAGTCTCCATCCTCTCTCTCTCCACTTCCCGAGTCTCCAAACTCTCCTCCTCTAGAGTCTCCAAACTCTCTTTCTCCAGCCCAGAGTCTCCAATCTCTCTTTCTCCTGGCTTCGCACTGCCGTTACTACGCTTTCCCTTGTTGCGTAACTGGCAACGGCAGGCCCTCCTTATGCGACCACTATTCGCATTTGTGCGGAGTTTTAACTCCTCACATCTCCCCCTTTTTTCGGGAAAATTTAAAATCCGGCCCTGCGGTTACCGCGGAATACTCTTGGGATTCCGTCAACGCTCACAGCTCCGTCTGGAGTTCCACAGCGCCGATCTCCTTTGAGTGTATTCCTCGTTCTTAATTTCAAACTTTGCCGCTCATACGTACCTCCGTGATGCTTCTTCGTTCTACGCTCTTCTTCCCGCATTCCACATTTTAGTCTTCTCGTCATCTGGTCACACCATTCGCCGTTGATCGATTGTTACCGATAGATCCCGATAACTCCCGTTGGGGCGGCGTTGCCACTTGGTGACCCTGGTATTTCCGTAGTGTGACCCGTCATGTGCTGCTTTTTCCGATGTTTTGCCCATCGATTGACACTATCGAGTGCCGATCGACCGCCTTGTGATCGAGGCGCCCCCTTCCCTAAGCTTTGATGACTATAAACAAAATTTTGGCGGTAAGTTGAAATATAAACAAAACGTTTCATCCTTGTAATCCTCGACTTTTTTTCCCCGCAGACTCATTCGGCATGCCTTGCGGTACTGCTGTACCGCCCCTCCCCTCTCCTCGGGAGTATGTGGGTTCCTTGGTCCGGTGGTTGTTGAGGCAGGATTCTGGTTCGTTCGTGGCCCGTTTCCGTTGACTCTCGCCTTGGCCCGACGCTAGAACGGTTGCTGGATGCGTAATCTGCACCCGTTGACTCTCGCCCTGGCCTGACGCTAGAACGGTCGCCGAGCCTAGTCCGTTCTCAGGTGCTGTCACTCTCAACTTCCCGTCGTTTGTGCCTTACTCTTCCCTGGTGGTGGTTGTCGCGGCAACACTCTGGTTCGCTCGCGGTCCGCAGCTGTTGACTCTCGCCTTGGCCTGACGCTGTAATGGTTGTCGGACTCGCAGTCTGCATCCGTTGACTCTCGCCTCGGCCTGACGCTAGAACGGCTGCCGAACCCAGTCCGTTCTCAGGTGTTGTCGTTCTCCTGCATGCCTTCCGATGGATCCGACTCCACGTTCTTGCCACCATTCTCCTCCTGATCCTGCTGTTTTAGGTCGCTGACATGTACCGGCAATTCCTTTTTGTTCGTCCGGTGGCGATTCTTACATATCACTGGCGATATGAAATCCACAATTTGGTACGGTCCATCGAACCTCGGAGCTAGTTTGGCCGCAAACCCTTCAGCCGCTTTAGACAAATGGTGCTCCTTGGCCCACACCACTTCACCAACGCTTGGCTTCCACTGCCTTCTCCGCAGGTTGTAATGCCTTGCTTGGTCCTGGGACACCCTCTCTAGGTTCCTGCGCACAATCTCGAAGACCTCTCTCATCTTCTCAGCGTTTCCTTCCGGTGACTCTGGTTGCCTTCCCGTACCTAGCGTTTCTCTGTCATAGAGTGCTTTCGGTAGTCTTGGCTCGCGGCCCTGTGTCAAAAATGCCGGTGAGTAGCCTGTGGAATCTGAAACACTGGAATTCACAGCCAGCATGATTTCGGGCCACCTTTCATCCCAATTCCTCTGGTTCTGTCCGGCAAACTGCGCTATCATTGTCTTCACAGTGCGGTTTGCTCTCTCTGTCGGATTCTCCTGTGGGGTATACGGTGCCGTAAACTGCTGCTTTATCCCCATGTCGTTGAGGAACTTCTTAAAAGCCCGGCTCGTGAACTGCACGCCGTTGTCCGTGATCACCACCTTCGGTACTCCAAATCGTGAGACTATGCGTTCCCTGAACGCTTTCTGCAACGTTTCCGCCGTGGCTGTTCGCAAAGGCACCAACTCCGTCCACTTCGAAAACCTGTCGATCAGTACCAACAACATATTGTTTCCGTGCTTCGATCTTGGTAGTGGTCCGACGAAATCGGCGCACACTGTCGCCCAGGGTTCCTCTGGGATCTGTGTCAACATCTTTCCCGCCGCCTGCCGCTGATTCGGTTTGAACCTGGCGCAGTCCTCGCACTTCCGAACGTAGGCCCTTGCGTCTCTCTGAATTCCTGGCCAGTAGTACCGGGCTGCAAGCCGTGCAATCGTCTTCCGACTGCCTACATGACCGGCTGCTGGGGCGTCGTGGTTTTCACGCAAGACCGTTTCTCTCAGCTGCCGTGAAACACATAGCTTCCAGGTCACTACATCTTCGTTCCCTGCTCTATGCGGAATCTGCCTGTAGAGGGTGCTACCCTCCCACACGTAGTCTGGGAACTTTTGAGGCTGTGCTTTTAGCTTTTCTCGCATTTCCTTGATCCAGCTGCACTCTGATTCGGCCCCTTTGTCCTGCGTTCTTCTCAGCATATCGGGTTGGCTGCCTCGACAACGCGTCTGCTACCACGTTCAACCGGCCTTTCCTGTATGCTACCTCGAAGTCATACTGCTGCAGCTCCAACGCCCATCTGGCAATTCTTCCCGAAGGGCTTTCTATGCTGTTCAGCCACTTCAGCGCCATATGATCCGTCACCACCTTAAAGTGGTATCCCTCAAGATACGGCCTTAGCTTCCGAATAGCCCACACAATTGCCAAACACTCCTTTTCCGTTGTCGAGTAGTTCTTCTCGGCTCCGTTTAGGGTCCGGCTGGAGTATGAAATGACCCTTTCGCCATCTTCTGTGTCCTGCGTGAGGATTGCCCCAATCCCGCAGTCACTGGCGTCCGTTTGCAGGATGAACGTTCTCCCGAAGTCGGGGCACGCCAAGACTGGGTCGGTAACCAATCTGGCTTTTACCTCCTCGAAGGCTTGCTGGTGGTCCTGTGACCATGTCCACTTGGTACCCTTGCGGAGGAGGTCGTTGAGTGGCCTTACGATGCGCGCGAAGTCAGGCAAAAAGCGTCGGTACCACGATGCGACTCCAAGGTATTGCCTCAGTTCTCGGACCGATGACGGTGGTTCTAGCTGGGCTATCGCTGCTACCTTCTCTGGGTCCGTGCATATCCCTTGGCTTGTGACGCGGTGCCCTAGGTACAGAAGTTCTTGTTTGAAGAACTGGCATTTCTCCGGGTTTATTTTCAGGTTCGCTTTCTTCAAGCGACTGAATACCTCCCTGAGGTTTCTCTTGTGTTCCTCTAGGGTGCGGCCAATCACGATGATGTCATCGGCCGGTCCAATCACCTGATCCAGGGCCCGTTGAAATGTGGCCGACGCGGAGTGTAACCCAAATGGAATCACCTTCCATTGGAACAGCCCTTTCCTTGGGACCGTGAAGGCCGTGAAGCCCCGGCTTGACTCTTCCAGTGGTATTTGCCCATCCTTTAGGTCCAGGCTGCTTATAAATCGCGCCTCCCTTAGTTGATCGAGGATGTAGTTTATCCGTGGCATCGGGTAGGCATCCTTTATGGAGTTCGCGTTTATCTGCCTGAAGTCCACGCATAGTCTCCATTTTCCCGTTTTCTTCTTCACCATGACTATGGGTGAGCTGTACGGGCTCCTTGAATGCTCTATCATCCCTATCTTCAGCAGTTCGTCCACCTTCGCGTTGATCTCCCCTTGAATCTTTGGATTCTTGGGGTAGTATCTCTGCTTAATTGGTTTATCGTCCTTCATGGTTATCGTGTGCTCGGCTATACTCGACGTTCCGGTCATGGCTTGAAACTCCGCGAGCTCTGTTTCCAGGAATTTGTCCACGTGGTCCTCTTCGCCGTCCTTTTGGACTAATGCGACCGACAACTTCTCCTCGAGCCACCCGTTGTGTCTGCCTCTGGCCGGTATTCGGATTTCATGACCGGCGCACTTGATCTCGGCCCCGACTTGCGTGAGGAAATTCCACCCCAGCACCAACGCATCCACTATCCCTGGTAATATTAGCAGGCTCATGACGAGTCGCCTGTTGCCGAGCTCCACTCCTATTTCGAGCTTTGCGTTGATTTCGCCACACCTTCCATCTGCCAACCTAACCTGCCGTCGTATCCTTGTAATCGCTCCCTGGGCAGCCAGCTTGTCCGCCAGCTCTTCACTTATGAAGCTTGCTGTTGCCCCGGTGTCGATCGTGGCCTTGTACGTGTCCCCACCGATCTTTACCGCTGCGGACAACTGCTGCTCCTCCTCGATTAGTTTTCCGGTTAGTTTGGAGAGGCGGAGGTCTGGCGTGCAGTTCTCCTTGATGAGCTCCAGCGTTTCTTTCTTCCCATAACCAAGGGGTCTTATTAGGGTCTGCATCTCGACCATGTAGTTCTTGAATGCCTCCCTGAACCCTTGCTTCCTTTGTCTCGCCTTGTCCGCGAGCTTCGTGAAGTATCCCCTGGGCAGGAAATACGCCAGGAAACTGTCTTTGAACTCGGCCCAAGTCCTCCAGTGCTTGTTGTTGGCTATGTACCACTTCAGAGCCTTTCCCTGCATTAATTCCGGCATGGCTCGGGGAATCATGTTCAGGTCCAAACCGTATGTGTTTGCGGACCATTCCACCTGCTCCGGGAATTCGAGGGGTTTTTCTTCTCCGTCGAAGCGAAAAGACCACTCTCTTACTTGCTTTGCTACTTTCGCGTAGTCTGGCGGGCTGGGCCTGGGTCTTTCTGGACTTGGCCTCCTTTCCCTGCTTGTCTATCTCCCTTGCTCTTCTCGAAACATCTCCTCCATGTTCAGACTTGCGTTTAAGTCTTCACCCTCGGGGTTCGTAAGTTTTATGCTTGGACCTGGTCTGTCCGGATATGCTGCCTCCAATTCTGTCCAGACTGCTGCGAGCTTTGGGTCGTTCTCTGTCTCTGCGTAGTACTCCGCTAGGGCTTTCCGCATGTCCTCTGTCCTTCCGGACAGCGATATGCGCAACCTCTGTGCGACATATGCGAAATCTTCCTTTTTGAGACGGTAGATCCAACTTCCACCCATACTGCTTTATTTGTGTTTACTGCCGGGATAATCACGTTATTTGGGCGCCAGATGTAACGAACTGATTTTGTTTGTCTGCTCGCTACGGAATGCGTGCGGCTAGCTCAGTAGAGTTTGTGCGTTCGTCCCACCAAATTTATAGAATAACGTGATATCCCGGTTACCAGTAATAACACTCGCAGTTTCGTCCTCGGGTCTTTATTTGAGCTCGGTTTACAATGTACTTCAATTGTCCGGACACCTCTGCTCTCTCGTCGTAGCGTAGGACCTTCGCCTGGTATTGCCGCTGACGCGCGAGAAGGAAGGTCGAGGGCTTAGGGAAGCGTCACCGTTCCCAGACTAGGGTGAACAATTGGTGGGCTCTCAAAGGCATACGCCTCGCTAGCCACAACCTCTTGTCCCTTGCTCTGTTCCGGCCGATCCCGCCAGACGCTTGTTCAGTTCCTTCCGACGCACCGCGCTATCGCCCGGATACGTCGCAGACCCGGTAGCAAGACGCCTAGTGAAAGACGAACGTTCCACCCTACCTTTCTCTTCTGTCGGTGCGGTCGGACCTGGATGTCCTACTCGGCGGCCTGGTTCCACTGTCGTGCCGCTTTCGTCGTCCTGGGTGGCGCGGACCTTCGTTGTGGGCGCTTGTCGCGTGGGCTGAGAATTGTTGTCGTACGCAGACTCACGGAAGCTCACGGCCTTGGTCCAAAGTTCGATTTGTCCCGTTATTTGCCTTTAAGCCTGCTGACTCTCCAAACTCTCTTTTCAGCAAGTCCGGAGTCTCCATCCTCTCTCTCTCTCCACTTCCCGAGTCTCCAAACTCTCTTCCTCTAGAGTCTCCAAACTCTCTTCCTCTAGAGTCTCCAAACTCTCTTCCTCTAGAGTCTCCAAACTCTCTTTCTCCAGCCCAGAGTCTCCAATCTCTCTTTCTCCTGGCTTCGCACTGCCGTTACTACGCTTTGCCTTGTTGCGTAACTGGCAACGGCAAGCCCTCCTTATGCGATCACTATTCGCATTTGTGCGGAGTTTAAACTCCTCACAGTGTAATCTATAATTTTTACGTTATTAATTACTTTGGCAGTATTGTCTTTCGCCTCACTAGAATCGCTAAACCATCCTATTTTTAGTTTATATTCAATGAAACGTTTTTTGAAGGAAAAAGTGAGGTTTTCTATTTATGAGTTTTTCTCGTTATTATTATATTATTTTCTTCTTCTAGAAAATCAAAAATTAAAATTTTTACGTTTAAGAATTAAGAATTGTTATATTTTGTCATTTTAAAAAAAATGTTGCGGACGTGGAAATATTAGTTGTTAATAAATAAACATATTTGTTTACAATAATAAAAAAATTTTACTGAATAAAAAGCCTAACAGATATTAGTGTTTTTCAAGCAGCGGTTTCCCGCATCGGCTTGGAATTAGAAATTAAAACTAAGGCAAATTGGGTCATTGGCATTTATTTATGCAGCCCGTTTGCGTTGTTTCGCACCTTGCGAAAGCTTGTATTCAATGTTCTCCAGACGCTCTTTGTAGCGTTGCCGGGATGTCTCGTCTCTGGTCATCTGGGTCATTTCCTTGACCAGTCGGCGTTGTTGTAGTAGCTTTACCCTTTTTCCGGAGCGTTTGTGCTTCTTTGGTTCCTTCCTTTCCTGCCTTGCTCGGTACTCAACTATTGTGAGTGGGCGTGGTCCATCTGCAGAGCTTTGCCGCAGAGCTTCTTCTAACGTTGGCAAGTCCCTTTTTTATCGTGGGCTGCGCGTTTGAGAATTGTGCCTCCTCTGCCATCAATTCTTGTGTGTTGTTGTTATTATTTTTGCACAAATTTTATCGGTGATTTGGTTGACCAGGTGGCAAAGCATTTGTTGTCAGGCGGAGGCGAGACTTAGTCTCATGTCCTGATGTCCTGACGTCCTGACGTCCTGAGGTCCTGTCACGGTCGCCATATAATGTTCAAAAGGATTCTAAAGAAGGTTCGGTGTTGTACAGTCAGAGCGTCTGCTCAGTTAGAGTTACTTTGTGCGCTCAACTTGGGCTGAGCTGACCCGTACATATAGTACTTATTCTATATACATATGGTTCCATATACATCTACATATGTATGCAGAAGGCGTGCATATGTCATGTGTGGTCTGACCACTTGAGCTGCAAAGTGCATGCTCAGCATTCCCACGCTCCGCGATCGGCTTATGTATAAGCGTTAGATCATATTACTTGAGCGCTGGAACACTTGTGTAATTGTTGGTAGTCTTTTGGGTACTTGAACGTTATGTTTATTATGACAAAGTCTCACAATGTTTTGACGCTAAGTTGTACCCATTAATATAGTATATTTATAGGGTAGATAGATTCAATCTGAGCATAATCCAGCAGACCTGGCAAGTAGAGGAGCTCCCATCCAAGATCTAGCCGATAGCCAGTTATGGTGGCACGGACCGACTTGGTTGCAAAATCCACGCAACCAATGGCCAACTCAGGTCGACAACGCTTCGGTGACCGACCTGGAGAAGCGTGCTCTGAAAGTCCATCTCGCAAAAGCTCCTTCTGAAGAGTTGTTGGCACGTTTTTCCAAGCTTGAGAAAGCCCTACGGGTCCTCGCTTATGTTCATCGCTTCATACAGCGGTGCAGGAAGCAAACATCTTCATCTGATGTGCATTTGCAGGCCACTGAAATCGCCGCCTCCGAGCGCTTCCTAATTTCGAAACTCAGCGCAGAGAATTCCCTATGGAATATTACTGCCTAAGTGAAAAGCGTCCAGTGCCCAGTTCCAGTTCCATCCTAAGCATGAACCCGTTTCTAGATCCGCAAGGACTGATCAGGGCGTGCGGCCGTGTGGTAGCTTCCGAAAGCCTTCAATACATTGAACGGCATCCAGTGATTCTTCCGTATAACTGTCTGCTGACTCGCCTCCTTGCGAATTTCACACATCCATGGTGGTAACCAGTTAAAGGTGCGCCTCATCCGGTCGAAATACTGGATTCCGAGAATTAAGAACCTGATGAAAGCAGTAGTAAATTCGTGCAAATTATGTGTGATCTACAAAAAGCGGTTGCAAAGCCAACTGATGGGTGTCCTTCCCAAAGAAAGAGCATCGTTCTCCCGACCATTCACGTATAATGGCATGGATTACGCCGGTCCGTTCGATATAAAGAACTATACGGGAAGTGTATTATCACAAAAGGGTATGTGTTAGTTTTTGTTTGTTTCTCCACCAAGGCCATCCATTTGGAGCCTACATATGACTTAACGACCGAAAAGTTTCTTGCCGCTTTCGCTCGTTTTGTATCAAGAAGAGGGTGTCCACGTCAAGTCCAGTCAGACAATGGCAAAACCTTTGTTGGCGCTGCCACCCTGCGTTCCCGCGATTTTCTTTAAGCCGTAAAAGAGTCGGTGACGAATGCCTATAGTCATCAAGAGATGCAATGGCAATTTATTCCTCCGGGGGACCCCATAGGGGAGGCCTTTGGGAAGCAGTCGTAAATAGTTTTAAGACGCTATTTTACAAATGCAGTGCCACACGAAAATACACGTTCGAAGGGCTCTCCACGCTCTTGGCAAAAATAGAAGCGTGTCTTAACTCCAGGCCGCTCTCTCCTATGTCTGAGGATCAGACAGATTTGCTGGCTCTGACGCCAGGTCATTTCCTTGTCGGGCGACCCCTGTGTCCACGTTGGAACCCGAAGTAAAGGGAGAAACGAAATCCATTCCAAATCGGTGGCAGCGTTTGAAAGCTCTCCATCAGCAGTTCCGTGTGCGATGGAGAGATGAGTACCTCAAAGAACTCCAAAAGCGCACTAAATAGAATGCCCCGTCCAAAAATCTCCGCATCGATGACATGGTCGTTATCAAGGACGACAAGGACGGATCGATGACATGGTCGTCATCAAGGTCGACAACTTACCCTCTAATGAGTGCCGGCTCGGCAGAATTGAGTCTGTCTTTCCAGGTTCCGACGGCAACGTCCGTGTAGTAAATATCCGTACTGCACGTGGAGTTGTTAAACGACCAGTGTCAAAAGTGGTGCTTTTGCCGACGGAGTCTTCTGAATCTCCACAATAAATAGGCGCGCCTCTCATCCTTAGTTGTAGTTCACTAGCACTTATCCTCCATTCAACTACCCGCAGCATGGCCCCTCGTCAACAAAAGGCACGCAGAGCTCGCGCCTTGGAGAGCAGACAAAGCTCTCTGCTCGGGCTCGGTGCTAAGCTCGTCGGATTGTCGTGGGGTCATCCTACACTTTTATATAACACACAATTTATTACGCGAAAAATGTTTTAAGTTCACTTTCTGTAATCGGTCCTTTTGTACATAAAATGACCCACGATTACCCATGAGAGTAAGTGATTTTCCATGACTTGCTTTTTCAATTCCGAGTACAACGTTGAATTAAACTCCTTTGAATTTAAGTCAATAATGGGTTCTCTTTTAGCAGATATCAGATCAATGGCGACTACACTCTCTGTTCCTTCGCGATGCTTGAAATGAAAATCATTTTGAACGCAAGTGGTCCCTTCTAGTCTTTGAAGCGAAGCATGGTTCATTTTAACGCTAAACTCTTGTCCTTCGATGTAAGCCCTAAATTTACTGATACCTTTGATGAGGGATAAGCACTCTAATTTTGTTACTGAATAATTAAGCTATACCTTAGATAGCTTCCCACATACACGCAAAGGGTAACTCAATTCCTATGACCATACAAGCTTGCATCGCAATGCAGTATAAACGGATCAGGGATCAGCGTACAAATGCATTCTCTGCCTCTTGAATCCATGAAAAACAACGTTTGTTTATCTTTTTTTCTTTTCTTCGCCGATAAAATATTATCTAAGTAAACGAATAGTTCGAAACTTCTCAGGGATCGCAAAAGAGCACAGTTGCTGCTTAACGGGCTTTTAGGCCCTACTATGACGCCTAATGCTAATATGTTCTCCAAGTCGGAAAACATGAGGTTATATTTAGCAGGCGAGATTGGCCAATGAGGCTACTTAACTTAACTGGTTTTGCGCACGTGTTAGACCTAGACCGTTCTTTTCGTAAGATGGTAATTTAGCTATAATTGCGTCTAGTCTATCCTTATGCTGTGCTGCCAACTTGTGATCTTACTTAGTAAACCTAAATCACGTCAGAAATTTATACCAAGATAAACATCTTGCTTAAGTTCAGGGAATATAAAAACTAAACTGGCTTGGTAATTGCAACGTCAATTCTTTCAACGACTGAACACTGCGCGTCGTTTGCTGTACGGACCAGAACACTTAGGCATTTTAGGATTTTGACCTATGTAGGAGCGCTTGTCGCTGATAATATTGGATTGTATACGAAAAGACAAACAAAAATAAAAACAAAAAAAAAATATGCCTAAAAGCAAGCAATGGTTTTTGAATTTGCCGTTGCTTGTCGGCTGATGAACGTATTGAAAGTTAATTAGGGTCTGTCCTTACTTAAAGAATTCTCGGTAGTATAAAAATCGATGAAATGATTTATAGGCGTATAATAAATATTAACTATATGCTTAAACTATATTAATAGTATAAATAAATACATAAATAAAATTATAAATAATTGAAAAATTGATTTTTTTTTATCTTTCTTAATAAATAATAGATTAGTTAGGATAGTATAGTTTTACTCCCACACAAGGATGATACCATTATTCCAGTGTCAGTGTCACAAAGACAAGGGAAAACCTCGTGGCAGAGGAAATAAGGGCCATAAGCTAGATCTAGACCCTTAGCTCGATCTATTCGATTCCCAACCCTCCAGCAGACCACAACGTAGGTTCTCAAGCTAATCAAGGTGAATCTAACCCTACATTGGCCTGGGCAAGGCTTTATATCTATCAGTTTCATCAGCTTTGTTATATTGAAGTAGGTAAATATAGTGACCAATCTGCAGAACAGTGATAATATAAGAATATTTTGCACAGGCCAACCTCGTCAATTTTCTTGGCTATTGCATCCGCCAAAACTATCATTGTGCACCCCCAAAAAGCTTTGGATGCGCAGAGAGGAGGCCCGTACGCCCAAAAACGAGCCCTTCTCTACGTTTCGTAAGCCCACTAGATGAGCGCAATCTAGGCACCCTTTTTTTTTGGATCTATGAGCCAGTAGGAAAAGTTTCAGCAAGCCAACAATTTGAATCCATGAGCAAGTAAAAAGTTTCTACAAGCCAGATTCGACGCTGAATTAACCCCAGAAAGCCGCATCAAGACAGCAAAATGTGAATTGTAAAAGTGCGAGAAAATCAACCGAGAATCAAATCAAAGTTAACCCATAACCTCACAGAGCTTTAACATAACCCAAAATTGGGGAAAATGAATCGGAATTAGTCTGCGGAATTAGCAGAAATTTTTTTTTTTTTTGGCTTTCCTTTTGTTTTTTTTTAAATAAAAGTATTTCTTAGTAAACGTAGTCGAAAATGTAAGGAAAATCAAAATTGTGAGAGAATGGTGAAGTGAAATATAATATGTTGTAACCAAAAATTGGCAATACTAAACGTATAACCTGAAAAGAAAAAAGCATGAAAAACTAACCAATATATAAAGGCAACTTATATTGGTTGGCCTGCGAAGCCAAAAATATGTAAGAAGAGAAAGAATCAAAACAAATATGCAAAATTCTGCGACGACCACCACTTTTGTCTGCGCCTGAGCTAGATAATGATCTAACTTTCATTGTTTACCTTTTTATATACCGTACATACATATATACTTATTATGATTATACTTTGAATATGTAAACTATATTATTATATTATTATTATTATGCCTATTATTATTATCACTCATGAAGCTTATATTAGTTATATAATGAATAAAATATATTTAGAATTATTGCTAGAGTTTATCGAATAGAGGTCATGCCGATCGAAGATATGTTAGGGTATTAATCGGTTGACTTGAGCATAGGGACCATTTAAAACAATGTTTACATATAGTCCGGATGTAATGGTCATGGATGGGTGGGCTACTATTGTTTGCTGTGATAACACCAACAGCAACAACATTCAAGTCGCAATGCTTTAGTTTGTCTATGTTTTATTGTGATCCTCTTTTCCTAGCTTTCTTATCTTTTGTTTTAGATTTGAGTGAGCGAATTCCTATTAGATCCCAAGCACGCGAAATCAAGTAATCTTTATGTACGCAATGCCAGCATTTACGAATGTACTACTTTATAATAACCCCCCCATCGCCCCGAAATGAGCAGACCCGGTAGCAACGCGTGCTGTGCTAACTCGTAACGTCCATCAGCTGGTCACCACAGAATACCCTGGTATTTGGTTTACTCGTGATATGCTACAACAAATATTATTTGTGGCGCCCAAAGTGTTGGCAAAAATCGGCAAGTCGATTTACCCATGCTTATTGGCTATTTTCATCTACCAACTTGAATAATTTTCAAGTTTAGGCCATCTTTCCCTCTCGTGCAAACTCTTATCTAATATCTCCTCTTTTTTTTTCCCTTTAATATTATATAGGTTTACAATTGAAACAGGTTGATAAAGATTCCTAGTAGCGAATTTTAAAGCCCTGGATCGGACAAAGTAAACTTATTTAAACCTAGTATCCCAGTGCTTACATTAGCGAACGAGATTTAGATAACCACGCTTCAACCAATAAAGATGTTAGAACGTTTGTATTTCGGTCGAGATATTTTGCATTGGTTGATTATGGAGTGTCTTGACTCACTATAAGCCTCTCCCTCTGCTAAGTGTACACGACAGTGATACCCTTTTATATATATAGCTATTTAATGACGGATAATTTCAACATAATTTCCGAGCCTAGCTAGATTAATTGTTTTTATGTTTTCCTTTTTTCACCTTAGACATTGTTTTCGGAAATGTATATGAAACTCAGTCTTGGTATGATACTACGAGAGATCTCCATACAAATTAAAAATAATTTCTTTGTCTCGTATATAACTAAAGAATTTTGATGCCTTTAAGTAAGCAAGTGATAGCATGACCCTGGTAATATTTTATTATTATATTTTTGAAGTACATTTTTTTTTTTAAATTAGTATTTATATAATTTGTTATAAAATTAAAACCGGAAGAAGAAAGAGCAATACATTGTTTTATCTGCAAAAGTCCCATTGAGTATACAACACAGCTGCTAACGACAAACTGTGATCATACTTTTCACTTGGCATGTTTTAACACAATAAGCCGTGTCCCGTTTGCCGAGCTCCAATCGAAACAAGTCATTCACTAGATAATAGCCAGATAGATCAAGCATCAGGTTCTCGAAATCAAGGCAGGGATACAGAGCCAAATATCTCGGAATGAATTTGCAGGAAGAAGAGCCAAATATAAGCAAAATAGTGCAGGTATTAACAAATGCATTGGAAACCGCTTCAAGAAGACAAGTAGAACTAATGTCAGAGATTTCGTTAAGGCAATCAGAATTTCTTTCGAGGGCAATCGAGTCAGGTTTCCAAAGAATGTCTCCGCAAAACCGTGTGCCAACCAGGTCAAGAAATGAAAGAAACCAAGATAATATAGCTAATTCCCCGAATCGACAAGGAACTAGGAACTCACCTTTTAGTTACCAGGCAGATACATCCGATTTAAGGCCTGACCGTATTAGCCAAATTATGACAAATTGGAAGTTCCGATATACAGGTAAAGGTTTCTTATCAGTCGATGAATTTATTTATCGCGCTGAAGCCTTAACGATGCAGACGTTGGATGGAAATTTTGATTTGCTAGCGCGATATTCAAGCAACCTGTTTGAAAGGGGGTGCAGCCGAATGGTTTTGGAGGTACCACAAAAGTGTGGAAATCATAATTTGGAAAGATTTGTGCGCGGCTCTGAGAACACAGTTCAAGGATGCGCGTACGGATAGAGATATTCAAGCCACGATTGATCAACGCAAACAAAAACGCAATGAGTCTTTTGACGAATACTATCAGATGGTAGACCACTAATCCCAGCCAATGTCAGATTCATAAATGTTAGGGGTTTTGAGATCAAATTTATTAATAGAAATACAGCATGAGCTGGACGTGTCAATCAACAGTGTAGCTGACCTACGTCAAGCAGTGCGGAGGCAAGAGATTTTTAAGCAGCATGTTGTTAAACCACAAAGTTCCTTCAACCCACCTCAGAAAAGACAGGTGAACGAAATTCAGTTTGAGGATGAGCCACCCAATGAAGACCAGGAGATAGAAGAACTAGCGGCAATTGAGTTGCTATGCTGAAATTGTGGTGTTGCAGGACATAGATACCATGACTGTACTTGTGAACGACATCTGCTATGGATGCAGAAAGCCAGACACTTATAGACCGACTTGTTGAAAATCTCAGGCACCAGTAGGCAGTGCTCGCCAAAAATACTCTTCGAGCGAACCGAAACTGCTATTAGTTTCGTAGACAATAACCATATAAGTAGATCCCGATCAGAAAGCCGCCGTGGAGTCTATTTCAAAAAGCGTAGTCAAGAGCGAGCAAAGCTACTTTTGGCGATAATTGAAAATCCGCTGGATGTTAGGCCATACGCAAAGGTGTCTATTCTAAACAAAATTATAGCGGCTTACTTGACACAGGAGCATCAATTAGTTGCGTAGGCGGATCCTTGGCTAAGGAAGTGATAAGTAAACAGGAGTCGTTTAAGCCTTTTCTATGTGCAGTAAGAACAGCTGATGGAAAGAGTCAGGAAATAGTAGGCAAGTTAGCCACAGACGTAGTCTTTAGGAACCAACATAAAGAAATTACTTTTTATATTGTTCCTTCCTTATCTCAAAATCTTTATTTGGGAATTGACTTTTGGGTCAGTTTTGATTTGCTTCCCTCCTGTATATCTAATCTTGAGATACCAACTTCAGATGATCCATTATTGCGACCGTTTATTACCGACCAGCGAAAACTTTTAAAAGATGCAATTGCATTATTTCCGTCGTTTTCTGAAAATGGATTATGGCGCACTTCTGTTCTCTCGCATAGCATCGATGTCCCAGAAGCAAAACCAATAGAGCAGAGACACTGCCCAGTATCTCCGGCTATAGAGAAAATTATGTACGAAGAGCTAGACCGTATGTTATCATTAGAAGTGATTGAGGAATCTAACAGTGCGTGGTCTTATCCTGTGGTACTTGTACGTAAGCCAGGAAAAGTTCGCCTTTGTTTGGATAGTAGAAAGGTGAATGCAGTAACTGTTAAAGACGCCCATCCGATGCCGTTTATCGACGGAATTCTAAGCCGTTTGCCAAAGGCCGAATTCATCTCAAGCTTAGTCTTAAATGATACGTTTTGGCAAATTCCTCTCGATCCAAAATCAAGAGATAAAACTGCTTTTACCGTTCTTGGCCGTCCTCTCTATTAATGTACGGTTATGCCTTTTGGGCTCTGCAATGCACCGCAGACCATGTCCAAGTTAATGGACAAAATAGTTCCGGCAAGTTTTAAAGGAGAAGTCCTTGGTTATTTAGACGATCGACTAATAGTAGCTGGAATATACGGGAACGACGGTTTTTTAACGGTTTTATGATTATATGATTTTTTATATATACGTATACACGACCCTATAACCAGTTTGTTTGATATTTCTAAATATTTCTCAACTAATAATCCAACCACCAGTTACCTTCTCAGAAAATTGAGGACACAGTAAGGTGCATAGCCTTGAACTGAAATCTCACCCCTACCCTTGCGATCATCCTTATGACTGTTGTAAGCGCAGGTACACCCCCTTCCAAGATTGCTTGTGCGCACCCCCTTCCAAGATTGCTTGTGCGCGAAGAAGTGCAATTGTAATTTTGAGATTAATTTCAGATTATCTGTGATCTGTCTCCATTTTCATTATGCTAGGAGACCCCATAAAATCAAATATTTATGACTCTTTGAACCTATTATCGAGAAAATCAAGCGGCTATTTACCTGCATCCAAACCCATAGCTCGCCCTCCTTTTCTGACTTCCCCATTGCAGTCTGTGCAGTCTGCAGTCTGTGAAGGCTCCTTAAATCGAGAACAAATCAGGTGGATTCTAAGAGTAGACACCCCCTGTAGATGTCAAACTCTCTAGTCCTCGTGTATAAAAATGGATCCCCTTAAATTGCTCAGAATCAGTTCTTATAATAACTCAGCACTGCATACCAATGGATCTTACTGTAGAGTTTGTTGACTCAGTAAATGGAATAAATGTTCCATTAACTCAAGACTCTGATGTCGAAATAGTTGACAAAGGTCGAAGGAAGGTTATGTGGAGGCTATCGACACAGAGGATTCGGTAGATCGCTTCTTAAGAGGAGTATTTGATCCTTCTATGTCATCTACCCCCACTACAAAAATTGGAAGTGAATTTGCGTCTCTTGAGTGGAGCGATTTTCCTTTTGGAGCGACAACGCAGGACGTTTTAAATGATCAAGAAATGCAATGTGCACAGCATTTCGATATGGATATACTGCACACAGATCCTATAATCTATGAGTTTCCTGATGATGATCATATCTTTGATCAGTTCATCGAGCCAAGTCAACCCAACATTTATTTACGAATAATGAAGGATGAAGATGACCATTCATTACTAGACGTTTTATTTGATCTAGGTTTTTAATTTGTCTAAATTATACAGAAATTTATTAAATAAACTATTTTACAAAATTCAATTCTCAAACTTGTTTTATCTTTATTTGATAATTTTCCATTGATTTACGCATACTCTTTAATTCTGCATCGTGCATCAGCAAGAGATGAACATTGTAATTATATCGCAACCAGAATTTTCGTTCATTGGGACAGAAAAAGCAACAATAATAAGAAGATTTTGATTTTTGATAGCTGAAGTTATGCACTTTTAAGGTTTAAGGTTTTTAAACCGCTGCGTGAAGCAAACGATTTTGTTTCCGAACACAACTCACAATACAACTTTGTCATTCTGAGAGTAAAAATTGAATCTGAGTTTTCGAGAAAAGTGCTGTCTTATATTAGGTTTGTAGTAACCTTTTATTTCATATGAAGTTATATATTTATACAACATGAGATAGATATACTCAAGTATATAAAATATTCTACATAGGCTTAACTGAGTTTATGTATATAAAGAGCATAACAGATATATTGGTATCTCTTTCACGTAGTATTTTGTTCTTGTAATATATATATATATATATATATGTAGTGCTGAACAGTATAAAAGTCTCGTAATTGTAAGTAAATGCATTAGTATAATACGAATAGTTACAAGAGCATAACGAATCAAATCTCACGTTGGTCAGAAATGGTATGCATATAGGACATTAATAAATAAATCCTGTTCAAATTTTATTGAATTTCTAGGATTTCCTAGAGACTCTGAATGAATCGAAGCCTGTGATTGGTTATACAAAAACTGAAGATCTATGTATTGGATTTGAGTATAAGATCACGGGTTGTAAGCTGAAAAAGACACCTTATGGAACTAAGGTAGCTCTTTATTTAGCAGACAAGCACGAAAAATATGTTTGGATTTTTCTACCTAAGAGTTATGTAAACAAATTCTGTACTAAGACACCTTTTAGAAAAATAAATGAGAATGATATTACCCATATGGTATATAAGGGGAAGGATGTAAATAGATATACTTCTGCACGAATTGAATTTTTATCAGTAAATAAATAAGTAAATGAAATTTTCCAATATAAAGGTTTGAGTTTTCTAAATCCAACATCAGTCTTTAAAAAACCTTAAAAGAACCTTAACGAAGACATGATATTTGAGGAGCACGTAACGCAGCTTGTATATTTGAAGAGCACTCTGGAGGACTTAGAGGATAAAGAACTGATCCATTCTAAATATGGATTCCACTACAAGCTTTGTCCCTGGAGAGATGATGATGCTTCGGAAGGACCAGATACGTGCCAGTGTCATAGGCTTCCAATTTTAAGAGGCGAGGTCTTCAATATTATGTTAAAATATTATAAGCTAAACAAACGACTTAATAAATAAACAACATTGATTTTCTTAAATATCTTGCATTTTATTTTTTAAAATTAGACTTAAACATTTTAAGTATTAATTTATCGTTATATGAAAAGTCATTTCTCTTAGAATTTGTTAATAAATATTTTAGCGTTTTCTTTTTACATTTAAAAAGACCATACATTATGCTACGTATCATTATAGAGCATATCTGCAAACAGTTTTAAACTATGGGAGTGACGCCTCGGAAAGCCACTTGGCCTCGCAAGGTTATTTTCCAAATTTCGGTCGATTAACATCAGGAAAATACGTTTATCCGAGCTCTAATGAAACTCTGAAAAATATATTTCAAAATAGTAATAAGGTAGAACTATTTGGAAAAATTCATGGTGATATATTTAATCAAACGAAACTTCTTGTCAATAATGTTGACTTAAGAATTAATTTTAATATTGAAAAAACTGCATTTTATTTAATGGAAAAGGATAGCGAATCAAATTTAAAGATATTAGAAGCACAACTTTTCATGAATCAGTTACATGAGCCCAGTTACGTGAACCCAAGCATTTTATTGGCTCATCATCATGTTTTTCAAACAAAAAATGCTCTTTACCCATTCAGTAAAGTAGAAGTAAAATCGTTTACAATTTACCCAGGAAACAATACGCTATCAATAGACAATGCTGTAATTGGACAATTACCAAATTTTCTAGCTTTTTGTATGATTAAAAACCGTTCATACTCAGGCAACAGAGGACTAGATCCATTTAATTTTGAACATTTTAAAATGCAACGCTTTAATCTAATGGTGAATGGAGTTCAAGTTCCTTCGCAAGCTCTGGAATTTGACTACTCGAACTCTGAAAACGTTCAAAGCTCAAGAGGCTATAATATGCTCTTCAGATCAAGCGGAATAAAACATTATGATCGTGGTCTTCAAATTACCAAGGAAATGTTTGATACGAACAGTTTTATATTAGCCTTTGATTTAACTGCTTATCAGTCAAATACCACCATATGTTCAAATTTGATGTCGCAAGGCACAATAAGAATCGAAGGAAGATTTTCAGAACCTCTTAGTGAAGCCGTTACTTGTCTGGTATATTGTGAATACGATTCCATGATTGATATTGATAAGCATAGAAATATTCGAACCCTTTTTTGAATGAATACTTTACAAATTCACAATTTGCTTACAAAACATATATACACAAAATCAATTTTCAAAGGAGTTTTCCCTTCAGACCAGCTTCCAAAAACTATTTCAAAGTATCCGGCTTTAATTATTGCAAACACCGACACATCAGATCAACCAGGAACTCATTGGATTGCATTCTATTTCGAAAGTCGCAAATCAGCAGAATTTTTTGATTCCTATGGACAATTTCCCCAAAACAAGGAATTCGTGACATTTTTAAAATCTAACGCAAATAAATATTGCTATAACAAGCAACAATTACAAGGATATTTTTCTAATACGTGTGGTCAATATACGAGGGTCGTTTGATAAGTCCGTGACTTTTTGTATTTGCCGCGCACCTGCTCTAAATACAACATTGCTCCTGTCAGCAGTTATCGATTAACAGCTGACTGTAAAATTTTGAGAAAGCTGCGTTTTTTGGTTTGCGTTTTATAGGCATTGAAAGCAGACGATCTCGTGAATTTTAACGAAAATGGAAAAAAGTGAATTTCGTGTGCTAATTAAGCATTATTTTTTGCGTAAAAAATCCATCACCGAAACCAAGGAAAGACTTGATAAATATTATGGGGACTCTGCACCATCAATTTCAATGGTTAAGAAATGGTTTACTGAGTTCCGTTGTGGTCGTACCAGTACAAGTGATGCCGAACGTTCAGGTCGCCCAAAAGAGGTCGTCATGCCAGAAATCGTCGACAAAATCCATGGAATGATATTGGATGATCGGAGAATGAAAGTGCGTGAGGTAGCTGAGGCTGTAGGCATCTCAACTGAACGGGTACATCACATTTTACATGAATATTTGGACATGAAAAAGCTTTCCGCGCGATGGGTGCCGCGATTGCTCACACACGACCATAAGCGCAACCGTGTGACCATTTCAAAGGAGTGTTTGGCGATGTTCAACCGCAATCCAAACGAATTTTTGCGCCGTTTCGTTACCGTAGACGAAACATGGATCCACCACACCACACCAGAGACCAAAGAACAATCAAGACAGTGGGTTTCTCCGGGTGAACGTGCACCAAAGAAGGCCAAGGTGGGTCTGTCGGCCAACAAGGTCATGGCCACAGTTTTTTGGGATGCACAAGGTATCATTCACATCGATTACCTTGAAAAGGGTAAAACGATCACCGGCGAATATTATTCAGAGCTTTTGGACAGATTCGATATTGATTTGAAGCAGAAACGACCGCATTTGGCGAAAAAAAAAGTGCTGTTCCATCAGGACAATGCACGGGTGCACACGTGTGTAGTCAGCATGGCAAAATTTCATAAATTGGGCTACGAACTGCTACCACATCCAGCATATTCTCCAGATTTAGCCCCCTGTGACTATTTATACCCGTTACTCGTAGAGTAAAAGGGTATACTAGATTCGTTGAAAAGTATGTAACAGGCAGAAGGATGCGTTTCCGACCATATGAAGTATATATATTCTTGATCAGGATCAATAGCCGAGTCGATTTGGCCATGTCCGTCTGTCCGTCCGTCTGTCCGTCTGTCCGTCCGTCTGTCCGTCTGTCTGTCCGTATGAACGTCGAGATCTCAGGAACTACAAAAGCTAGAAAGTTGAGACTAAGCATACAGACTCCAGGGACATAGACGCAGCGCAAGTTTGTCGAATCATGCTGCCACGCCCACTCTAACGCCCACAAACCGCCGAAAACTGCCACGCCCACACTTTTGAAAAATGTTTTAATATTTTTTCATTTTTGTATTAGTCTTGTAAATTTCTATCGATTTGCCAAAACACTTTTTGCCACGCCCACTCTAACGCCCACAAACCGCCAAAAACTGTCAGTGTTGAAGACCTCCTTCGCACTTCCACTAGCTGAGTAACGGGTATCAGATAGTCGGGGAACTCGACTATAGCGTTCTCTCTTGTTTTTGTTTCCAAACATGAAGAAATGGCTCGGCGGTAAGAGATTCGGGTCAAATGAAGAGGTCATCACAGAAACAAACGACTATTTTGAGGACCTTGAGAAAACCTATTATTTGGAAGGAATAAAAAAATTGGAAAAACGCTGGACTAAATGTATAGAGCTAAAAGGAGATTATGTTGAGAAATAAAACGCTTCTTTGACGAAAAAAATATATTTTATTCAAAAAGTCACGGACTTATCAAACGACCCTCGTATATTCTTGATCAGGACCAATAGCCGAGTCGATATGACCATGTCCGTCTGTCCGTCTGTCCATCTGTCTGTCCGTCCGTATGAACGCTGTGATCTCAGGAACTACAAAAGCTACAAAGTTGAGATTAAGCATACAGACTCCAGAGACATAGACGCAGCGCAAGTTTGTCGATTCATGTTGCCACGCCCACTCCAACGCCCACAAACCGCCCAAAACTGCCACGCCCACACTTTTGAAAAATGTTTTGATATTTTTTCATTTTTTTATTGGTCTTGTAAATTTCTATCGATTTGCCAAAAAACTTTTTGCCACGCCCACTCTAACGCCCACAAACCGCCCAAAGCTGCTACGCCCACACTTTTGAAAAATGTTTTGAGATTTTTTTATTTTTGTATTGGTCTTGTAAATTTCTATCGATTTGCCAAAAAACTTTTTGCCACGCCCACTCTAACGCCCACAAACCGCCAAAAACTGTGTTTAAGACTCTCCTTCTCCCTTCCACTAGCTGAGTAACGGGTATCAGATAGTCGGGGAACTCGACTATAGCGTTCTCTCTTGTTACTTTTGTTTTTACCAGCTCATTATCACTATTGCTTATAATTGCCTTCCGTAGTTTGTTGTTGGCCCTTTTGAGAACATACAATATATGTTTGTTCGCTTTCAAGCGACTTAGGCTCTTTTTGTAAACCAAATTCGTCAGAATAGCACACTGTATATTCCGAATTAAAAATGTCTGATCTAAATCTCAAGAGATCGTTTATTCTCTGGGTAAGATCAATAAGTAAATACCCGTGTGGTTGTTTTGTTACTTCTTTATATATTCTAAATAACTCCATGGGGTTTTCCGGATAAATTTGTCTTGCCAGGCATTGAAATTGCAGTTTGTCACGAGGATTTTTAAATGCAATTATATATTTAGTGTTAAGTGAAATATCTCTGGTATGCGATGATTTGTGAAATATATTTTGAGTAACAACAATAACAGATAAATTTCGGTGGTGGGAACCTTTAGTAAAGAGTTCACATACATTTTTGTTAAAGGCTCCCATCATCAAATCGTCCAATATCAAGAAAATAGGCTCATTAGTTTCATTTTCGATGGTTTCAGGAACTCCTTTAAAGTATTCAATGTTATTAAAATTTGGCTTAGCACTCTCCTCCCCATAACACCAAATAATTCGATCAATTGAAACATTAAAAAGATCATTCTTTTTGTTTATCAGATTTTTTATAAATGTTGTTTTTCCCGATCCTGAAGGTCCGCAAATTAACATTGTGTAAGGATGTATAAATTGTCGAAACATTTTAAATGTATATTCACTGATTTATTTTATACAAGATAAACTATAAAATGTATATTTTCCCGTTATTTATTGTATATTTGTTATGAAATATACTATGCTTTTTTATGATTTTCCTGGTTGCGTTTCTTGGCGCAGTTCTTCTCGAAATGCATATCAAATCCGCAATAATTACAATATAGAAGTCGAGAGTATCCTTTTTTCTCAGGATTATTACCAAACAACTTTTTAACGGAATCCATAGTAGACGATCTAAATGGTTTACAAATTATTTTTTATTTAAGTTTAGACATATGTGTCACCATTACTGTATATTTCATAATTCGAGTTTTCTAAGAATACAAATAACTTAAACAAATTATTTAATGAACAGCGAAGTGGAAGTTTTTTCTTATGTATTCTACAATTGGTAAAAAAATTGGGTAGCTGAGTTAAACTTTTTCCAATATCTATATCGATTATGTTTGCTGTTAAGTACTTGTTTAAAAAGATTTTCTTAATTTCACCACTAACGATAACTGTACGCTATTTGTTTAGCGGGGAAAGTATTTCTTCAAGACATGTATACGGAATATCTCCAGCTGACCAGTCCAATTCGTTTATTTTCTGATGATTAAGATGTTGTTGCTTAAGAGTTTCATTATACAATTCCTTAACGTTAAATGGTGGTTTAAAGTGAAAGAAATTAGGTATGACAGTTCCGGCCGGCATAAACGCTAACTCTTTTACAAAAACTTGTTTGTTGTTTCCAAGTAAATATTGAAAGTCTACTATAATGCTTGAATTTCGATCTACAGTGTTCATGATGGTTGGTTGAGACTTTTTAATCAACTGAGGGTGAGTTTGGAAGGTGAGTTATATACCGCCAAGATCAGAATATACTTTTAGTTTGAATAAAGCAGCTCTAAGCCAATGGATACGTGCATAACTAAAAGAATGAAATCTTCTCGAAAGACCCAGGATCATGAAGTCATTTTTGGTTTCGAATGTTATGTTGGTCATAACTTAAAGTTGAAATGTGGTCTGTCAACTTCTCGTAATTTTTCGGCCATGATTTGGATACAGCAAAGTAAAAACAATTACGTTGGATTTGATAAAGACGAATGGATGCAACTGCTCACATATAAGGAATATATACAGCTGAAGCTTAATCAGTATGACTTCCTGATGCCAGATACTATTATTGATCATCCTTGCATGCCCTCAATAAAGTGTAATTTTAGATTTAGGAAATCAGATAAGCAGTACGTTTTAGTAATTAATCAATATGGTAACAAAATTGAGTTCGATTGTGAGTCCTGGAGATCTTTATTAAGATTGGGTATCTTTTTTACCACATTTTTGCTGGAATTCCATATTACGACAACAAGTTATTTATCTTTATCACAAACATATAATTCCTAAGTGTGCATCCTTATAAAAGTTAGATATTCAACTGTCTGATTTGGAGGGTTCCTATGATAAAGATGTACAAATAGATTTAACTCGATTATGTTTTGAAATTTCTAAAAAGATGCGTGTTGAAATAAAACGGGATGTACTAGTATATAAGCAATCACTATTATCTAATCAAGCAACGTCTTATAATAAAAAGTAACTTAAAGAAATCAAATCCTGATCATGAGCAAACAACAAGTTGTTAATGAAATTCATAAGTCTGCTTGGAAAAATTTTAAACGCCGAAAATTCGTTCAAATAGGAATAAATGATACATGGCAAATTGATTTGGTTGAAATGATTCCATTTAGTAAAGAAAATAAGGGATATAAATATTTACTAACCGTTATTGACACGTTTTCAAAGTATGCGTTCGCCGAAGCGGTTAAGACAAAGTCTGCCCCAAATGTAGTACAGGCAATGGAAACTGTTTTTAGAACTAGTAAATGTAAACCTAAGAACATTCAGTCAGATCAAGGAAAAGAGTTTTTTAATTCCGCTTTTAGGAAATTAATGACAAAATTTCATATAAATCATTACCATACTTATACACACCTAAAGGCTGCTATATGTGAACGCTTTAATCGAACTCTAAAATATCGTATGTGGAAAATGTTCAGTGTTAAGGGTGACTATAAATGGATTCATAAAATCAAATTTCTCCTAGATCAATACAATAATTCTTATCATCGAACTATTAAAATGAAGCCTGTGGATGTGTATGTCAAATATTAAGAGTTCATTTTTAAATCAGTAAGAAGTTTTTAAAGTTTTAAAAGTTAAGTCAACACGGCCTGTAACGTATGAAATAGAAGATTATATGAGTAACCCTATTCAATGTTCGTTTTATGAAGAGGAACTTCAGAAAGTAAAAGATAAAAATGCGTTTCTAATAGAGAAAATAATTAAAAGAAAAAAGAACCAGGTGCTTGTAAAGTGGAGCGGTTTCGACTCCAGCCGCAACTCATGGATATCTGTAAATAATATGCTTAAGTAATGAAACACAATAAAATAATTTCAAATTCAATTTGGTTTTTGTTTATTTACATTTCTGTATTGTTTTGTAATTTACAAGGGTATACAATAATTTTTATACCCGTTACTCGTAGAGTAAAAGGGTATACTAGATTCGTTGAAAAGTATGTAACAGGCAGAAGGAAGCGTTTCCGACCATATAAAGTATATATAGTGACATATTCATTTCTTCATACGACATATTCACTCTTCATATAAAAAAGCTAAAGCCGATCTTTTGGAAAGCTTCACTCTCCAAAAGCCTCATAAATAACATTCCCCCAAGATACGAACCGCTTAACGGTAACGAGCTTAATGATCTGTTAAGCTTGACATATAAAGCTAAGTAGAACTTAAAAGGCTTATGTTAATCCTCTGTAAAAGGTTTGCTGGGCCGAAAGAATACCTTTGTAAATTAGTTCTTAACTGACCTCTGGTGAAACTTATTCAAATAAAGATCATAAAAAGGAAAATATATTTATAGTTTATTGGCGCAGTCGGTAGGATACTGAAAAAAGTCCTAGTAAACTCGTTATCCTTTGACAATCTAGTGAAAAGAGGAAACTTGTACGACCAAATAACCTTTTCTGATTGTACCCGCGAATTGGCCGCAACAAAGTGATTTCGGTTCGTTTAAAGTGACTAAAATCGGTATCCGCACAAGAACCTGTGCGATCGGAGTTAATTTAAAGACCTAATTTTGTGGACCGCTTCGTGAAGTGGGAACTCCACTAAGGTGTAATACAATTAAAAGGCGCACAGTGCAGTTCACTAAGACATAAGTCTCGATATACTGTAGCAGTCAGTGAACAAAAACAGTAGCCCACTAAAAGTGCGACCGCTACTATTGTATAAAACAATAAAAAGTTAAAACAGTGCAGTTCACTTAAGGCATAAGTCTTGACATACTGCAGCAGTCTGTGAACAAGAACAGAAACTAACTTATAAATAAAACTAAAATGGAATTACCAGCGGAAAATATGACTCAATTACTTCGGCAAATACGCCAAGTACCGAAATTCTCTGGAGACCCAACGAATCTCAGCTCGTTCATCAGACGTATCGAATACCTGTTGAACTTATACCCTTCAAACGACGCTCGACAGAAGGCGGTTATATTTGGAGCCATCGAACTTCAAGTTGTCGGAGATGCGGAAAAGGTTACCCAATTTGGAATGCACAACGAATGGACATCTTTAAGAGACGCCCTAATCACGGAATTCAAGACTCAGACGCCCCTGGAGGATCTACTAGGAAGACTGTATCGGACACCTTTTAAGGGTAACTTACGTCTATTCTGTGAACAATTAGAAGATAAGTCCAGTGTAATTATAAATAAGTTAGCATTAGAGAATGACCGAAATAATATGGTGGTTTATACACAAGCAATGGCAACCACAATAAAAAATACAATTCAACGCTCACTCCCCGATAGGTTGTTCATGACCTTAGCGAGGTATGACATTTCAACCGTTCAAAAACTAAAGCAAATCGCCCAACAAGAAGGTCTATACGAAGACCCAATTTCAAAAACATTCGATAGTCAGCCAAAACTTAACTCAAATCCACCTAACACCTATAAACATACAAACATTAACCAAATCAAAAACACTCACCCCAACCAATGATTCATTCGCCCCTTTATTCCATTAAATCCCACACAGACCCAAAACACTAACGTAAACAATCAAACCCCTTTTAGACAAATTCCTCCGACCAGACAACAGCAACTTAATCAGTACAGAAATTTATACAACGGATTCAGAACAGACTTACTTCAGGACCGTCAAAACGACACCCGAAACTACTACCAGCCCCCCCAACAACCAAGAGTGCCAAATAAGCGTTTTAGAGAAAGCAGCGAACAATCGCGTATGCAGACAAATGAAAATTTTCACCAGCACGAATTAGATTACGATAACGAAACTGAACACTACATTAATAACGACGAACAGTTCCACGAAGATCAATTACAGAATACTCAGACAGAATTGTTTACAGATCAGCAATATCAACAAGCTGAAAATTTTCCAATACCAGCCTGGGATCCCACCAATACATAGAGATCATGTTTAATAACCACAGATATAGATGCATAGTTGATACTGGCTCTTCGATAAACTTGATGAGCTCAAACTTTTTCAATCTTCAAGTTAAAGATAAGCTAATAACTGTCCGAAGTATGACAGGCTATTCTAAATTAAATAAATATGTAGACCTTCCAGCCAACGGTCTTTTTCAACAAACGCAAAAATTCTATATTCATTCATTTTCACCTCATTATGATATTCTGTTAGGAAGAAAAATACTAATGGAGAATAACGGTTTAATAGACTACTCTCGGAAAGAAACAATAATTAACGAAAGAACATTCATTCACAAAGAATTAGATCCATGTGATGAGAACTCTTCGGAAAACATTAATGCACTCTTACAAGAAAACAACTTTACATCAGAAATAAACTATGCCATGGACAACAACATAGACTCAGAACACACATACAGACTAGAACATTTAAATAGTGAGGAAAAATACAGACTTACAAATTTATTAAAAGAGTTCAATATTCCAAAAATGAAAACCTTACATTCACAAGTATAATACGTCACGATATAAAAACCACTCATGAAAACCCAGTTTACAAAAGACCATACTCGTACCCGTTTTCCTACGAAGCAGAAGTAAATAAGCAAATTGAGGAAATGTTAAAACAAGGCATTATACGCGAAAGCGACTCCCCTTATTGCAGTCCATTATGGATTGTCCCCAAAAAGATGGATGCCTCTGGCAAACCGAAATTCAGGTTGGTCGTGGACTATCGAAATTTAAATGAAATAACAATAAATGATAAATTTCCGATTCCTAACATGGACGAATACTAGGCAAATTAGGAAAATGCCAGTATTTTACTACAATTGACTTAGCAAAAGGCTTTCATCAAATCGAAATGGACCCTAAGTCTATACCAAAAACGGCGTTTTCGACCAAACACGGTCACTATGAGTACACTCGCATGCCATTTGGCTTAAAAAATGCTCCTGCAACCTTCCAACGGTGCATGAATTACATCCTAAAAGACCTCATAAATAAGCATTGCCTTGTTTATTTAGATGATGTGATCATCTATTCAACATCTCTGAACGAACACCTAGACTCACTGAGAAAGGTTTTTGAGAAACTTAAAGAAGCCAATCTTAAACTCCAATTGGACAAATGCGAATTTTTAAAAAAGCAAACAAATTTCTTAGGTCATATTATAAGTCCAGAAGGCATACGACCTAATAAAGAGAAAGTTAAGGCAATCGAAAAATTTCCTCTCCCAAAGACACCAAAAGAAATCAAATCTTTTTTAGGCTTATGCGGATACTACCGTAAGTTCATTCCAGATTTTGCAAAGATTGCAAAACCTCTGACAATATTTCTAAAAAAAGGAGCTAAAATAGACACAAGAAACGAAAAATACAATAAATCATTTGAAAAATTGAAAACACTCATAATGAACGACCCAATTTTGATTTGCCCTGATTTCACAAAAACATTTCAAGTCACTACTGACGCTAGCAATTTCGCCATAGGAGCCGTGTTATCACAAGACAATAAGCCAGTAAGCTTTGCAAGTAGAACATTAAATGATCATGAACAAAATTATAGCACTATTGAAAAAGAACTACTAGCAATCGTTTGGGCAACCAAATATTTCCGCCCATATTTATATGGAGTCCCCTTTGAGATTTTGAGCGATCACAAACCCCTTGTTTGGCTAAATAATATTAAAGAGCCTAACATAAAACTACAACGTTGACGAATTAGACTTAGCGAATATAATTTCAAAATCAAATATTTAGAAGGTAAACTTAATCATGTAGCAGACGCTTTATCACGCGTCAAAATTGAAGAAAACATGGTAGGCGAAGAAGAAAATATTTCAACAGCAGCAACAATACACAGTTCATCAGAAAGCAACGAAACCTACATTGAAATTACAGAAAAACCCATAAACTATTTTGCAAGACAAATTGAATTTATAAAAGATAGCGTAGACCAAGTAGAGACAACGAAATACTTTTCCAAAATAAAACTGACCATCAAATACACTGACATGACCCTGACAAAAGCAAAAGATATCCTTATTAAATACTTCTTAAATAATAGCAGTGTTATTTACCTGGAAAATGATAAAGACTTTTTAGTTTTTCAAAAAGCATATCGAGAAACCATTAACCCACATAGTAACGTGAAAATTCTGAAAAGTATCATAATGTTAAAAGACATAAAATCTTATTCTGAATTTAAAGAATTCATTATTACTCAACATTCTAAATTGTTACACCCCGGTATTGAAAAAATGATACGATTATTTAAAGAAACTCACTATTTTCCCGATTATAATAAACTAATTAAAAACATTATCAATGATTGTGAAGTCTCTAACCTTGCAAAGACAGAACATAGACCAACAAAACTAGTTTTCGAAATAACTCCAGAGACAAATAACCCATGCGAAATTTATGTTATTGACTTTTATGCTATTGACAACGAACAGTATTTATCTTGTATAGACGTTTATTCAAAATTTGCTTCACTTATTAAAACAAACAGTAGAGATTGGTTAGAGGCAAAACGAGCCCTTACTAGAATTTTTAACGACATGCGAAAACCACAGAAAATTAAAGCAGACAAGGACTCCGCGTTTATAAGCACTTCTTTAAAAACTTGGCTAAACAACGAAGACATACAAATAGATATTACCACAAGTAAAACAGGAATAGCAGACATAGAACGCCTTCATAAAACCATAAATGAAAAAATCAGAATTATCAATACTGAAAACAATAGAGAAAATAAAGAAACACGAATGGAAACAATTTTATACATATACAATCACAAGACTAAACATAACACAACCGGACAGATACCGGCTAACATCCTTCTTTACGCAGACACACCTACTTATGATACCCAGATGATTAAAGAAATGAAAATCAAAAATCTTAACAAAAAACGACAGGATTTCGAAATCGACACAAAATTTAGACAAGCACCCTTAACACGCGCAAAATCAAAGAATCCCTTTAGAAAAACAGGCAGAATAGAACAATTAGACGAAAAACATTATAACGAAAATAATAGAGGTCAAAACGTTATTCATTACAAAAGCAAATTTAAAAAGAACAAGAGAGAACGCTATAGTCGAGTTCCCCGACTATCTGATACCCGTTACTCAGCTAGTGGAAGTGCGAAGGAGGTCTTCAACACTGACAGTTTTTGGCGGTTTGTGGGCGTTCGAGTGGGCGTGGCAAAAAGTGTTTTGGCAAATCGATAGAAATTTACAAGACTAATACAAAAATGAAAAAATATCAAAACATTTTTCAAAAGTGTGGGCGTGGCAGCTTTCGGCGGTTTGTGGGCGTTAGAGTGGGCGTGGCAAAAAGTTTTTTGACAAATCGATACAAATTTACAACACCAATACAAAAATGAAAAAATATTAAAACATTTTTCAAAAGTGTGGGCGTGGCAGTTTTGGGCGGTTTGTGGGCGTTAGAGTGGGCGTGGCAGCATAATTCGACAAACTTGCGCTGCGTCTATGTCCCTGGAGTCTGTGTGCTTAGTCTCAACTTTCTAGCTTTTGTAGTTCCTGAGATCTCGACGTTCATACGGACAGACAGACGGACAGACGGACGGACAGACGGACAGACGGACGGACAGACGGACATGGCCAAATCGACTCGGCTATTGATCCTGATCAAGAATATATATACTTTATATGGTCGGAAACGCTTCCTTCTGCCTGTTACATACTTTTCAACGAATCTAGTATACCCTTTTACTCTACGAGTAACGGGTATAAAAAGAAAGTTAACGACAGCAAATACTTGCAGCAAACCGACACCTCCCAATCATCGGACTCATAATCACCATAATAACTTGTATTGCGACACAAACTACAGCAGGAACAATCGAAATCAACCCAATAGAAAACAAGAGAGAACGCTATAGTCGAGTTCCCCGACTATCTGATACCCGTTACTCAGCTAGTGTAAGTGCGAAGGACAGTTTTTGGCGGTTTGTGGGCGTTAGAGTGGGCGTGGCCAAAAGTTTTTTGGCGAATAGATAGAAATTTACAAGACTAATACAAAAATGAAAAAATATCAAAACATTTTTCAAAAGTGTGGGCGTGGCAGCTTTTGGCGGTTTGTGGGCGTTAGAGTGGGCGTGGCAAAAAGTTTTTTTTGCAAATCGATAGAAATTTTCAAGACCAATACAAAAATGAAAAAATATTAAAACATTTTTCAAAAGTGTGGGCGTGGCAGTTTTGGGCGGTTTGTGGGCGTTAGAGTAGGCGTGGCAAAAATTTTTTTTGCAAATCGGTAGAAAATTATAAGACCAATACAAAAATGAAAAAATATTAAAACATTTTTCAAAAGTGTGGGCGTCGCAGTTTTGGGCGGTTTGTGGGCGTTAGAGTGGGCGTGGCAGCATGATTCGACAAACTTGCGCTGCGTCTATGTCCCTGGAGTCTGTATGCCTAATCTCAACTTTCTAGCTTTTGTAGTTTCTGAGATCTCGACGTTCATACGGACAGACAGACGGACAGACGGACGGACAGACGGACATGGCCAAATCGACTCGGCTATTGATCCTGATCAAGAATATATATACTTTATATGGTCGGAAACGCTTCCTTCTCCCTGTTACATACTTTTCAACGAATCTAGTATACCCTTTTACTCTACGAGTAACGGGTATAACAATCAAGGATTTATCTTGTTTGAATCTGGAACAATACAAATCCCCATCACCTTTATGCATCACTGTCTCACCATAAATATTACAGAAGTTGAAGAAACATTTAATAGTATAATTAAACAAAGTCAAGAATTTAAAAATGTCACACAAATTAAATATTTAACCGAGAAAATGGAAAGAGAAATAAATGGCATACGCATTTCAAAACGAAACAAACGAGGACTGGCTAACTTTGTAGGTTCCACATTAAGATATCTTTTTGGCACACTAGACGAAGACGACAGACAACATATTGAACAACAAATTTCGACTCTATCACAAGACACAGTACAGGTCAGCACTCTAAACCACGTTATTGACAGTCTCAATAATGGCATAGAAATAATTAATAACCAGTCCAATTCTTTGAAAAAGGAACAAAAATTGAATCTATTAATATTTAATATTGAACATTTTACCGAATATATCGAAGACATTGAAATGGGTTCACAACTAACACGACTAGGAATATTTAATCCTAAACTACTAAAACATGAAAATATTGGCAACATTAATTACAAAAATCTGATAAACATAAAAACTTCCGCTTGGTATAACGTACCTACTAATGAAATATTCCTAATGTCCCACATTCCTATGAATTCAATTGAACGACCAACTTTCATCATTGCACCTTACCCCGACAATAATGGCCAAATAATTAAGGAAAATATTGAAGGCAGATTCTACTCACATAACAACTACGTTCTAAATACACAAACAAAGAATATTGTCAAAGACCATTGCATAGCTAACATAATAAAACACGAAACACCAACTTGTACTTTTCAAAAATATCGTAAACAATCCTATATTCAATACATTAAACCAAATATACTTATAACCTGGAATATGACCAGAGAAAAACTTTATCACAATTGTAACGGTCAAGAGATTTATATTGAAAATAATAAAATTATAAAAATATCCAACTGCACAGCAGAATTAAAACAAATTACAATATCTAATAGTATTCAACAATACACAAATGTAATATTTACTGAACACAATGTAACAAAAATCGAACCAATGTCACACATAGAAATTAAGGAAATGATTTTGTTAAACAATAAGAGTAACACAATTTACAGAAACATACTAATAATCTTCATATCTGTTTTAGTTTTAATTTACATATTTTACTTTTATATGAAATGTAAAACAGCGCCACACAAAATTATTATCTCTTACCTAAAACCAAGTAAAACCACTAACAAAAATATCGAACAAGAAACAGAGACAAAAACAGAAATAGCTGAAATTGCAAATCCAGTACCACACTTATATCCAGAAATAATCGCTTGAGGACAAGCTAATATCTAAAAGGTGGGGGAGTGACATATTCATTTCTTCATACGACATATTCACTCTTCATATAAAAAAGCTAAAGCCGATCTTTTGGAAAGCTTCACTCTCCAAAAGCCTCATAAATAACATTCCCCCAAGATACGAACCGCTTAACGGTAACGAGCTTAATGATCTGTTAAGCCTGACATATAAAGCTAAGTAGAACTTAAAAGGCTTATGTTAATCCTCTGTAAAAGGTTTGCTGGGCCGAAAGAATACCTTTGTAAATTAGTTCTTAACTGACCTCTGGTGAAACTTATTCAAATAAAGATCATAAAAAGGAAAATATATTTTTTTTCATTAAATCTATCACCAAAAAAGTTTATTATATATTCTTGATCAGGATCAGTAGCCGAGTCGATCTGGCCATGTCCGTCTGTCCGTCCGTCTGTCTGTCCGTCTGTCCGTATGAACGTCGAGATATCAGGAACTATAAAAGCTAGAAAGTTGAGATTAAGCATACAGACTCCAGAGACATAGACGCAGCGCAAGTTTGTCGATTCATGTTGCCACGCCCACTCTAACGCCCACAAACCGCCCAAAGCTGCTACGCCCACACTTTTGAAAAATGTTTTGATATTTTTTCATTTTTGTATTGGTCTTGTAAATTTCTATCGATTTGCCAAAAAACTTTTTGCCACGCCCACTAAAACGCCTACAAACCGCCAAAAACTGTGTTTAAGACTCTCCTTCTCCCTTCCACTAGCTGAGTAACGGGTATCAGATAGTCGGGGAACTCGACTTTAGCGTTCTCTCTTGTTTTATACTTAATACATTCAATATAATCTACATGATTCAGCCTCTTAATAACAGATTTTTTTACACCTTTAATTTTTTTTATACATTCGGGGTCATTTCCTTCTCCATCAACTAAACAAGAGTATGCCTTAGCCTTAAGTCCCGCAAAAGAGGTCATAAACTTACCGGCATGTTCATCTTTCATTTTTCCTGGTTCTTTATTATTAGCCTGTATTATATTAAATTGGTTTTCTTGCTTATAGTTAGAAGTATCAAAGCGTTGTGGGTTGTCTTTTATAGTTAAAAAAAAATCTTCTTCTGAAGATAGTATAAATGAATCTGTATCCATATATATTATTTTCGTAGATGGACTTTTAATTAAAAGGAAGTCATAATAATATTCATACATTAGCCATTTTGAGAGTTCTAAAACCGTTACTCCTATATATATGGGTTTATCATACATAATTTTGGACGGTATTGACTCAATTGCTTCTAAGTCTGAACCAAATATTTCTACGCTATGAAAATCATATCTAGCTATGCGCTGTCTAAAGCCTGGAGAATTTTGTTTCGATTGATAATGTTTAACTAAAGCTACTTGACGTCCTTTGCTACATTCTCCATTGTTTTTCCGTAAACAGCATTATTCATTAGCTTAAAAAATTCATTTTCAGCCAATTTTCTCTGCTGTGTGTTTAGGTCGATATAAGGCTTCAGCCAGCATGATTGCGTAAAGGACAAAACTCGGTGTACCTTCCTTACAATAAGACCATGCTCTAAACAAAGTTGAAGCTGTTTTAAGTGAATTATGTATTAACTTTTATTAGTTAAATCAGCTATAAGCTTTCTTTGCTTGCTCCCGGGTGCAATTTTATTTTCAGGACAGAATGGTAAAAAATTATGTAAATCATGCTTATCGGCAGGATACTCCAGATCAACTTCTAGCATATACCCTATACTACCATCACATGCTATATTTTTATAGTCGAATGAATCAACTTCTTCTTTATCCAAAAACTGAAACCCTGATAGGGGTAAGGGCTGACTCATAGCCCATCCATATAAATTATTGGCATCAATATAACTTAAAAAATTGTTCGGTTTTTTTGGATCGAAGTTTTTTAAGTATTTATTATTTGCTATAGAAATGCGCTGAGTGCATTGAGCCAACCCTCCCCGAATTGATCTTTTTAGAAAATTATACATATCACCATCACTTATTAGTTCTAAATTTACATTAGTGAACTTAAGCATAGCATCCCATGATATTGATGGCGCAGTAACATAATTAATGGGATCTAACTTACAAATTTTTTTGCAAATTTTCCTAAAATTTTCAAACACATCTGCTAAAATTAAAACATCGCTTTCTAAATATAGTTTTAAATAGTCTTTAATAGTTCGACAGTTAAATGTCTCCCAGACTTTCTGTGCGAAATTAAAGTTATCTATAATACAATTTTCTTCACTAAGAGAATTATAAAAACTATCAATGCTTGGAAGTTGGGCATCATTAAACTTTTCAAAACTATCTAAGTAGTCATTGGGAAACACCCCCTTCCTCCTTATTTGCTTAAATTTTTCTCCCTGAAATTTCGTACTTAGAATTTTAAAATCTTTATCCTCCATATAGCTTGATAGTTTATCTAAACTTGAATTTTAAAATCGGACTGAATCTATGTATCTTATTTTATATCTGCTTGTAGCATTGATTTTTATAGTTTGCGTAAGTGCTATATAGAGCTCTTTATTGCAAGGTATGGGACTTAAGTCCCCCTCTAATTCAGTAATAAATAAATGAATATCATATTTAGATAAATTATGGAACACTACAGGAAAGAAAGGCTCACTCAATCTAAACTTAGGCTTACAATTTCTATGGATAGGACCTACGTATTCTCCAGAAAATTGATCAAAGAATTTGTCCAGGTCGCTCGAATTTTTTTCTTTCTCGCAGGCGTAACAATTTCCCTTTTGAAGCTATTCATCGAATGCGTCATCCCTCGGTTTCTTGGAGTTAACCCAATATTTGTAATACAGGCTTAAAGTTTTTTCTTTAAGAGTTTTACAAAATGTTTGTATGCAATCAACGCCTATAAAATTATAAAATTTATTTAGTTAAATATAATTTTATAAAAATGTTGTTCTATTCACCTTCGTAGGTCCACAGCTCGTTAAGATTAGGATAATCTTTATGAGCAACATAAAAAGATACGGCACATGCCGTATGCTTTTGTACTTGCGTGGTTGACGAGGAAGCAAAAGAATTCAAGCATGTTTTGTAATTTTCAAGAACAGCCTGCATAAATTACAACTGGTGGAGATAATTTTTTGTGATATCCTTTAAACGATGTTGTCGTATTAGGGTCAGGATAAAATGAGGACACTTTTCCGCATTCCAGTTTGTTGTGAGTAGTGTTTTTCACATGATAACACTGAAGACAGTTCTCACAAAAATATCCTCCCGATTTTCCTTTAGAAAATTGTGAAGAGCACAATGTATAAAGATTTGTTATATATGCATAATGCATAATGTTTTGGGTAATATTATCGATTCCCAATATATTAATGTGGTTCCGTTTTCTTTCTTTTGTTTTAATCGTGGGACCAACAGTTTTTTCACCTGCTTCATCAATTTCATAAATATTTATGCTAAAGTTGACATTGTTTTTCTCAAAATGTCGAACTCCTATTTTTTCGATTGGAAATTTAATTCCCGAAAAATCTAAAGTCATTCCGCCATACACAATAGTTTCATCATTAATATTAATGTTATAGCTTTGAGGCTTTGTCATCCTTTCTCTCGAATATTTCCTTTGGTGGGGGGCTGTAAAAGTCCTATTTTCATGGTTTTGATTAGCTATTCGATATGATTTTACTGGAAATGTCGTCTCTGATGTAAGCAATATGATATTCGCATTGTTCTTAACTTCTCTGGCCGACGCATTTTTATGTATATCGGTCAAATTGTAATTGTAATTTTGAGAGTTTTTATGAAAAGTCGTATTTTTAATTTCAGAATCGTGAAAAGCATACCATTGGAAAGGGCTTGAAAAATCCTTTCCAATGACACCCAACTTGTTTTTTTTTTTTAGAGAGGGATCCCCATAGCATATACCGAATCGGCGGTTTTGGCCTGTTTTCGGGTAGTAGTGGGAATATACGGGAGTATATAGGAGTATAGGAGTATATATACGGGAGTATGTAAGGATGTAAGGAGCCCTTTCCAATGGTATGCTTTTCACGATTCTGAAATTAAAAATACGACTTTTTATAAAAACTCTCAACATTACAATTGCACTTCTTCGCGCACAAGCAATCTTGGAAGGGGGTGCGCACAAGCAATCTTGGAAGGGGGTGTACCTGCGCGCACAAGCAGTCATAGGGATGATCGCAAGGGTGGGGGTGAGATTTCTGTTCAAGGCTATGCACCTTACTGTGTCCTCAATTTTCTGGAAAGGTAACTGGTGGTTGGATTATTAGTTGAGAAATATTTAGAAATATCAAACAAACTGGTTATAGGGTCGTGTATACGTATTTATAAAAAATCATATAATCATAAAACCGTTAAAAAACCGTCGTTCCCGTATATTCCAGCTACTACTAATAGTATCGGATTCCTTCGAGAAGCATCTCAAAACATTAAGAGAACTTTCGACGCAGATTTCGAATGCTGGTCTGACAATAAATGTGCAGAAAAGCAAGTTCTGTTTAAAGGAAATCCAGTACTTGGGCCATGTGGTAGGACATGGAAGAATCGTCAAAGATCCAGATAAATGATCTGCCATTGTCGAATTTCCGGAACCACGATCAGTAAAACAGCTACGTCGATTTTTGGGTATGACTGGATGGTACCACAAATTTATAAGAAATTATGCAACTATTGCTTCACTCTTATCGATCCTTTCTTTATACATTGCGACGCCAGTCCCACTGGAATCGGTGGTGTGTTAGTCCAGTTAAATGCTGACGGAGACAAAGTGCCGATTGCATTTATGTCCCAAAAGCTGAATCAATGCCAAAGAAGCTATTCTGTTACGGATTAAGAATGCTTGGCAGCCAAAATGTCTATCAAGAAGTTTCGAGCATACGTTGAAGGCCATCAGTTTACAGTAGTCACCGACCATGCGTCTCTGAAATGGCTAATGTCTCAGTCGGACTTAAGCAGCTGGTTGGCCAGGTGGGCTCTTAAGCTTCAAGGCTATAGCTTCGAAATAAAACATAGAAAAGGACATTCACAGAAGATTTGTCAGCCTTAGAGGTAGACCAGTTTATTGATCGTCAGACAGATCATTTTAAAAGCAAGGATTATGAAGAATTAAAGAACAAAGTCCAGCAGAATCAATCCCATCTTCCGGATGTTAAGGTAATAGACGGTTTCTTGTATCGCAGAATGGAGCACGCTACTGGCGATAGAATTGCAGATGATATGGCATGGAAGATTTGGATTCCAAAACGATTAGTTCCGACTATTTTGCAGATAGCCCATGATCACCCTTTAGCTTCTCACTGCAGTATTAATAAGACGCTGGAGCGTGTTCGTCGGTATTACTACTGGCCAAATTTATTAGCGGACGTTAAAGCTCATGTAAATAGTTGGGAAATATGTAAGTGCTCAAAACATCCGAACTATAGCCTCAAACCGAATCTAAGCAAAACCGGCGAAACTCAACGGTTTTTCCAAAAGCTTTATGTAGATTTTTTGGGACCAGACCATACCCTCGTTCTCGATCACGTCATATAGGAGTGTTTGTAGTGCTTGATCACTTTTCAAAGCTTCCGTTTTTAAAACCCATAAAGTTCACGGCTGAAGCAATTTTTAAATACATTGAGGAAGATTTGTTTCATTCCTTTGGTGTTCCTGAGGTAATTGTGTCTGACAATGGCATTCAATTCAAATCACACGCCTTTAATAATCTTTTAAACAAGTACAATGTACGTCAATCATATACATACATCCATCATATATATACATCCGAGTCAAACTAACTGGGACGAGCAATTGAGTAAAATTTGTTGTTCGCTTCGTTCTAGTTGGCATACTGCAGTCAATGCCACGCCCTATCAGCTGACATTTGGCCAACATGTGGTTACAAATGGTTCCACATATAAGCATTTACGCAACCTAAATTTGCTCGAGGATTGCTCAGTGTGTTTTTAGAGAGATGATAGCTTTGATTTAGTACGAAACAAAGCAATGGTGACGATGGGAAAGCAGCACCAGCGAAATGAAAATGTGTACAAACTTCGAAGTCGCCACTAGTCAAGAAGTTCATAGGAGGAATTTCGCACAAAGCACATTTACAAAAGGTTTGAGTGCTTGCGCCCGCGTTTTTAAAATCTCGCATCAAAAGAAAACTTGGTAATAGTTACAATGATGTTGAGGATCTGCAAGGTCGTTACATAGGTAAGTTTCATGCGATAGACCTTCAACAATAAGACCGCTTACAAACAACCACCGCTCCAAGCGTGTATCCCGCTGATAATATTGGATTGTATACCAAAAGACAAACGAAACAAATATGCCTAAAAGCAAGCAATGGTTTTGGAATTTGCCGTTGCTTATCGGTTGATTAACGTATTGAAAGTTAATTAGGGTCTGTCCTTACGTAAAGAATTCTTGGTAGAGAATGAAATGATTTATAGGCGTATAATAAATATTAACTGTATGCTTAAACTATATTTATAGTATAAATAAATACATAAATAAATTTATATAATAATTGAGAAATTGAGATTTTTTTTTATCTATCTTAATAAATACTAGATTAGTTAGGATAGTATAGTTTTGATCCCTCACAGGGATGATACCATTATTCCAGTGTCAGTGTCACAATGACAAGGGAAAACCTAGTGGCAGAAGAAATAAGGGCCATAAGCTAGATCTAGACCCCTAGCTCGATCTATTCGATTCCCAACCCTCCAGCAGACCACAACGTAGGTTCTCAAGCTTGAAGTTTTTAATTAGTTTATTAAAAATTATTAATTTTTACTTTCGCAACGACGAGAACGAAAAAGAAATGCGTGTGCTCGGGGTGAATTCACTTTTCCACATGATCTTCTATTTTACATATATGTTCTTAGGCCTAGCATAATAGAGGTTGGCGAAGGCGGGGCGAATTCGCAAAGAGATAGAGCTTTATTATGCTCCCGCCTTCGCCCTAAACTAATTTACATAAGACTTCAAGTTTTTTCCTTCTTCATATGCCAACAATAAACAATAAACAATGACCGACCATATGGGTTCAGCCAACACTGGCCCCGTTGAACGCCTCCACGGCTTCAACAAATCGGCAGCGGCCCCAGCTTGTGGATCGCCCTCCGGAAGACGGCTCCATCACTTCTCGACGACGACCCTGACTTTGGCGTCCTCTCCTGCGTGCGTCGCGACGATCCTTCCCAGGAGTCACTGTTGAGGCAGCAGGTTGTCCTCTGCCACAACGACGAGTTGGCCCTCCTCGACGTTGGCCTTCTCCTCGTGCCACTTGCCCCGAACCTGAAGGCCCAGGACATATTCCCGGTACCATCGCCGCCAGAACGTTTGCCTGACTGACGAGACAAGCCGCCATCGCCGCAAGCAACTGAGACCCGCCTGGTCCGGGGTCCGGAGTGCTGGTGCTGCGATAAGCGGCTCGCCAGTCAGCAGGTGTCCAGGAGTTAGCGCCTCTCCGTCGCTTGGGTCCTGGCTGAGCGCTCCGAAGGGCCGCGAGTTCATTGCGGCCTCGATTCCGACGAGGACTGTTGCCAGCTCTTCGGCGTTGAGGAGTGCGCTGCCCACCGCTCGTAGAAGTAGGTGCTTGGCAGTTTTCACACCTGCCTCCCATAGTCCGCCCATGTGCGAAGCGGGGAGTGAACGCAAATTCGCATCCGCTTTTTGATGCGAACTCGCGAATTTCGTCCGCCTGCTCCTCGATTCGAACGCGAAGAGCCAGGAAGTCGCAACTCGCTCCGACGAAGTGCGACAACGCCACGAATGCACCGTCTGCGGACATCCCCGTCGATCAATGAATCTTTGAAAAGCCAATAGAAGAGAATCAGTACTTTGATCTGATCATGTTCGCCGCCGTTCGTTGACGTGTGAAGACGTGTTTTTAATCGAGCTCCGTATCGGATAATTTGAGTGAAGTTAATGTTGATTAATATAAAACAAATAAATAAATCGAAAGCGAAAGAGACGCTCTGTGCGATGCACCATCGCTCGAATACATGTTCTGTGTTTGAAACAAACAAGTAGTTTTTTTTTACATCTTCAAAAAAAGACCAAAAACAAAAAAAAGGAAATAAAAACAACAACTATGAGTCAGAACGAAGTTCGCGCTCAGCGTCAACGCGAGCATGACGATTCCGCCGAGGACTGTTGCCAGCTCTTCGGCGTTGAGGAGTGCGCTGCCCACCGCTCGTAGAAGTAGGTGCTTGGCAGTTTTCACACCTGCCTCCCATAGTCCGCCCATGTGCGAAGCGGGGAGTGAACGCAAATTCGCATCCGCTTTTTGATGCGAACTCGCGAATTTCGTCCGCCTGCTCCTCGATTCGAACGCGAAGAGCCAGGAAGTCGCAACTCGCTCCGACGAAGTGCGACAACGCCACGAATGCACCGTCTGCGGACATCCCCGTCGATCAATGAATCTTTGAAAAGCCAATAGAAGAGAATCAGTACTTTGATCTGATCATGTTCGCCGCCGTTCGTTGACGTGTGAAGACGTGTTTTTAATCGAGCTCCGTATCGGATAATTTGAGTGAAGTTAATGTTGATTAATATAAAACAAATAAATAAATCGAAAGCGAAAGAGACGCTCTGTGCGATGCACCATCGCTCGAATACATGTTCTGTGTTTGAAACAAACAAGTAGTTTTTTTTTACATCTTCAAAAAAAGACCAAAAACAAAAAAAAGGAAATAAAAACAACAACTATGAGTCAGAACGAAGTTCGCGCTCAGCGTCAACGCGAGCATGACGACCGCCGGCTCTCATTGCAACGAAACAACGCGTACTTCACATACGTCTCCGCGACTTCTGCAGACAGCGAGCGGTCAATCACCCCTAACCCGACGAATTTACTTTTGCCAACAACTCAAGAAAAAGCGCGTTCTTGCTCTCCCTCATTACTAGCTTCGTCACAAAAGCCGCAAGCACCAAACACTTGCGAAATTTCTTTACGCTTGCCTACGGTGACTAGTACTGTGACAACAACAACCACTGAAACTGCAATCACAACAACAACTGGAACGGTATCATCGGCTCGCTTAATTTCGTCGACGCAAGTACTTGCTCGCCCTGAGCCAGCGATCAAAACAAAAACGCAACTTAAAGGTTCCGCTGTGCTAGCAGAAAACCAAAACATAAACAAGAACGCCGGGTCGATCATACAGACTAGAACGGATTGCTACATAACCATTAAAAGAAAACTCAGCCCTCAAAATAACAAAAATCAACAATCACTAATAAAACGCCAGCAAACACCAACAGCTTCTGGCAAATTCTACTGATGAAAGTGTGCAAACGGCAAAGTCATCCAAAGAGGAACCTAAGAAGGTTAAGCCTCCTCCAATATACATTCGCGAAAAAAGCTCAAGTGCCTTAGTGAACAAAATAGCGACATTAATAGGAGAAAACTCGTTCTACATAATCCCCCTAAGAAAAGGGAACATTAATGAAACAAAAGTTCAAACTCAAACCGAGGCAAGCCATCGTCTCCTACTCAAATTCCTGGACGATGCCGAAAAAAATTTTTATACATACCAACTGAAAAGCGCAAGGGGCCTACAGGTTGTTCTCAAAGGGATTGAGGCAACTGTTTCGACCACTGAAATCGTAGAAGCGCTCAAGGAAAAGAACTTTAATGCAAAAATGGTCATGAACATACTTAACAAAAACAAGAGAGAACGCTATAGTCGAGTTCCCCGACTATCTGATACCCGTTACTCAGCTAGTGGAAGTGCGGGATAGAGTTTTCAGGACTAACCGTTTTGGCGGTTTGAGGGCGTGGCAAAAAGTTTTTATTGCAAATCGATAGAAATTTATAAGACTATTACAAAAATTAAAATATATCAAAACATTTTTCAAAAGTGTGGGCGTGGCAGCTTTGGTCGGTTTGTGGGCGTGGCAGTTTTTGGCAGTTTGTGGCGTTTGGGCATTAGAGTGGGCGTGGCAACATGAATCGACAAACTTGCGCTGCTTCTATGTCTTGGGAGTCTGTATGCTTAATCTCAACTTTCTAGCTTTTGTAGTTCCTGAGATCTCGACGTTCATACGGACAGACAGACGGACAGACGGACAGACGGACAGACGGACAGACGGACGGACGGACAGACGGACAGACGGACAGACGGACGGACAGACGGACATGGCCAGATCGACTTGGCTATAGATCCTGATCAAGAATATATATACTTTATATGGTCGGAAACGCTTCCTTCTGCCTGTTACATACTTTTCAACGAATCTAGTATACCCTTTTACTCTACGAGTAACGGGTATAATAACCTATCTTTTTGGTTTAATAAATTTCTAATTATTGATTCGAAGGTTTTAAATTATATTGGCGGTCTGATTTGAGATAATTTGTTTCGGCCATTTATTTATTAAATTCGGAAATAACATTTAATTAATTTAATTAATTTAAATATTTAATTTAAAATGAGCCTAGGAACCAAAAATAAATCGATTCTGGAAGAGCTGAATAGCAAGCTCCAAAGTCGGGTCAGAACAATTCGCCGAATAAATGAGCGATTGGAAACGGGATAGATTCAGGTATTAGAGGAAGAATTGAAATGTCGACTAGAAAACTTAAATGCTTCAATTAATAAGGCAAATCAATTACAAGAACAGATAGAAGACATAGATTGTAGCGATGCATTTGGCGACGAGTTGGAAGAGCTTTGTATAGTGACCAAGGCAAAAATAGTGTCCCTGTTGTCTGCAAGCGTCAGCGAAGCTCCGGGATCAGCTGCTGTAGCTCCAACTCGTGCGCGACTTCCGAATTTGGCATTGCCAAAATTCAGTGGAGATTATTCGGAGTTCAAAAATTTCATCAGCTTTTTCGAAACTTTGGTTCATAAAGACGCCAGCGTTCCAGTTATCGAAAAATTTAACCATTTAATTTCATGTCTCTCTGGTGAAGTTTTAGGAACAGTTAAAGCTTACCAAGTCACCGAGAGCAATTACGAAAAGGCACTAGCCAGTTTAAAAAAGGTTTACGATAACGAATGCCTCATCTTTATGAATAATATATTAACATTGTTTAGTCTGCCTAAAATATCGCATCAGTCCGCTTCCTCCTTGAGAAACCTTATCGATATTGTTTCTTCGATTTATGGTTCTCTGTTATCGATAGGAGATGATACAAAAATTTCGAATGCAGTGTTGAAATATTTGGTATTGAATAGAGTCGACCCAGTGACCAAACAAAAATGGGAGGAACAGCTCGATTATGAGACTTTGCCGATTTAGGCCAATTTTGAAAAAATGTTAAATCACCGATATCAGCATTTATCAGATAAGAATCGACAAAGCCGAAGCAAGATAAAATTGTGTCGAGCAAGCCACATAATCGTAGCTCATTCTCGTGTTCCTTCTCCAACAGCAAGCCTCAGCTAAATTGTAGCTATTGCAATGCAGCAGATCATTTGCTACAGAATTGTAGCCCGTTTGGGCGTCTCTCTGTAATGCAAAGGTTCAAGTTTGTTAAGTCTGCCTCCTTATGTATCAATTGTCTGCGAAAAGGCCATACTGTTTCGAAATGCAAAGGCAAAAAGTGTCGAGCTTGTGACCGCTCACACCATATTCTGCTTCATAGATATACATTGCCTGAGAACAGTTTAGCGTTGCCACCCCCGCCAGAGACCATATCTCCTACTTTTAACCAAGATCAGCCTTCTACGTCACATGTTATGCATGCCACGTCCTTGGACAGGATGATTTCGGCTACGTCAATCGTAAGCGTCTGTACGAAAAACGGAGAATACGTTTTGGCCCGAGCTCTGCTGGATTCAGGGTCTCAAACGAATTTTATAACAGAAGAACTGGCGAACCGCTTTCAGATTCGTAGAAAGAAGTCGTGTATCTACTTACTTGGTATTGGCGAGTTCAATTCTCAAGGCAAAAAAAAGATACACACAGTGGGGAAGTCGCGAATAAATGGGAGTGAGTTCTCGTTCGATTTCTGGATCTTAAAGATCTCCGGTTACCATCCTGATCAGTCGGTGAACGTCAGTGAGTGGAAGATCCCGAAGAACCTACCATTAGCAGACCAATATTTCTACAAGTCACAAAAAATTGATATGTTGATAGAAGCAGAATCTTTATTTGAATTGCTAGCTGTTGGTCAAATTAGACAAGGTCCTGACTATCATACTCTACAAAAAAACCTTCTTGGTTGGGTTGTTTCGGGCAGATACAAGTCTGCAGTCCCGAAACAAGTTGTGAATAGTTTCAGTTGTAGTGAAGAACCTTTAGTATCGATTGACGGCACACTACAGAAATTTTGGTCGCTGGAGGAAATGCCAAATCCAAAGAAAATTCTGTCGCCTGAGCACAAGTTATGTGAAGACTACTCAGGTATTGCCATCAGGTCGGTTTGAAGCTAGGCTGCCGTTTAAATCTGATCCAAATGGATTAGGCAACTCCTTCGAGGTTGCAAAACGGCGGTTTTTGTCGCTTGAGAGAAGGTTGTCTCGAGATCCTAACTTGAAGACCATGTACTTGGAATTCATGGAAGAATATCTCGCCCTAGGTTATATGTCGCCTACAGACAACAAAATCCCTTCCACTCCACATTATGTTATTCCCCATCAATGCGTGTTAAGGCCCCAGAGTGCGTCAACAAAGTTGCGCGTCGTGTTCGATGCGTCCTGCAAAACATCGTCTCAGGTGGCCTTAAACGACATCCTGATGGTAGGGCCGACAATTGCCCTGACTGCCGATGTAAAAAAGATGTATCGCCAAGTAATGGTTAATGAAGCGGATAGGAAGTTTCAACTCATAGTGTGGAGGAGAGACCCCTCTGAATCCTTGAGATTATACAAGCTCAACACCAGCCCCATTTCTGGCTATTCGGTGTTTAAATGTTCATTCCCTAGAGCTGCCGACGTGATTGGATCCGATTTTTACGTCGATGACATGTTAACTGGTGCTGCATGCGTAGAGGAGCTAAAGACAATTAAGTCTGAAGTGTCTCAGGTTCTTCAAAGAGCAGGTTTTGAATTGACAAAGTGGTTTTCAAACTCACCTGAGGTCACTGCATCTGAGAGCACAGTTAAGTCGATACCTATCTCGGATTCAGAGTCAACTAAGGCGTTAGGAATATCGTTGTTGCCTAGCGAAGATGCCTTCAAGTTCAAAATTGACACTTCTGTCATGGGTCTCCGAGCGACAAAACGGAACATACTATCGGTGACATCGAAGCTGTTTGACCCCCTCGGCTTGTTAAGTCCCATTTGGATTAAAGGAAAGATCCTATTGCAGGAACTCTGGCTTAATAAGTTAGATTGGGATGAGTCAATTCCGATGCATTTGGAAACAGCTTGGGATATGCTAAAAAGCACTCTGTCTCAACTGGATGATGTGAGGATGGAGACTCCGGACTTACTGAAAAGAGAGTTTGGAGAGTTAGCAGGCTTAAAGGCAAATACCAACGGTAAAATCATGGACTGAAGACCAAAGGGATGAACCGTTAGAGAAGGCCTATGTAAACAGGCCGAACGCTGAAAGCGGACTGACTAGTCGAGGAGAACAAGTGTACGAGTCAACAACGTGAGAACGAAGTCAGCAGAGGAGCTACAGCCGTGATAGTCAACACAGGAGCAAGATCGCTACGTCAAGACGTTCGGGACGAGAAGGTCTCCGAATTGAGACGCATGTAGCTGAAGTCCAGTACGACGAAGCACGAGAAGCCTAGAAGCGCCCAACAGGCGAAGCCACACTAAGGAGGGCACAGGATAAGCGGCAGGGACTGTGGTGTAGACCCGGAGAACTCTGTAGGAGACCGCGAACTTGAACCATGCGATCGCCTAGGTGTGTCCGTGCGATCCAAACAGGTGTGATACCGGCGCCACCAGACCGAACCAGACGTGGGGTTGACGTGTTGCTGTTCCACAGGCGTTTGCCTTGGGGATCACAGCCGTTAGCTACCGTGTCTGCGTAAGACAACCACTCTCAGCCCAAGCGACGAGCGTCCAACAACGAAGGTCCGCCACACTCTTGAGGACAGGAGCGGCGAGACAGCGGAACGAGGCCGGTGGACAATACATCCAGCACAAAGGCCGGACAATCAGATTTTCTTTGTAAGTCCAAGCACAAATAAAGATCCAAGAACAAAACTGCAAGTGTTATTACTGGTAACTGGGTGCTCACGTAATTCTATAAATTTGGTGGGACGCACGCACAAACTCTACTGAGCTAGCCGCACGTATTTCGTAGCGAGCAGACAAACAAAATCATCGATTCCTCGGTTCGTGCATACCGACCCATTGTCACCGGTACAGCTACATGCCTTTGCCGACGCCTCCATAAGAGCTTATGGAGCTTGCGTCTATATTCGTAGGAAAACTGCCGAAGGTTTTAAATTATCGTTGTTGACTTCAAAATCAAAAGTAGCGCCGCTCAAGGCCAAAACGCTCCCAAGGCTTGAGTTATGTGCCGCTCACCTTCTCGCAGATCTTTGCCATAGAATCAAACCCTTATTAAAAGTCCCTATCGAACGAATTGTATACTGGTCGGACTCTGAAGTTCCTCTTCACTGGATTCGATCTCATCTTCGTTGTCGACATTCGTTTCGAACAGGGTAGCGGAGATTCAAGAATGGTCAGGAGAAGCTACATGGCGGCATGTTCCCACAAAGCAAAACCCAGCAGATATCGTTTCGAGAGGTTGTGACGTCGACGAGATGGGGCAGTCGATCTGGTTCACTGGCCCACCATTTCTGAAGGACGAAGAAGAAAACTGGCCCAGAAATGCGCATTTCGAGCCGGATGAGGAAGTCTTGCGTCAGGAAGCTAGGAAGACTGTGGTCGGACTGTCCGCTGCTGTGCAAACTTTCGATTTGCTGGATGTCATCGAGGGATTCTCGTCACACCTCAAACTGCTTAGAGTGTTCGTTTATATGTTCCGCTTTATAAGAAAATGCAAAGTATAGTTTTCGAAGAAACTCTGTCACCGACTGAATATAATGAAGCGTTTCATAAAATTATCGAAATAGTACAAAAGCACGAGCAAGCCTCGACTGATGACACAAATTATGGGAAATCTACCCGCAGATAGACTCCGTGCTCTTCGCCCATTTGTGATATGTTGCGTTAATTTTTGTGGCCCTGTCTATACGACAATAAAAATTCGAGGAAGGCTCCCGTATAAGTCCTACGTTGCTTTCTTTGTTTGTTTTGCGTCCCAGGCGGTTCACTTAGAGAAGTACTTTTTTTTTTCGAACTTATTGCGTTATTTATTGGATCTTCTCTTATTATGAGACTAACAATAATTATACAAATCTTATTATATAAATTAGTTTAAGTACAATATTAAATAGTTGTATTAGTTAGAGACGGCCCTAGGATTTCTGTGCTGGGCTGGAGAATCTTTGCGCTTTAGTCTGCTGTGACTACATACACGCGTGAGCGACTTCGCGAGAGGATTTTCGTGTGCGGCGAGCTTTGCTTGATGTTTACTCTGTCTCATCTGGATTTCCTCGTTGACGAGGTTTATGTTGACGTCTCTATGGATACTTCGCTGCGTAGGTACCATGGTGCCCCAGTGATAGTTCGCAGAATCGCTGACTGAGCTCGCTGTATAATTTCAATGTTGGTTTTAGACGCGTTTCCCCATAATTCACAGCCGTATGTCCAAATGGGTTTCAGCACGGTGTTGTAGAGAAGTACTATGTATTCCAGACCAAGCGGAGAGTTGCAATTAATAAGCCAGTGGAGATTGCCTGCTTTATGCTTCATATGAGTCCTTTTAGATTCTATATGTCGCCGCCAGGCTAGGCGGTTATTTAGGCGAACCCCGAGATATATTACTACGTCTGATTGTGGGATGAGTGTATTGTTTGGGTACATGGTGGGCAGGTTTGTCTATTCAGTGTGAATGTTACATGTCTGCTTTTGGTCTCGTTTATCTTAATGCGCCAGTCCGCAAGCCATCTTTCCACTGTTTTAAGATGACAGTCAAGTTTTTCTGTTGCCTTTGATGGGCATTTGGATCGGCTGAGTATTGCGGTATCATCAGCAAACGTAGAGGTTGTGAGCTGATAGTTTGTAGGCATGTCTGCTGTATATAAAGTGTAAAGAACGGGGCCAGCACACTTTCTTGGGGAACTCCAGCATTGATGACGCGGTCGTGTGAAGTCGAACTGTTACACCTGATTGAGAACACTCTTTTGAAGAGATAAGGTTTGAACACTTTGTGGGTATTCTGCGGAAGCGGTTTGTTATCTTGTACATTAGTCCTTCCAGCCAGACTCGGTCAAAAGCTTGTGCGACATCTAAGAATATAGCTGAGCAGTATTCCCGGTGTTCAAAAGCAGTACGAATTTCGTTTGTGATGCGATTGACCTGTTCGATCGTTCCATGATTTTTGCGAAAACCAAATTGATGGGATGGTATTGTGTTTCGCATTCTTAAGTAGGGAGCTAGGTGTTTTAAAAATGCCTTTTCAAACAGTTTCGAGAGACACGATAGGAGACTGATTGGTCTGTAGGATGAGGGTTGCGTTTTGTCTTTGCCTGGTTTGGGAAACATCACTATGACCGCCTTTTTCCACCTTTGGGGATAGTATCCAAGTTTCGTAATAGCGTTTAAGAGATTGCATAAGGTCAACACCGCATACGGTGGGAGTTCTATGATCATTTTTGGTGTCACCAAGTCGTGTCCAGGTGATTTTTTGGGCTCAAGATCTTTTATTATAGATGCTATCTCACGTTGACTAAATGTTATTGGATTTATTGGTGGCTGGATTTTAATTGCTACAGGTAGGACAAATGAGTTGCTAGCAGTATTTGGTTGAAATACGCCTTGAAGGTGATCGGCGAATGCACTTGCTCTATCTTGTTCGCTGCGTATCCAGCTTCCTAAGGGGCCTCGCAGTGGAACGACTGTTTCTGCTGGTGGCAGAATATTTTTGTGTGCTTTCCACAAAGGGTTCTTCTTGCTGGTTGGCGATAGCTGTTCGATATATAGATGCTGGGCGCATGCTTCCTCAAGCTTAAGTGTCCTGGTTAGTCTACGTGTTGCTATTTTTAGCTGTTTCTTAGCCTTTGGGGATCTGTGATTCTGCCATTCTCTTCTTAGTCTTCGTTTTTCAAGTACTAGCTGTTCGATTTCGCGAGTTGTCTTGGGTAGAGGCCTTGGCTGCAGCAACAAGATTTTCCTTCATCGATTCGGTCAGGCGGTTAATATCCTCATGGGTAGACTTTGTTTGAGTTGGTACCATGTGAGTACAAACATATTTCGTGTACCTTGCCCAGTTGGTCCTGTTGCCTGTCAGCCTGTAGGTGATAGATAGTTCTGCAAGTGACTCAGCCGTAATATAATTTCTAGGGATCTTTCTTATTATTGCAAAGACAATGAGAACCGGGAGCTTATTTGGATCTGCTGGCCAGTATGTAGGCCTACCCGGAGTTACATAATCGAGCTTATTTCGTGGCTTAATGAGCGCGTTGTAAAGTTGTTTGCCCTTTGGGTTTAAAAGGCGTGAACCCCAGTGCGTGTGCTTGGCATTGTAGTCACCAGCCGCTATAAATCACTCACCGAGTGAGTTGAAAAATTTCAAGAATTGGTCCTCAGAAACAGCAAAACGAGGTGGGCAGTAGACTGCGGCCAGAGTGTTGGGGCCGATGCTAGATTGCATGCTTATGGAAGTGTA